>NC_092805.1:133362271-133674771 GCF_040954645.1 Diabrotica undecimpunctata
GAATTTCACTTCTATCAGTTCTTTTGTATTTTTCCCGATAATACAGATTTAAGCGTTGGTACAGTGAACAATTTGCTTAATCAGGGGATGCATTATTTCCAAGCGCACGAGCAGAATTCTTTAGCTAGGAAGTTATATAACTATATTATCTTTCAAAGTTCTCCCTCGTGTAGGTACAATTTCTTGTGCGGCCCATTTAAAACGATTTTTGCCGAAAATATAACCTTGATTTTCCTCAATATTTTGACGTGACAACGTCTTAAATTAGGTTGTGGCTCGGAGTCACTCATGAAAAAGTGTAACGCCCGCTCACGTCTGTTACGATGAGTCACCGAACGAGAGAGAGGCCCGCCGGACCGGCGAATGCCTTGCGTCTCTCTCCCACTCAAACATGATCGGTCCGCTGCGCGCGCAGCACTAGAGAATTAGGCGCGTTGAATCGGTGCGTGCAATTCTTATTTTCATTCCATTCCTTGTTCCTATTGTGCAATTTAATAATATTCATATCAATAAATATTCTACCGAGAAAAAGACGTTGTCACGTAAAATCTTCGCCCGTAAAACCGACTTTACAGGCAACCGTTTTTTTTTTATCTTCGTCACTCTTTTTCGATATTTTCGATGCTGTATCGTGCTCACTTTCGATATCACAATCATATTCTGCATTCTCTATTTCACTTCTACTACTATCACATTCTTCATACCATTTCGTAACTGTTTTTTCATAATTATTTTCCTAAAATGCACACTCTTTAAGGAATGTGCTTTATTACTTATTTTGACCACTTTTGATTATCACAACGTAACAGTAAACAAATAACCCAAGTCTGACAGATTACGTCTAACTTTTATTGTTGGATAATTTCGGTTCAGTTCGAGATCTATCTTTTTTTTTTGTTTAGTGCTATTTGAGAGTATACTGACAGAAAACTAAATATTTTATTAATTACGGTAGATATTACAGTTTGGAAAACAGCCGTAGTCTGGTAGACTACTCGTCAGTACTTAAGGGTTAATGGATTGATATGAAATAGGACTCTCACTAAAGAAAACAAGAAAAGAATCTTGCACAGCATCGTGGATAAAAAGTATTGCCAGTGAAAACAACATACGAAAGAAAATAAGAACAGTCGATTTGGACTTATGAGACAAGAAGAGTAAAGGAAATGGAACCTCCATGAAGGAGACGGACAGAAAGACTAGAGATAAGATGGAAAACATAGAAAATGTGATGGTGAAGAAAGATCTCAGAGAAAGTGACTGGGAGAATAGAAAGCTGTGGAAGGTTAAAACGTTAAGTTTATTAATGATATAATTATTAGTCCCTTACTTATTACGGCATTTACTTATGTATTAAACAACTGTTTATACAGTACACGTTTATATATAAAGTTTTGCATCTTTTTCCAAGTTTAAAAATATTTTTAATTATTTCAGTACAGCTATGTTACCTTTCTGTATGCAAATATTTCCGTAATACTCATATTAGAAACGGGGAACCAAGACATAACGAAGGGAACCCATGTTGAAGACATAGTTCAATACGAGTACTTTAAAATAGTTTCTATCTTGAGAATTTATTCTTCATTAACATTACACAGCTTGTAAAAACAGCTACGTTAATGACCTTTTTACGAGTATCTTTATTTTCTGTGCAATACAAAAAATAATTATTATAACTATTTTACGCAAAAGAAGAGGTCTTCACATTTCATGTTAATTTAAAATGAGTTAATAAGCGGTGAAGTTTTAATAAACACGTGCTGCTTAATTTAGGAGTATATCAGTGTTGATTGAGAAAAAATATGACTAATATTATTAAAGATACTATAATTAAAATTTTAGCAAAACCCTTGAAAGGGTTTTTTTTTAATGTCTACTCGAAAGAAGTAATTAAAAAAGTCCTTGAGAACGAAACAGCTAGAAGAAGTATTAACAGTCATCCCGTTTGTTGCAGTAATTGCAAATGTTAGAGCAGAATTTTATAAATATTGAAGATAAATATAGTAGCCATACAAATAGCAATGAAGACAGATGACTTTATTTTGAAAAACGATGTAATAACGGATATACTGTATAGTTATACTAATGGTCACCAAAATAACAACCGCGGAAGTTGCTCAAGCACTTTAAAAGTAAAGAAAGGTATAGCAGATACACCAGTCAATACCCCGGTGAAGCGTAGGCTGCATTAAAAGAAATAGAAATAGGTTGGCTAACAGATTTGTTTAATATAATTATAAAAATGAGACATACGTCAAACGAATGGAAAAGTAGTATACAAAATATATATTATATATAAAAACTGATGGAGATATTCAATAGTACATAAACTACAGAACCATAAAACTACTTTTTTCGAAAACAACTACTTAGATACCCGAAGAAACCGACTTATCCAAAAATCAGTTTGGATTTATATAAATCAGATCGACAACAGACGCAATTTTCACTGATATGCAGATATTG
The DNA here is from genome assembly GCF_040954645.1 of Diabrotica undecimpunctata. NCBI lineage: Eukaryota > Metazoa > Arthropoda > Insecta > Coleoptera > Chrysomelidae > Diabrotica > Diabrotica undecimpunctata. Next base: position 133,364,741 of record NC_092805.1, read on the forward strand.
GAAAAATACTGAAATAAAGAAACAAACTTTCATATGATATCTTGAAAAAGAACATGATAGAAACCCTCAAAAGTGAGAAATATTTTGGTTATGAGAGATGAGGCAGTAATAATTAGTGTAAGGACATGTGTAAGAGTGATTGATAAATTTTATGGTAAAATAGGATTGCATTAAGACTAGGTGCTTAGACTTTACTCATTTTCACAAGTATTGGATCATATACTAGGAAAACAACAGAATAACATTCCCTTTTGAATATTCTAATGATAGTGTAGCAAAAAACACTGAACGGCATTTGGAGCAAAGACTGCAGCAGTGAATATGAGTGAATCTCTTAGCCTTTCCTGAGGTTTTAATTAACTTTTATATATAATATACAACACCAATTATTGTATGCCCTTATCTAGGAAACCTAGGAACTCGTTGTGTTTATGCTCGTCTGAATTGATTTAGATAAAACAATAAAATGATTTAAGATAAACATAAGATAGATGATAAAATGATTTAAAAGAAAGATGTGAATGGTAATGAAATGATTTAAAATAAAATAATACTTAAATGATTTAAAAAAAAATAAGATAGACCATAAGACGATTTAAAATAAAAATGCTAATAAAATGATTTCAAAAAAATAAGAAAGATGATAAAATAATTTAAAATAAAAATGAGAAAGATTTATTTAAAATGGCGGTACTTGCAACTTCTTTTCGAAAATACACAACAAAACGAATGGCTACTTTCACCTCCACAAAAACAAGTGAAAGAAATTTCTGAAAAGTAATCGAACGAGCTTTTTTACTCGTTGTCTTTCAAAAGTAGGGTAGGTATGTGCTACGTCGGCAACAATCGACGAAAATTTCTCGCTAAAGCGCGTTCTGCCAATAGCGTACTTTGTTTTGCCGCGGGACTTTCGTACTGGAGATGTTCCGTATAGTTTATTATAAACCTGTTAAAGGCATAGCAGAATCTATTTAATTTGATCGATTCAATTTAGATTTTCAGTTTGAACGTTACAACATGACTATGACATCTGCAAGAATCTTCGGAAACCTCGTGCTCGCTATGGTTCTTGTAAATGCCTTCATCTAGAGTTTTATGGAAATTCATTGTATAATTAGCCAAAACTTGTTATTCGGGGAATTTTCGAGGTCGCTGAACTCGAATATGACAATGACAAGAGTATTCGGAGTACCTAGTGTCCGCTAAGAATTGCTATCAACACCTTCTCTGGAGTTTTATAAAAATTGGATATATAATTAGACAAAACTTGTTACCTGCGGGTTTCCGTTTAGTTTTAAAATTAAACATTATTATTAATGTTAATCAAGTTTTTGCTTAAAACTTAAACTATTTATTAAGTTTAAAAAGTACTTCAATATAAAAAATAATGTATAAAAAATTAATATAAAAATACAAAAAGAAATGCACAGTAAAATTATGGGAAATATTTTAGTAGAAGATGTAAACTCAACCTATAAACTACATAAAATGACGTAGTCTGGGCATGTTCTAACTCTTTCTCTTTGATTACATGCTCTGTCTGCCCTCTGATCATCATCAAATCACTAGCCGTATTTATAGCGCGAAATTATAAAAAATTTAACTTATAACCAAACATTTATATTTTAGATATAATATTAACGATACCTTACGAAAGTTTAACCTATTATTTTCGTGTTCAGCGACCTTGAAAATACCTGAGTAACTTTTAAAATGCAATTTTCTAATGCAAAACTACAGTTTTTTATTTCTTCATTATCACATACCGGTTTACAAGTTTATATAGATTATTACAAATCGAATGCCCAAAACTTCTTTCCATTCCATTTTACTTTGTTGAAAATTGATGGCAACGACGTGTTTTTCTAATAATTCTAATGAATATTTCTAAATATCAGGGATAATTGTTTTCAGTGACACTCGGTAAAATAAGTTTATATACAGAATTTTAAAACATGATTTTTTACTGTCACAACTTTAGTTGAGCGAATAGCATTAGGTTTTTACACTAAGTAAATGTAAAGAAGCATATAATCAATTTCCGATAGGAAACGACATAATATGACACATTAAACTGATTAAAAATAACTAAATTAAAGAAATTATTTCAATAAACTTGCTATTTAAATGAAGATAAAAGAAAGAATTAATTTACGATAGAAAACGGCATAGTATGACACATTAAACTGATTAAGAATAACTAAATTGATGAAATTATTTCAATAAACTTGCTATATAAGTGTAATAAGTGTAGAAACAACTGTAAAAATAGACCGGTTCCTAATAAAAAGTAGCTTAGAAATGCAGCCCTTTTGTCGTGGGAAAGAAACTTTCTTCTTCGCACAGTTATTCAGATCGAATGCCATATAAAACAACAACTGAGTATCTTGCTAATTAATTAGATTTTATAATTTATTCAAATTAAAATTGCAATTTTCTCCGATAGAAATCTCTAATAAATAATCTCAAACCAAGCGTGGAATAAAAATGATTATATAACGCATGAGTAGTAGAAACACGAAACGAAAAAAAGCGAGAATAGGTAAAACTAGTTTGGCCAGTCGATGTTATCTTGCAAATTTCTGTTGGAGTCGAAAAGCTTTTATACGTATATGCTGATTTATTTAAATAAACTCGTAAAGAAACAGTTATCGGTTAGATTTGAAGTGGGATTTAAGCGTGACTCTCATTGGTTTATTGCGGAAAAACTGCAACAAATGTATTCTTTTAATTACTTCCTACAAAACCTTAAATAAATCAATTTTACGTTGTACTAAATCATCTATTTTGTGGTTGTAATTGCAGAAACGAATTGAGCATCTAAGGTGTCCATTACGTCTATCATAAACCTGCAATAGAGCAACACTACATATAAGGACATAAACCAGATCTTCAAATTCAAATTTAAAAATATTCGAAATGTTTTAAAAATCAATAGACACTTTATTATTTGTGACAATCAATAAGAATATATAAGCATGTTCTAAGAATAATTTTAAAGTTAAAATATTAGAGTGTAGGAGAAATTTAAAGACCAGAAAGAAGGACAAGATGATCAGATGACTAGAAATGCAGTCTTTTTTAACAAAAAAACCTCAACTTTTTAAAATAATAATTATTAATAAATTTAAATTTATTCTAAAATTCTTAAAACATACAGAATATACCTAAATCAATCAAGAACTGTGCTTCCCAACCAAAATTTTAAACTGGAGGAAAGTATGTATTACAAAACCGATATCTTTTTTCTATTAAATAAAATTAAGATTACTTGGTGGTGATGATAGATATGGAATTCCATCCCTACTTTATTATTGGATACTATTTCATTTCTTGTTCCTGACTATTGTTGAACATTTACCATTATACGTTACCAAACCTTCTATTATTGTTGTCTTCTTTTTTCCGAAAACTATTTTTTTTCGTATTTTTTTATTACGTACAATTGTATTCTAAGATATACATTTAAATGCTTATGTGTATTTTCTAATGCACGAATGGATTCATGGTGTTATGCTGGTAAATTAAGTTGCTGTATTTAAAACAGTAAGCATGTTTCCGTAAAAATGCTGGCCATAAACTTTAAGAATTAAGAGGAACTTTCTTAAACTGTTTTACACCTCAACATCAATTATTGTTGTGCCAATGATTTGGCTACTGTTTTAACTTTTTTATTTCTTATTGCATATTGTTCTATGTCTTGATTCGCATTGCAGCGTCAATACATATATCCTTCGTCGTAGGTATTTATTGGACCTACTTCGAAGGCATTGTTGGCAGTTGAAGTAGTGATTAAAGTCTGTTTTGCTATTATTGAATGCTTATGCCTTTTGCAAGCATCGCATCTTTTCACGAATTCTCTAATATATTTTCGTATTCCGTTACAAAAATAATATTTCTTTATACTCTTGTAAGGTATATTTATGCCTAACATATGAACATCATTAATTCTGCTTAATATTTTAGCTCCTATATTCTGCTTAAACTACTGCTCCCCACGTAGAACCTCCTCTAATATTAAGAGTAAGAGTTTCAATCACATACCCCTTAGAAATAACAAGTCCCCAGGATAAGACTGTATCCCTGCAAAGCTCATCAAAGATGGAGGTAACAGCATTATGCACCAAATTCACAGCATAATAGTTAAAGTCTGGGAAGAATAATAAATACCAGAGGAATGGTACTTGATCCCCAAAAAGGGAGATTTGTTGGAATGTAAAAATTATAGAGCTGTAACTTTTCCGAAAACAATATAAAAAATTTTCTCCAACCCTCTGTACAGCCGTTTAAGTACGTACGTGGAAGAACCCTTTGGTGAATATCAAAGTGATTTTAGGCCAGGTGGGTAAAAAATTGACTAGATTTTGGTGCTACGTCAAATCTTAGAAAAAACCAATTAATTTAACATTGATACGTTTCATCTCTTTGTGGACCGTAAGTCAGCGTACGCTAGCGTCCTAAGATGTAAATTATATGAAGCCATGTATAAACTTAACAGTCCCCATAAATTAATAAGACTTTTTTATCTTGATAAAGCGCGCCGAATAATATATCGCTTGTACTATTTTGGCGAATTTTAAACAGTGCTTCCGGTGGCAACTTCTGAACTGGAAATTCGAGTTCAAATTTCTCACCTTTTTACCATCTTAGGGTTATAAGCTCTCATTCAAAACCTCATTTGTGATTCTATCTGTTCTAATAACCGAGGAGTTGTGTTCATGGACAGACAGACGGACAGACAGACAGACATGGATAAGTCAAGCTATTAACCATTTTTCTAAATGTTCTAATTTGGTGAAAACAAAATAATAACCACATTATAAACTAAAGCCATTATTTATATTAAGGTTTACCCTTATGAGGTAAATAAATCTATACTACGTAACCTAACGTTCGAATTTAGTTTATTTTCTTGTTTTTCTTGTCTATGTTTGCCTGTCTCTTCCACTTTATACTAAATACGTTTAAGGCTAGTTAAACAAAAAACAGAAGAAGATAACCCATACGAATAAAAAGAAAACAACACGGAACACTGCTTCAACCTGTCTTCTATGCTTGTGCCACCGCCGTCTAAAGTTTTGGCCTAGAAGCTAGAGTTTTTCAACATTAGAGTTTTTCTAACTAATAAAAAAACCAAAAAAATTAAACTAAAAAAAAACGCTTATTTGAACTTGTAATAAACCCCCCAATATTCTGTGGACTTTTTATGTGACCTTTCTATAGGTACGTGATGTTTGTTAAATTGATAATAGATTACTATATAATATAGCACTTAAATTTTCAATATCCGCTCTTTTGAACCGGGTGTTCTGTGTAATTTTAATTAAACACTTTTCTAAAAACAGTATTTTACTGTGATTTCTTTCCCCTGTTAATATTTTACTTGGTCATAGTCTCGTGTGTGACCCATCGTGACAGAATGTTCAGTTAATACAAATGCTGATACTTTATTCAAATTAATGTCACTCTTGTGCGATGTTAATCTTCCTGACATATTCCTCGACGTTTCTCCAATATATACTGTATTGCAATTATTACAGGGTAGAGAATACACAGCATTGGAGCGTTCTTTATTATTTAAGGGTAGTTTTAGTTTGGTGTGTAACTTCGATACCGTTTTTATCTTTCTGATTTCAATTTTAATATTCGGTTCTTCCATAAAAGTATTCAAATATCTAATTGTTAAGCCTCTAATATATGGTATAGAGTGGTATACCCTTCGTTGCTTCTTTGTTGAGATCTCTGTTGGATCTGTTGTTTTAGAACATTAAAAATAAGTCTGTTCAGAAGGTTCGCTGGGAAAGAATTCTACAACATAATCATTTTAAATTTTGTGAGACTAGATGTTCTATAGTCAGGATGGGACAAAGCTATAACTTTTTAGGTTTGCTACTAAGTTGGTATATATTGTAGATGTATGTACTGAAAAGTAACTAATAACCTGTTACTATATATGAAGTTTCTGTACCATTCTGTTTTTTTGTATCTCGGTGCACCTAAATGTCCAGAAATGATATGCAATAACTAACAATGTATAGTACCACCATCCTTGTCCATACCGTTTTTTCGTTTCTTTGTATATATGCTCTTGTTGTTAACAATATAGCCTTCGTCTTCTCTCGTTGTTGTTACCAATATACTATTCGATTGTTTGTCTTCGTCTAGTTGCTTCAGTACTTCTGATGTAATTTCTATTTATCATAAGGTATCCGCTCTCACATTTTTTGTTCCTTTTACATATTTAATTGTGATGTTCTATTTTTCCAACTTTAATCTAAATTTGGTTAACCAGCTGGACGGATCTTATCCCAAGCAGGTAAACCAATGGTCAGTGGTCGGTTTCTGTAACAGCTAAAGTCTCCATTTAGAAATGTTCCATGAATAATTTACTTCGACATTATTGTGTTTTACTGACTGCGGTACTGGTTTGTAATAGTTTTTCCACAGAGTCGCTCCTAAAGTAATAACTGAAGTAATCTGTTTTTAAAATAAACTTGTTTTCCTTAGATACATCTAGGAATTCCAACATCGAGAGAATGATTGAAATTGAAAGTGACTTTTTGGAATTCCGCTATCCATTAAAATTTTAAATTCTTGCTGGATAATTTTTACATTGGTACAGTAATTTCTTTAAACTGAATAATATATTTTCTATATTTCTTCATATTGTTTCATTTATGCAACCTGCGCCTCTGTTTGCTCTATTCACTTGATCTTCCACTTCAGTTTCAAGGTTTCCGTAGCTAGATAATGTGATGCCCAGATATTTAAACTCCATCACTTGTTCTATTATCTGACCCTTCAGCTCCAAATACCATCTTAGTAAATTTGCTCTTATAACCATGCATTTTGTCGTTTTTGGGGAAATTAACATTAATTAATAATTGGAATAAAACTCAAAATTAGACTACGTTCATCAAAATAGAGACCGTCAGAGAAAGTGATGCAGAGACTATGTAAGGAACGAAAAACTTTCAAACTAGTGAAAGTTAGAAAAACATCATACTTGGCCACATATTGAGAAATAATTAGTATCAATATGCTCAATTAATAGCGAAGGGAAAGATTAAGGGAACGAGGGTACTGACAAAGAAAGGACTAAGGCTAAAAAACATCCAACAATTGGCATGATTAAATTTTAAACAGCTAATAAAAACAGCTGAAGACAGAGAAGAGTTTGTAATTGTAGTAGCCAACGTCCATTGAGGAAAAGGCTCTTTAATGGGCAAGGTAAAACTTAAATGGCAGGTCATTTTACTCAACAATATTATAAATAACAGTTGGAATCAGCTGGATAGCCATGGGAAAACAAGGAAAACTTACCTATGATAAGATAAAATGATGATTTTAAGAAAAATATGTGATAAAAAAATATGAAATAAGATTGATGAGATTAGCAATGGAAAACGACAAGTGGTAAAGACGATGTATGATGAGAAATATCCAAAAATGTATTATGTTTATAAGGCCCCCTTTATTTTTTGCCTCCACCCTTGCTTGTCTGCGGCTGATCTTCTCCATACACGCACTCCTAAAAGGGCTTGTGCGTCACTGTTTACTGTGTCTTCCCAGCGCTTTCTTGGCTTTTCAACCGGTCTCTTTCTCTGCATTCTAGCATTCAGTGCTCTTTTTGGTAGCCTATCCTCTCTCATTCTTATCACATGTCCGGCCCATTGCAATCTTGGTATTCTAATTAAGTCTGAGAGTGGTGCTATATTATGGATTAAAATATACAAACTCGCGTATGATCTGGACTGAATTTGTATCTGAATGTTGTTATATTTTAATCTCTGCTCTTTGACATCAAAATATATTGCATTTTTTCTTTTAATTACAAAAGAAATTTAATATGTATCAAAATTTATTATATCAAACTATTTTATTGTGAATGTTAAACTTAAAAACCGTAAGTTTCAATTAACACGAACGTTCGAATAATAGATTATGACGTAATGTAAAAACGCATGTTCTAACGATAATATATAGATGATAATTTATAATAGTCAAATTCCCTGAATACACAACTGACTCACTGTATAAGATGGTCCAGACAAATGCCAATTTTTATCAAGTAAATATTTTTGTTGTAACGCATAAAATTTTTTGGATGTGTAATGTTGTTGAAGGATTAGTGAAGCATACTATCTAATATTCAGCTAAATCCACTACAAAAATATTAGTAAAGGATATATACATATAAGAAAGGTTTTTTTCTTGGAGTTATATTAATACGGGCCTTTTCTTATATTTAATATTGCTTATTATACTTATCTCACTTTTTTAAATTATTTATAATTTTTTAATAATATTATTATTTTTTTTCCTTTGAGTTATATGACTACGGGCCCTTTAAGGCTTATTCTCCGATACACCGATTTTACTAATTTATTTTACAATATCAATATATCCTATACTTAACATTCCTTATCCTACTTATCCTACTTTTTTTTTATTTATTTATTTTTTTATTATCATTAAATCCAGATTTAGCCATACGGCTCACACTCCCTCTAAGGGTAAAATTCACTTATCCCAGATACCTACAGTATCAAAAGGATTGAGCTCTGGTGAAACTCTTACCATGTTATCGACTCCTAGGTGACTTGGTGGTACGTCGGTGTATCTTCTAAAAATTTTCGCACGCATCTAGACGTCGAAAGTAGCACAGCTTTCTGCATGATCTTATATAGATGTTTATTTAGACCAGCTATTTTATGCGTTCCAGGAGGTTCTTCTGAATGACTCCAGTGGTAGAAAGAATGAAAGGTGTCGTCTGGGTACTTTCCATTCTCCATTGTCTCCTTATTTGTATTTCAAGATCTCTGTACTTTGCGATCTTTTCATTGTACTTAACACACATATTATTTTCAAGCATTTTCACATCGATTGGTGTTGTTTCTCTCGTTAGTTTATTAACTAGCACGAGATCTGGTCTATTATGTGCTACAGTTTGGTCTGTGAGCACCATGCGATACCAGTATAGCTTGTAGTTGTCATTCTCAAGCATACTCTCAGGAACGTATTGATAATATGTGAGATATTTTATTTGTAGAAGTCCTAGTTTTAAAAAGTATCTCTTGATGAAGGATCTTCCCTAATGAGTCATGCCGTTCTTTGTATTCAGTTGCAGCAAATGCCTAGTTCCAGCCCCCAGTAAGATGTTGGATGGTTTCTTGGGCTTGACATCCATATCGGAGTATCGGAGGTATTTAAGTAAGCATTGTCTGTTGCACATATTATTTAAGAAAACTTGTGTGTGTGTGTGTGTTTTCAAAAAAGAAGAAGAGGTATCTGTCTAACCCGTATTAAATGACAGTCAAAATACCTTCAATGATCCTTAATTACAAGAAATTCCCTCTTTCTTCTTAAAAGTAAAATCAGCTCTGTAGTACATTTTTAATTTAAATCTACAATTTGTGTATTGTCTTGTGTGTGATGCGTTTTTCTATGTGTTTCTCTTTTAATTGTAACTTTGTATTTCTGTCCTTTTAATACTATTTTTATCATTGACGAACTCACAAGTCTACAATTTTTACCCAATTTCTATCCAAATTACATCAAAACAAGGTTTTCATTTACTTATTTACTGGCCCAAAACCACCTCGGAAAATTTTCATGTCCCAAACACTAGCTTAGGAGCAATATTACTGAAAAATCATTTAGCAACAGGTTGTAATATATCAATAAATAAATAAGTAACAGGCATTTCAAAAATATACCTCCAGAATAAGTGTAAATAGCTTCATAAACACAACATCTCTTCTACTGTTACAAACAATAACATCTATTTAACTTTCAATCTATCACAACAACAAAAGGTAGCTCCTACACTATCTCCTCAAAATACGTCTCTCTGTCGATGTATAATAAGTTGAACATCCATATATGTACAAAACTTTAGCATAAATGAGCATTCCATACACGCCATTTTAACAACAGGAATTTGAGTACTATTTATTTTAATTTATTTTACTTTTCATTAAAATTTTCCCCCCTAAACAAACATAAGTAATAGTGGTACTTTTTACACCATACCTGATGAAGGGTTGGTGACCTGATGATGACCAGAAAACTGTAGTGATCGAAACGGATCACCGCAAGCTAAATAAATATATTGTGAGTAAGTCTGTCATTTATTTCCGCAACCTTGATAGGAAAACAATTGACGCTTCGAGATATGCTGCTGAAGGAGAATTCCTCGGATCTCATGGACAGAACACAGAACAAATCACACAATCCTTTAAGGTATTAACATTCAGACTCGACTATCCTCTATTTGACTCGCAGGGGTTTAGTTTTTGAACGTGTTGTAGAAAGAAGTAATGATAACCTTTAAAGATTTTTAATTTCGGTTGCAGAGGCAGAGGTTTCTCACCCACTCGATGGACAGATCAAATTCAGAAAGTCAGTGGCAAGCCATTCCTTGCGCAAGGCCAAGAGAGCAGCTAAGGATAGAAGCCGGTGGAAAGAGATAGTAGCTCGTGTGGTAGAAAATCACAACAGCCAGTAATTAAAAACCGACTATAAAGAAAGAATACCTAACATGTGCGTACTATTTTCTGTGTTAAGTTTAAGTTTATTTGAACTGGGGAATAGAATGACCTTTTATATGATGAAAATTTCTCATTTGAACTTCACTTTCACGTATGATTACGACTACCAGTAGATTGTTTCGCCGTATTTATGTTTAATTACGCATTTATTTAAAAAAAAATTATTAGTATGAATTTAAAAGGATGTTTATACTTAATACAATATTTGAGTTTGAATATATTATTTAGACCACCCTGTATAGATCAACCCAACACAAATGTAACCATTTTGCAGTGACTAGGTCAGTGCATTGAAGGTCCAATCTGACATTACAACTTTATTAAGAGAGATAAGTTCCCCAGCCATGTTTACATTAGCACATAAGGTAAATCAAATTTATAGACGAGAATGTACCATATTCACTAACAAACCACTTACGTAAGTAGGTACAGAGAGTTGTTTGTGCTACTTATTTCCTGATATTATTTAATATAGAGTGCAGTTCTTTAATGAGATTGATGGAAGCTCTCGAAGAAATAATAATTTAAGAATGGTCATTAATAGAGGGGGAAAATAATTACACTAGTTAAATATCGCATGGGGTTGAGTAAATAAGTTTAGATTGCTAGGTTTATTGGTAGATTTATTTAAATAAGATAGATAATATGACTATTAATTTAATATGTTTTCTTTTATCAATGCTCTGAAACTGCTTTCTTGTGGCATGTTTCAGTTAAGTATTATTTTTTTATGGGATTCTTCTTCTTCTTCTAATGGCGCTACAATTCTTTGTGAGTCTTGGCCAGCTTAACAATGTTCTTCCATTCTGTCCTGTCAGATACTTTCCTTCGCCACTGCCTGATGTTCATGGTTTTAAGATCCCTCTCTACGTCGTCTATCCATCTTTTACGGGGCCTTCCTCTTGTTCTGTTTCCTTGGGGCTTCCATCTCTGGACTACTTTTACAGCTCGATTATCTGGCATTCTTTCTACGTGACCAAGCCAGTTTAGTCTTTGTGACTTTACAAATCTGACAATATCTGCGCTCTGCATTAGTTCATCCAGCTCATGGTTCATTTTAATTCTCCACGAACCATCGCTGCATCGTGTTGGTCCAAATATCTTCCTTAGTATTTTGCGCTCAAATATTCTCAGTTGATTGTCATCACTGGTTGAGAGGGTCCACGTTTTACATCCATATGTGACCACTGGTCTAATTACTGTTTTGTAGATTCTCAGCTTAGACTCACGATTCAGGAACTTACTTTTCATTAAGTCTTTGTATGCATAAAAGCACTTATTACCGCTAAGAATCCGTGCTTGTATTTCTTGACCTAGTTAGGGAAAAGTATAGGCATATTTGTAGGTATGGTTGTCTACCTTCAGATTCTCATGTTCATTCGATTTTGTGCACTCCATATATTTTGTTTTGCTTTCATTTATATATAGACCAAACGTAACAGCTTCTCGTTTCAGTTCTATAACTTTTTCGCTTAATACCCTTTTGTTGCGGCTTATGGCAACATCATCCGCATATGCGCATATTTGCATTGATCTTGTATTAATACAGCCGTTTATATCCAGTTTTCTAACAACAGCTTCTAAAGATAGATTAAAAAGTGCTGTTGATAAGGCATCACCTTGTCTAACTCCATTTTCAATATCAAAGGCATGCGTCACATCTCCATCTATTCTCATCATAGCTTTAGAACCCTCCAGAGTCATTCGTATAAGTTTAACCAACTTATTGGGTATCTCTAACATAGATAGTTGCTTTAACATCTTTTGTCGATCTATTCCATCAAACGCCCGTTTGAAATTAATATACAAGTTGTAAATAGGTATGTTATATTCAACACATTTTTCATGTATACCTCTTAGTATATGTATTTGGCCTATAGTTGACCTCTTTGGTCTGAAGCTCGCTGTTTATAGTATAAATTTAATATGATCCTGAGGTATTTGTAGTCAATCTTCTTTGATTTCAGGACATTCATTAATTTTTCATGTCGTACTTTATCGAATGCTTTATTATAGGCAATAAAACATGCGTATATATGTTGATTGACGTCCAGGCATCTTTGTATCAGTATATTAAGTGAAAAAGAGATTCACGCGTTCCTAGGCCTTTGCGAAAACCAAATTGTGTATTATTAACGTCTATGTCTAGTTTGTAATATATTCGGTTATAGATGACTTTTAGTAGTAACTTTAGCACATGAGACATCAAGCCAATGGTGCGGTAATTGCTGCATTCTCTTTTTCTTTTTGGAGAGATAAATAAAAATCGACGTTAACCACTCTTTGAGTAATACGCCTGAACTATAAATTTGGTTCAAGAGTGTCACTAAAACATCAATGTGCTTCTCGTCTAGAATTTTTAGGATTTCTATAGAAAGCATGTCAGCTCCAGGGCTTTTCCTACTCTTCATTGTTTTTAATGCGTGTAATATTTCTTCTTTTGTAATATGTGGACCTATTTCTTCTGACGTAAGTTCTATGTGCTCCAGATCTCCTCTGTCATCATCGAACAGTTCGTCAATATATTCTGCCCATCTTTGTACTTTCTCGTCCGTCTGTGTTATAGTAGTCCTGTGTCTATTCAGAAGTGCTACAGTGGATTTTGTTTTCTTGGTCCTGCCAGTTCTTTAACTTTCTTGTGTAGGTTAAACAGATCATATTTATTTTGAAGGTGTTCGATCTCCTTGCATTTCTCTTCAAAGTATTTTTCTTTTGCCTGCTATCCCAACAATAGTTGCTCCAAATCTCCATATTTCATTTATTTGAACCGTATAGCAGGCGGTAATTTCATGTAAATAAAAAAATGCTAATTTTTAGTATTTTTAAATTCAATCCAATTGAGATATTGAAGTTATACCCTATTCCTTGACAATATAGACATATTTAACCAGTTCTTCGAAATTACAAAGTTTATTTGTCTACGGTTAATCGTAAAATACGCAGTTTGCAGACGTTAACTGCAATACAAACAAACAGGAACGTTGAACTGAATCAGTATATACTTTCAATGTCAAGTTCATTTTTCGGAAAAAGATTGTATATTCGCTTATCAATAAAAGCCTAGAAATGAAATAATATCAACACTGTTACGAAATTACTACTATATTTATTGATTTTCTAGTTAGGGCTTGAATATAATTATTAGTTTAAGAGAAATGCTCTAATCTATAAATAAAATAATATATCAGTATTCATGTACAAATATGTATATGGATTGCGTAAAAATCCATCAAGATACTCATAAAAATGATAAAAATTCACAGAGTGAACAACACAAATTAGTAACGGTACTCATATTATTATAACATTAGCCCTTTCAGTCATGCATTATGAATATGTTTACAATTTTGTACTTGTGGATGTATATATAGTATCATTTTTTTTTATAAATTTTTAGTCCCAACTAGAATTTTGTACAAAGTGTCCTTTTCGAAATACTTGAACTAAAATAGTTGTTGACATATGTATCTATACATTGTGAGTAGATATTATAAAACCATTGAAGACTTTGTCTACGCCATGTAGTCAGAAGAGTAGAGTCGATGGTAAAATGAACATGTCACACAATGAGTTTTTTATTTGAAAATATTTACAAAACTACTGATAATATAATTTGTAACAATTTGTTGCTTGTGTTTAAACATAAGTCTATGTTACATTTAGCGCATTTTATTCTCGACCATACTTTACAAACCGGAAACTTAAATCTAGAAGCGAAGTATCATGTCAGTTAAAGTACGCCGATGAATTTGAAGAATTATCCAGCATGGGAAAGGTCACTTCTTTCTTGGTACTGTTTTTTTAGCCAAAATTAAAGCTTCTGTAATATAACTACAAAAGTGCAGTAAGTCCATGATTGCTTTTTTTAAATATCCCAATTGAGTAGTTCTATTTTTATACTCTAACCATGCGTTTAGCCTGTCTAAACAACCTGGAGGGCCACTTCTTTGAGCGAATGAAAGGGTTCTATGCGGGTGTTTCTCTGCTATTTAGAAATTTACTATACAAAACTGTCCTTAAGCAAATTTTATTAAATGTTAAGAATATTTGTCGATAACATAAAGGGCAATAGTAAATTAAATATCTCTAAAAAAACCGACACATTTTCCTCTTGGTTTTTGAGTTATGAACAATTTTATGCAAACGTGTGACAGGGGACTGTTGAAGCTATCCAGTGGAGTGTTTTTATAAACAAAAATGATTATTTTTTTTTAATTTGACAGTATTTTTAAGACCCTAATTTTATGATACTCAACTCAGAAAAATATAAATAACAAAAAAACACTACTTCTGAAGTATTACAATTCACCAATTATCACCGATATTTTAGTTTGACATAATGCTTTGAAAAATTAGTACTTCTGAAGTCCCCACCCATCCATATAACGGGGGTCCTACGGCGATTGCCGCTTCCCGCATTTCAGCCTCCATATTTTCCTATCTCTCCAATCTCCCTCTTCTAAGCCTCTAGATTGCATTGTTTTTGTAATTTCTCTTCTCCAGGAATTTGGTGGTCTTCCCCTTTTCCTTTTTTCTGGTGGAACATACATTAAGGCTTTCTTTGGCCACCGCTCCTCCTCCATTCTCATCACGTCACAATACCATTGTAATTGCCTTCCTTGTATTCTATCTGAAAGAGTATCTCTAATTCCTGTACGGTTTCGTATTTCCTCATTCCTGATTCTTTCCATTCTCGATACTCGACATGACCTTCTAAGATAATCCATTTTCACAACGTCTACTTTATCTCGTTCATTCTTTGTCATCGTCCAACATTCGGCACCATATGTGGTAATTGGTTCTACAATTGCTCTGTATACGCGAAGTTTGGTATGCATCTTTATTTTATTAGACCACAGTAATGAATTCAGTATTCGTATGCATTTTTTCCCTTGGGTTATTCGGTTTTGTACATCTATTTTAACTCTGCCATCTGCTGATATGATGCTTCCTAGATATTTATACTGGTTGCAGCCTTTTATGACTGCGTTTTCAAGCCTCAGATCTGTGGTATTTGCTCCAATTTTTAAATATTCTGTTTTGCTTATGTTTACAGTAAGCCCCCATTTGGCATATCTGCAAACAACAATGTATACAGAGTTTCTTCTCCCACTTCGATGCCCATAAATCTACATTTATTTCTCCAATTCCTCAATGCTTCTTGGACGTATATTTTAAAGAGTGTCGGTGACAAACAGCATCCTTGCTTTAGGCCTTTAGTGACTTTAAATTCATTTGAGGTTCTGGTTCCAATTCTTGAAATTGGTTCTTCTGAAGTAACTAAGCAGCCGTCTCAAAAGTTCGAATAGCTATGATGATTGCCAACCTCCGCCGCGGAGATGGCACTTGAAGAAGAAGAAGTAACTAAAGTAATTAATATTAAATATACGATGCCTTCCAAAAAAGTCAGTGTTAACAAAAATGGAAAGTTTTATTTAAAAATCCTTTATAAAAGGTATATAATTAACACACTCCATCGGGCTACATCACAGAACGTTTTCGGAATTAATATTCCATCATCAGTGTTTACCTAAAAGTATATAACCATTTTAATTAAAGAAAACATAAAATTTAAAATTTTGACCAAGGTTAATACAAAATGTGGTTAATACTTACTAGCTGTACATGTTTTGAGCCACTAAATACTTGGGTAAAATCCCGTTAAATGTTGTTAAATTGAAAAAAAATTAATCTAGGTGGACTGAAGTTGGGTAAAATTTTGTGGGTACTGATAGGCAACCAACTATACACATATCTAAATTCAGTGGTGGTATCTTGGTTAGATATTTGTATAGTTGGTTGCCTATCAGTACCCATAAAATTTTACCAAACTTCAGTCCACCTACATTAATTATAAATTCCTATAAATTAACAAATTCCCCCAAAGTACGGGAGAAAAAGAACATTGGACTTTCCTTTTCAGTTCAGTTAAAATAACATAAATAACATTTTCCCTCCATAAAACATTTACTTTTTTAATCAACTCATCATTTTCAAAAAAAATGTCAATTGTTTTAATTTTCGTACATACTTTCCTGGTACTTCAGCTTTTTCTGCCAATTCCTGGTTTTCTCAAATTTAGTCAATAATAATATTCAAATTACCTTCAATTGTTACAATGTCTGACTCCCAGTCATATTCTTCAGAACCAACACTACTCAAAATTTCTATGTCGGAGCAATCATCTTCTATCAATTGTAGGACTTATTCTGCCTCCGATAATGCCTTTTTCATATTTATTATAACCCCTAAAATTATAATTGTATTTGTTTTTATATAATAAACAAAAATGGTAGTTATGCGTACTTTGTGTTAATCACAGCGTAGACAAATTTCTACGTTCTTAGAAGTCCAAAATATCAGGAAAAACTTTTTTTTACTTTGCATCAATAATACATTAGTTTTGTCTAGCAAATGAAGCACTACAAATGCAGACAAAAGCCTTTGGATATGCGTTACCCTTACCAGTACAGAAATATGCAAAAATTTTAATAATAGTTTTACACCCTTCAATTACAAACTTTATATAATTTTACTACTGTCGCCTAGAGGGCAGCACTTATTGAATAAGCAACCTGTATGAAGAAACAAACAAAAAATGACAGTCGAAACACTCAAAACCGGTGGTTTTTCTTTCTAAATATATACAAACTAATGTAGGGTTTGATGTAAACGTAATATCTACATGGTGACTGAAAGGTTTAACGAAAACAAAACCTGTTACAACGAAATGTTTGACAAACGTAGAGTTTGTATGTCGGTGTAGGAAAAGCAAAAATCAATCTAGTCCACATTCTATGATGCCTTTACCCTTGCCTTTCAAATTATTGAGTCAAAGGCTTAACTGGCTGGCCTAAATACTAGTGTTTAAGTTTATTAGCCGTAGAAGAAGTATCGAGCGAAAAATGGAGTGAGAACCTTCCATAGAGGTATTAATTCGCCAATGAACAAACGTAATTACTTTTAAAGAGGAAGAAGAAGAAGAATTTTATTAGGTTGATAGTAAAAAGGCTAGCCAAAGAAATATTTCGCAGTAATATTTCTATATAAAGTGAATTTGAAGCTTTGAATTGAAACGCGAGAGTAAATCGACTAGAACGATGGATGAGTAGTACGGTGGGAGATAAGGTCTCATTCTTGGTGAACGAATGGTAGAAAAACGGTCAATAAATGATCAAAATGTTATACTGTGTAGTTTTGTATATAGACATGTTGTTCTGAAGCCATTTTCTTATGATATTTTAATGCAATTTACTATTTTTGTTGGGAATAAGCCACTATTTTACTTTAAAATAAGTTGATTTGACGTTTCGATTTCCGCTTCGAAAATCGTTCTCAATTATATTAAAGTAGAATTGTGGCTTATTCCTAACAAAAATAGTAAATTGTATATAAACATACTGTCAAAATCAATGACTATCAGTATACTCAAATGGTCAATTAGGGTCACCTCGTAATTTGAATTTATTTTAGAAATTATCATTCTTTTTTATTTTTTTTTTCAGTTATAAGATAGTTTACTAACGCATTCTTAAAGAAAACAACGTTTCGGTCCTTCAAAGTTTATTGAAAGTAATGAAAGATATAAAGAAAGTAATAAAGATTGAAGATAGGCTTTTTGTTAAAACAAAAGAAATTTTAATACCTTCATTAGCGAGTATTTCCTCCTCTGGCAAGAATAACAGCTTGCAAACAATGAATCATCTTTTGGATCAGATTTTGAATAGCATTTTGAATTTTTGAAGCTCTTTTGAATTTCTGTGGGTCGGCACATAACTCCCTAAATGTCTTTTCATCTCATTCCGAAGATGTTCCATGGGGTTGATATCTGGACTAAAAGCAGATCAAACAAATCGTGTATTTTAAAGCTCTTTAAAATACTCAGTGTCTTAAATGAAGTTATCATACAAAAATGTTGAGTCTTTGGTAAAACATGCTCTTCTAGAACCCATGTCAGGTACCTTTGCATAGTAAATGTCCCATTCTCGATAAAGACTAACTCTGTGCGAACGTAAACCATATGCCTCTTCATGCCATAACTGACCACCAAATGAAAGTCGCTGGGCAACACATGCTAGAGCATATCTATTGTATCTACGCTATTAGAAAATCTTCCTGTTCTTCTTATTTCTTCATTCGTGATGTGATTAAGTTCACTGGATATCCGACAAGCTCTTCTTTGATAGTCCATTTCTACCACTTTCAGTGTTTTCTTCTCCTTCATCGTGAATTACCAACAGCTCTTCATCCGACTTTTCGGCCCTATTCTACTTTCTTAGGAATCTTCCGTTTCGATGTTTCTTTCTTCGCTATCATTGTCCTTGGGTATTTAAATTCTTCCCATTCTTTCATATCTCTAATCGAGACGTGTGGGTATCTTTCTTCGTCCTTTATTCTTAGATATTCCGTTTTCTGTTTCGATATTGTTGATGGTGGGTCCCCAATTTTTGTATTCTTCAGTTAATTTTCAAATCATATAATTCATCTTCTATATCGTTTGCCATAATCATTTGATCGTCTGCAAAGAAAAGATTTGTTATGTACTTGTGTCCAAGTTCTATTCCCATCACTGTGCATTTTCTCCTCCAGTTGTTTAATGCTTCCTTAATATAAATTTTGAGTAGAGCTTAAGGTAAAAAACATCCTTGCGTCAAGCGTTTTGTGACAGGAAATACGTCTGAAATTTTATTCTTCATTTTAACAGTACTTTTTGCATTTATGTACATGCTCGCAATGGCGTCCATGTATGTATTACTTAGGCCTTAGACCCTTTTAAAGGTACTGTATCATAGGCCTTCTTTAAGTTAGATGAGACTAAATGAATCAGTAAATTTCTGGCTGTTCTTTTGTCTATAATTTGTAGAAGTACAAATATACTGTCAACACAAGATATACCAGCATGTAAACCACTCTGAATAATAATTTCTAAATATAAAAAAGAATAATAATTTCTAAAATAAATTCAAATTACGGGATGACTCTAATTTTATGCTCGGAAGTAGATATTAAATATACAAAAAAATTGTGCAACCCTTGGATTCGTCTTAGTTTGATTAATCTTTTATTTAATCTCCTTTCCGTACTGCCAATCTGGCGTAGAAAAATATGACAAAACGTACGGCTAATGACCTTCATTTATATTCTGTTAGTCATTTAAAAATACATCTTACCTCACATTTATATACACGCATGTGTTCTGTATTTTATCTTTTCTATTTCGCCCAGAATTGTCAGCTCCGCATCCATAAACACCGGTTTAGTTTCCTGCAAATGAATATTTTTGCTTAAAAAAACGCTAGATCGTTGCCTATCAACACGGCAGTCTACTTGATAAAGGTCATGAAAGCCTTATCACCTCCTAGTTATCTAACAAAAATAGGGATGATTTTTATTCGCTGCCTTATCTCTGATAAGGCGGTGCTAAGTTCAGCGATTCGATTACGAAAAATCACAAAAAAATTTAGTCTTAGTGCGAGTGTGTAACGAAAAGGATTTTTTCCCATTATTGCTTCTATCTGGCAATTGTGTTGTTGGTTATTTTTTTGTAAAAAATATCTATTTCGTAGTATCTTAGGTCACACCAATCGAAACTTATCAACCAGCTGCCTTCTAAATAGTGTGTAGGTCATGATTCGCTAAATGGATACTGGGGGATAACAATGGCTTCAAAATATTTAGACAATATGGTTTTTTTACGTAGATACAAATACGAGATAATCTATTAAGATTTTGGTTATGGATATTTGCTAATATATCAGGTGAGATATTTAATTCTAATCATTATTTTAAAGATAAAATATTTTATATAGAATATTGTCTATGAATTTTCTAGATTTAGGATTTTAAAAATTGAAAAGGTCATACATATATTATATATATATATATATATATATATATATATATATATATATATATATATATATATATATATATACTCGCGATCATAAAATCCGGGTCACCTTGAAAATTTCAAGTTTCTTGAATATTTTTGCATCTGGTGCAGTAATAACCTTTTTTTTTAAGCTAATGTATTTTTTATTTGTCATCAATGTTTTTTTCGAAAGAAAGAAAAAACAGTTTTTTTATTGTTTTTAATGAAAAAGCAGAAAACAAACCAAATTGTTGGAACAGACATACGGAAGAAAAAATGAAAAATACAGAACGTGGTAAAACATCTGTGGAATTTCAATGACTAATATCGTGTATTGCCTCCACTTGCTCTAATAAAACTCTCACTAACAGATCCTTAAGCTCCTGTGCGTCGTTAGGAGGAGGTGTATGGGTTTGAATACGTTTTTTCAAATCGCTCCAGAGATATTTGATGGGATTCAGATCCGGAGATCTAGCTAGCCAGGGTAACCTCGTAATTCCAACCTTGTCCAAGTATTGCATACTGATCCTGGCAACCTGCGGTCGCACGTTGTCCTGCATAAACACTGCGTCTTCTCAAAGCCCTGTCATGGTGGGCATAACATGTTCTTCCAAAATCTCCGTAATGTACCTTCGTGCAGTTAAGGACCCATTTTCGATTAAGGGTAATTCTGTGCGGAAGTCGGAAGATACACCTCCCCAAGCCATGACTGAGCCTTCACCAAATGGCATTCTTGGAGCAATGCAAGCTTGTGAAAATCATTCACCGGTTCTCCCCCAAACTCTTACACGTCCATTGGATCCAGTTAGGCTAAAACGGGATTTATCTGAGAATAACACTTTGCTCCAATCAATAATTCCCCAATGCGCGTATTGTCGACCAAAAACTAGTCGTGCAACTTGATGCGCACGGCCAAGTAGCGGTCCTGTAGCCATTACCCGAGAAGATAGTCCAGAAGAACGAAGTCTTCTCCTGACTGTTGCAACGCTAACATTGCAATTGCGTACTTCCGGTAGGCAATTTCGATGCATAACCGCAGTTGAGGTCCATCTCGTGCCGTGGTCGTTCTTCTTCGTCCAGAGCCAGGTCGTCTGGTTAGCAAACTTGTCTTCTGAAAGCGTTGAGCCACTCGTTGAACCGCAGAAAGGCTTACTCCAACAGTTTTTGCGACTTGCCGTTGAGTGTGACCGTCTTCCACAAACGCAACAATGCGTGCTGTTTTAACAACAGTCAAGGCATTTTTGGCAAAAAATAAACAATAATAAACCTTAATAATGACACTAATAAACACTAATGGTGGCAATAATAAACGTTTGTTTGTTGCATTTGAACAGAAAGTCGAAGCACAAATAAGACATTTAAAACAAGCGGCAGTTACAGGTACCGTTCATTTTGGGAAGTGTAGAGTTTTCCGCGAAATCGGCATTATTGGAATTCTTTATTACAAAGGAAATCGCTAAGCCGAAAACAATTCTCAGAAACATGCATTAGTTTGTATTTGTGTTATTATTATTTACGATAAAGCTCGTTAAAAATGAAATAACGGCGATTTTCAAGGTGACCCGGATTTTATGATCGCGAGTGTATATATATATATATATATATATATATATATATATATTTATTAAATTGCTACATACAAGTCTTTTAAAATAATATAAGCTATTTTTTGGGTTTGAGATATACCATACTTAAATAACAATAAATATTTAATTTATTTTATGTATGATTTTGATGCTACAGCTAAAATGATGCAAATTTTAAAACAAGAAAATCAATAAAGAAATCAAACTCTGGGCATTAAAAAAATGATTGCTAATATTTTCTAGGTCCTTCTTCATTATCAATTACAGCCCGCAGTTGTCTCGGCATTGATTCGACCAACTTTCTAGTGAAATACTCTTGGGAAATTGTGTACCAAGCTTCAGTAATTTTTAATTCATTTCTACTTGATATTGAGGCACTTTTTACTTTATTTTTTAATGTCAACCACAATTTTTCAATAACATTCAAATCTGGTGACTGGGCTGGTGTTTTAATGACATTTCGGCAATTATAAAGCAACCAAGTACGAAACCGATATGACGTGTGTTTTCGATCGCTGTCGTGATAAAATCGGTAATTGTTATTAGTACCTAATTTTTGAGCACTAGCAGCGAGATGCTGCCTTAGTATATCCAAGATTGGTTCTTATTCCCTTCAATAAAATGTATGTTACCTACTCCTGCAGATGACATACACTCCCATATCATCACTTCACCTCCACCGTGCTTTTTAATATCTAAGTGCTCCTAGCAGACACAGGAAATATGCCGAAAAGATTTGGATTCCTATGACATTAACTGCCCACATCTCTCTAAAATTAGTATGGCTTAAAATTTTTACACCAGCGAGGAAGAGACTTCCAAGAAGAGCAAGTATTTTTTCTGCCGTTGTTAATTTTGCACCCTCCTGCAAAAAGATGTCCCTTTTGTACCCTCTTTGAATTGTTCTAAAAAAATATTTGTGTACGATATTACATTTTCTACCATTTCTTTGGTAAAAAGTTTAAAAAATGCACATAGTTCCTCTTTGACAATTTCTGCATCGACTAGAGGTCGCGGAATAATTTTGGGGGTCGATGCTTGGCAAATTTACTTACAATAGGATGTTTATTTCACACCATATTTCCGTCGCGTATCTTCAACGGCAACATGCCAAAGTATTTAAAGAAAGACATTTCACCAATGTGTGCTTCCAGTCATAACTTACGTCTCCGAAACACTTTCCTTAACCGAAGCTACAGCAACCAAACATAAAGTAGTCCAAAGACGAATGGAACGCTCGCTACTTGGACTGATTCTCAGAGACAGAGTTAGAAACAAAGAATTAAGAAGAAAGACAGGTGTCACAGATGTCATAGAGCTTATAACATGGCTGAAGTGAAACTGTTTGAGCCATGTGGCCATCTCCAATATGCATCTTTTGTTGTAATTTTCTTCTTTTTCCAAAATCTGTAGATTTCCAAAATCAAAAGAATGGCTATTTTCTAGAGAATATTTGGCTTGGACTGTTATGTTTAATACATTAGTATGTACACTATGTTTGTGTGCACTAATTCTTCTATGCAGGTATTGCATAGAAGGGGTGCGTCATGAGGAACTTTACATACTTCTACCATATGTAGAGTCCCTCAGGGAGCATATCATGTGGCCACTAAAAAATGTCAACTCCTCTTCTTTATTAATTAACAGGGTGATTTGTGTAATTGACCATTTATTTCATTTTACTGTAGTGTTTATACGGCTCATTTGATTTTTTTAATTTTTGCATGATACAGTACACTACTATCAAGCATTCGACTGGTATTAGCTAAACTAAAAAATTCCAGGACTGGCTTTGGAAAAATTAATTTAGGAATTCGTATTAAATATTATACCCTGTACATATTTTTTTTAAAGTGCAATAAGTGATTTTCAAACTACATAAATAGCCAATGAAAACGACATATGCGACAATGTTGTCGCACTTTTATTAAATTTTTAGTGAACGATCAAATCTTACCAAAAATAGAACAACCATAATGAAGTATCAAATTATAAGGTAATTAATTTAAACAAATGTTATAAATTTCAAACGTTTTAATTGAAATGATAAACTGAGTCACTGCACAACAAAAAACAGTAACTTCTAACAATAACGAAGAACAATTTAAAAAAAACTAAAAATATGTACATAGTTATGATAAACCCATAAATTAGAACTGGAAAAGATATAATAATGGTAACAAAATAAAAATAATTCAAAATAGATTTTCGAAATGGAACCCTGCAGCCTGTACACATTTTTGTTGCCGAATTGTTAATTGACGTATTGAATTACGGATACTCTGGGAATCGTTTCTAATAGTATTACAACAATGTATAGTTCTATCAATTAATTGTTGTTGGTTATTAATATTCACTGCATAAACTAGTTGCTTCAATCGTCCCCAAATATGGTAATCAACGGGATTAAAATCAGGGGATCTTAAAGGCCACGAAATAGGACCTGCACGTCCTATCCACCTGTAGCCATAAACATTATTGAGATGTTGTCTCACTGCCAGTAAAAAATGTGGGGGTGCTCCATCATGCTGAAAATACATCCCTCGGATAGCAACGTTTGCGTTGGCAAGCAAATTCGGCAAAATATTTTGTAGAAAGTTCAAATAGACCTGCCCTGTTAAAGGACCATCAAAAAAGTGAGGACCTACTAATTGGTTATTTATGACACCAATCCACACGTTAACCGAAAACCTTAACTGAGAACGACGTTCTCGAATAGCATGGGGATTTTCTTCTGCCCACACATGTGAATTTCGTGAATTATTTATCCCGTCTCTGGTAAATTGGGCTTCATCTGTAAATAGTGTCCTGTATAGCGTTGGTCGATTATTGTTAATCCATCTACAAAATTCCAACCTATCGATCTCATCTCCAGCATGTAGTCGCTGAACCATTTGAATGTGATATGGGTATAGATTATTTTTTTGTAAGACTCTACTTACTTTTGATTGAGTAACATTGAGTTCTCGACTTACTTGTCTAGTGCTTATTGTAGGGTTCATAGTAACGGCGTCCATAATGTCATCTTCCTGCGCTTCATCTACATGTCGCTCTGTTGTTCCACTAGGAAAAGTGCCATTTTCTCGCAAATAATTAAAAACTGACCCAAATGTTGGATGACTGGGAGTTCGACGATTAGGAAATCTCCTGCGATATTCTCTACTAGCAGCCCTACCATTCCCATTACAGAATCCATAAACAAATATTATGTCTGCATATTCTGTGGTCGAAAACTGATGTGGCATTTTGAACGAAAGTAGCAAAAGCTCTACCAAAACTAACACAATGTACTTAACGTAGATATGACAGAAGAAATATGTATTCTTGTACACATAAATAACAATTGATAATGACAATATTGACAATGGGTATAAAATATCAAGAAACGTCAAACGGTCAACGCCAACCTTCATTTTAAACTTTTTTAGATTTATTTTTATTTAGTACAGTTGATGCAATGTATTATTATTTGACATAAAATTGTAATGGTTTACAATCAACAAAAACTAACACATACAAGAGGTTTGACTTTTTAATCAATTTAATTTATTATTTATCGAAAATAATGAACCAATATGATCTATGAGTAAAAATTTAAAATTGAAAAACAATTGATTCTATCGTAGAGATAATACACAGTGACAGTAAAGATGTTAATTTTCTACGTATTAGATTATGTTATAGGAACTCATTTTAATTAAAATGTTTGAAATTTATAACATTTGTTTAAATTAATTACCTTATAATTTGATACTTCATTATGGTTGTTCTATTTTTGGTAAGATTTGATCGTTCACTAAAAATTTAATAAAAGTGCGACAATATTGTCGCATATGTCGTTTTCATTGGCTATTTATGTAGTTTGAAAATCACTTATTGCATTTTAAAAAAAATTTTATACAGGGTGTAATATTTAATACGAATCCCTAAATTAATTTTTCCAAAGCCAGTTTTGAAATTTTTTAGTTTAGCTAATACCAGTCGAATGCTTGATAGTAGTGTACTGTATCATGCAAAAATTAAAAAAATCAAATGAGCCGTATAAACACTACAGTAAAATGAAATAAATGGTCAATTACACAAATCACCCTGTTAATAAAGAAGAGGAGTTGACATTTTTTAGTGGCCTCATGATATGCTCCCTGAGGGACTCTACATATGGTAGAACTATGTAAAGTTCCTCATGACTTACCCTGTATATATATATATATATATATATATATATATATATATATATATATATATATATATATACAGGAAGCTACATAAAAAGATAAATAAAACTAGATACAATTATTAACTTTGATTGGGAAAAGGTAACAGTCATATGCCCCTATTAATTTAATGGTTCAGGATGTATTAACGTTTTATTTATTCTAAAAAAACTTGCCCTATATACATTTTTTCTCAAAATCAATTAGCCCCAGGTTAAAACGAAACCACCGACGAACTACAGAAGATAATGAATTCAACAAACAGTATCAAAAGGTGTACACCCGTTTATATAAATGATCAAAATCGTGATATTTGATAAACATTACCCATTTCAAGTGTTAAAAGTTACGTAACCATTGCAGGTGTTGGTTTGAACAATTTCAGATGGAATTTCTGGACCTATAAGCCTTCGCTAATTATGACATTTTTAAAATAGCGTGATGAACAATATTTGTCGAGCGTTCATTCTATAGGCGAAAATATTTTAACGGTTGTCGTGACTCATTCAAAACAAAAATAGATTAATTACAATATTTGCACCTGTAACAATTAATTAATTGCTTGTTTTTTGGTTACAAATTCACTTATGCTTTCTTATGGAATTTGGTTTTGTTGATTGCGTTATTTATTACTTATTTAGATAAATTTAAACAGTTTCAATTATTATTAAAAAGCTTAGGAAACTTAATGGGACAAAATAGAAAAATAAAAAAAGAATCCAAGAAATTGACTAATTACAAAATATGGATTGATAAACCTATTAAAAAACAAAACATGATTTTAAGTGGATCTGCTTATGTATACACACAAGATGAAACACTAAGGTCATTTAATGCATAATCAATGATAAGTAGATGGACCAAACCGAAATCCTACTCCTCCTTTATTTCTTCTTCTTTGTATGGATGTAGTGATAAGGTGGACAAGAAAAAATTAATCAGGCCAAAAAACCCACAAGAGATTTAACGAAACAAATGAATTTCTTCTTCTCATTGCGCCGTCTCCTTTCGAAGGTTGGCGATTAAAATGGCAATTGTAGTTTTGGAAACTGCTGCGCGAAAGATCTCTGCCGATGAGCGGTCGAAGCATCTCCTCAGGTCTTTCAGCCACGAGTTCTGGCGTCTTCCTACTGATCTTTTGCCCTGTACTTTTCCTTCCAGTATAACTTGAAGTAATTCATATCTTTCGCCTCTCAACACATGACCCAAGTTTTGCATTTTCCTCTCTTTGATTATTCTTAGTAACTCTTTTTGTTTGCATATGCGACGAAGTACCTCAACATTAGTAACTCTTTGTACCCATGGAATCCTCAACATTTGTCTGTATATATACATCTCAAAGGCATCTATTCTTTTTTCTATTTCAGAGTCCATTGTCCAACTTTCACAGCCATACTGTAAGACAGAAAAAACGTAACATGTGATCATTCGGATTCTAAGCTGTAGACTAAGGTCTGATCTTGTAAAAAATGTTTTCATGCTCACGAATGTTTTCCTTGCTTGCTCGATTCTTGATTTCTTTTTTTGGATTACACTGACTATTGATATTTGTTCCCAAATCTTTTATGGAATTTACCTGTTCTATTATTTGTCCCTTGGCATACACCTGTACGTTTATTGGTGTCTTTGAAAATACTAAAGTTTTAGTTTTGGAAACGTTTAGATGTAAACCGAACATTTCGCTGTGGTGAACTACCACATTTATTATATTTTGTAGTTCTTGTGCGTTGCTTGCTATTAAGACGGTATCATCAGCATATCTGATGTTGTCTATGTTAATTCCGTTAATCTTAATTCCGCCTTGGACCTCGTCTAATGCTTCTCTGAATATATACTCCGAATACAAATTAAATAATAGCGGTGATAAGACGCAACCCTGTCTCACTCGTAAAATGAATTTACGAGCAGAAATTAGCTTTAAATATATAACAAATGTGCATAAAAACATCCCCTTTCATTAAAGGGATAACTGACAGAACGGAATTAAAAACTGACAAATATATTTTCTTGCTTGGAGTAGGGCATAAAGGTCATAGACATGTTATATATGTCTATGACATGGAAGAGAATAGAGTATTGAATCAAAACAAGTAAAATTAGAATTAGAAAAGAAATATTAATAAGGACATTTAGTTGATAATAGAAGAGTTGAGCACCGCCTCATTTAGAAAAAATAGCGCCAAAATAGAAAAACAAAAGATAAAGTTAACAGATGAATAAAATCATTTATGTTATGAATAAAATGTCACATGTGACATTTATAACGTTACAGAGTCATGCAATTTGCTTGACTATTTCTGTCCAATTATCTCTCTCCTATGCATGTTGTTTTGCTTTGAAGAATAAGTAACCAGTCATGTCCTTTATTTGGTCAGACCATCGTGCTGGAGATCTTTCTCTGGATCTTTTGGCTGCTACTTTGCATTTAACTATTATTCGGACCACGCCTTCTCTTCTTCTAGTAGTACGAAATAAATTGATTATTTATCTGAATTATTAGTCCAAACAAAAATAATTTAGAAATGTCGAATTAATACCAACACATTAAAAGTATGTCGGAAATTAACCGAATAAAGAAATAAAGTGTTCTTCGATCTGCAGGAGATACGATGGACAACAACTGGTATCCTTGAGAAAATATGCCATGAATTAGAACTGCAATGAAAGTAAACAATGCTGGAGTGGGGTCTATAGTAAACCAGAAAATCACCAACAAGCAACGAATGTGCTACTTGTGCTTAAAAGAAAAATTATTTCATAGCAGTTTTCGAAACGAAAAAGACCGGTTCTTCAAAGACCTAGATTAATTTTACCAAGGCTGTCACACAAAAAATTATGCTTTCGCATCCACTGTAGGTAGGCATAGTCTAATAATAACATTAGCGGTAATGAATCTGATATACTCGGTTCGCTATTTCCAGTCCGAACTGTCTAGTGAATTTAGTAATTATTTTTTTGCGAAGTTAGTTACTTTTTGACAGACTAAAAGAGGCTGGAAATTACTATACAACCTAGCACATGTACTTATAGCCAATATTAATAGTAAGCAAACTAAACAGTAAATAAAATAGAACTTTGCGAATTACCGACAATCAATATTTATTTATCTGCGCCATATAATAAATCGTTATGTTAAATTATAACAACTAAAATATATTATTTAAATATTAACTACCCAAAATTTGATTGGTTTAGTATACACTTCCACTATTTAAAATAATTTTTCTTTTTTTAAAGAAAGAAGTCTGCAATAGTAGGATACTTGAGCTATTAATACTGAGAAGTAGGAATTGTTGTGTTGTAGGTTTCCGACAATAAATCTGTCAAAATATGCCCGAGCTAAGCGAATGGATTATAAACATAGCAGCGGCACTAAACATGACAGTTGCTAGCACCTATTTCGATACAAAACACGGGGCAGATGCAATGGATTATAGAAGTATATAGACGCCAACATAAACTCAGATCACTTTTTAGTCATCTTAGCCTTAAGGGCTATAATATCAAATTCCAACAAAAAAAAGATATCTATAAAAACTGAAATGTTTAAGTTATGTTGAAAGATGCAGCAGTTGCCAAATGGTACTCAGAAAACGTTAGCAATAGACTAACGAATTGATATTAAACGAAGAAGACTAAAAAGAAATGGACACGTAATGAATAACAGAATAAAAACTTGTACTTGTACCAGTAGTAAAAGATGAGATAAGAATAAAACCTTGGGCCTGGAAAAACCAGCGGTTTAATTACGAATGCAAGAATTCAACCAGAGAAAAATGTAAAACCCACTGAAAACTGCTTACAAGATGGACTAGATCTACAGTGGGGAATTAGCAGACAAACAAAAAAAAAGAATACGAAGAACCACTGCAGAAGAGTGAAGAAATTTTAACATCAAGCAAAGAGCTATTATTTTGGTAGGTGGAATATTTTAGTCAGTCACTTTATATAGAGGACAAAGAATAAAAGCTGGAGGACGAAAGAGATGAGGTAATGAAGTAATGAAAAGAATGTATAAAAAATATAGAGACATAAAATTTCTCCCTAATAAAATATTATCGAATATACTATGACATCCTATGGCACCATATGCAGGAAAATATTAGAAAATACCTGATGTCAGAGCTGGTAACTCGATAATTCATCAGAATTTAACCCTCAGACCAATTTTAGAAGAAACACTGGAATATGGCATAGATACCACATATTTATTGACTAATAGCAAGACTACGACTCGGTAAACAGAGAAGAGCTGTTTAGGGCAATCAAAGACCTAGGAATACTAAATCAGTTGGTAATGTTAACAAAAATACCCTTTTAAAATGTGTGTGCAGTGTACGGATCCAGTGAATTGTCTGGAACATAGGGAGAATCCAGGATTTACCCACCTAAAGCTGTATTACTCTATGGCTGTGAAACGTGGAAGATATCAGACCCCATAGTACTTCAATTAGAGGTTTTCATCAATAGAGTGTTACAAAACAATTCTTCGTATATTTTGGCCTAGTAGAACCTCGAATGAAAATTTATGGAGCCAAACTAGCTAAGAAAATTTTATAAAGCAAATAAGGCGAAGAATGATAGAGATGGCTGGGCCACATACTTCGTAGACTCCTAGATGACATTGTCATGACAGCGCCGGATTAGAATAGATACAAATGTAGAAGATAGCAAGGACCACACTAACAAGGACACCTTTCACTTCGATACAATTATTTATAATACATGAATAGCTTTTGTAACGGCAAACCCATCGACTCTTTAAATATTTGTTTCTTATTACCAAAAGTTTTTGAATATTCATTAAACTATGATGGTTACTAGTTTTAGTATAATGAAGTTTAGGGGCTATATGATATATGATTCTGAAATCTCGTTTCTCGAGCCCATCAATCTATCCTAGGATTGATGTGTTCAAACCATCATCACTCCCGCGGTCCCTAAGAATCGGCCAAAAGCCTAGTGACTACTAAAGAGGTAGTGGGAAATGAGAAACACCCAGGACTTTCCAGAGATACGCATGAATTTGAGTAACTACAGATGAATTCCTTTTGAATATTATTATTTTATATTCTGTGAGGACAACGATTTACTTTAATTACTATCAAGAATATTCCTTTTGCAATGAAGAAGCTATCTATATAGCTTTTACTAAGTTCAAGATATTTCCTATCATGTAGCTTAGCTTTTTCATCATTTGTAATTATGATCATGGTTGTTAACTATCTTCACTTCGCCTTAATATGTTAGAATCGACTGAAAACTTCTTTTACCAGTGGAATTTAACAAACAATCGCAGATTTGAATTATTCCTAAGTTATTTAGTTAACTTGGTTTTCTTGCACTAAAAATTTATAGTTCAAACTTTGTATTTAATTATAAGCATTACTTAAAAGAAATATAAAATAAAAATGATCTCTTTAAACTGCACAAAATTTTTTATTTGTGTATTAGATTATAGATCTCATTGTGTCATTCAATGAGTTCATTCCGCTGATTCAGCTAAAAAAATCGTTTATCACTTGTACTCAATAAATATTATTTAATCAATTTTAAATAACATTCATTAAAGTGCCAGGCTCGTCAAATGACCAACTCATATCTCAATTAATAATTTTTATTAAGACGCAATTAAACAAAATGTCCGAGATAAAAAATTCCGCCATTGGGGCTCTTGAAAAATGTAAACAATTGATGGACATTCAATATAATTTTATATTCTATGAAATAAAATTCCATTTGGAATTTTATTACTATGTAAATAGAATTGCAACAGCAAACTTTAATGGAAGGTCTTCTCTATTAACAACAATATGTCTTAGTTATTTGACGCTGGGGGAAAACTAAGGAGCAGGCAGGGTTAAAAAAATTCAATTAACTTTTTATTGTATCAATTGCTTAAATCCTCTTTTCCTAAACTCTATTACTTACTTTCGATGGCTGTACAACCCTAAGAATTTTAGCCACCATGCATATGCCTCGCTTCGTTTGGAGACCATTATAGCTCTTTCCAATTGTGCAGATATACTGAGCTCCTAGAGCTGCCTTGTTGATGTTTTCAACCAGTCTTTGTTGCGGACAATCCAGTGTGGGGCTTTCTAACTGGCATCGATACAGCTTTAGTTCTGGTATTTATCTCCCTACTACTTCTCAGATCATGACTGATTCATGCAAGTCTCCTAGATCTGACTATGCTTGTTATTGGGAGTTGTTTAGGATGGTTTCTTATTTCTGCGTTTGAGCGAATCTTTCAATTCATTTTACGATCTTTCTTGGGCCCAAGAATCTTTCTTAATATTTTGTTTTCAAAGGTAAGGATGTGTTGTTATTCTTTTAGTGTTAGACACCATGCCTCACAACTGTATAATACTACTGGCCTTATAATAGTATTGAAGTTTCTTAGTTTTAGATTTCTTGACAGTAATTTTGATTTCAGCATTTTATATAAAGTTCCCGAAACCTTATTTCCCGCTGATACTTCCTCTTCAATTTCATCCCTGTTCAGTGTTGTGTCCAAGTACTTAAAGTTCTTTGCCCTCACTAGATTATCCCCATCCGTCGATATAGAATTGGTATTAGAGATATCCCGGTTTCTGCATGACACTACCGTAAATTTGATCTTGTCTGTGTTGACAATCAGACCCACTTCGCCTATGGATCATTTAACTGATAATACATTGCTGTCTGCAATGTCTGTTGCATCTTACTAACGATTCATTCTAGAAAAATTTTAAATAAAAGTACAGATATAAGATCTCCTTGTCTTAATCCGCTGTCACAGTTAAAAATTTCAGTAATCTGATCTTGACATTAGGTTTAGAATTATCAACAAATGCTCTTGTCATGTGTATCAGTTTTTCTAGGAAACCATACTCTTTCATTATTCCCCATAAGCTTTTTCTTTCCATACTGTCGTAGCCTTGTTAAAAATTCACGAATAGCTTAAGGACATCCAGATTATATTCCTATTGTTTTCAAAATTTGGCAGATGCTAAAGATTTGATCTGTGTTCTATATTTGTTCTGAAACGGCATTTGTATTGACCAATGTCTTCTTCGACGTACGGTTTTCTATCTTTTGAAGCAAAAAATATGAATGTATCTTGTAGCTTGTCCAGAAAAGGGATATGCCGTGATAATTTCAGCAGTTTTTTCTATCTCCTTTTTTTAATAATAATGGTACAATTAATGCTTCAGTACATTGGTTAAGAATTTCTTTTTTTTTTCTCATATTGTTACAATAACGGAATGTATTGCTTTTGCGAGCTTCTCTCCATTCTTCTTTATTAATTCTGTCGATATTTTATCACAGCTAAGAGCCTTATGGTTTTTCAAAACTCTTATTCCTTCATATACTTAGTCAAGTGTTGGTTGTGGTATTTCTACATTTCTACTTATGCTTGTTTGAATGGTTCCGAAAAGTATTGTTTCTATCTTTGGTAAATGTTTATCAGGGAGTAAGTTTACTTTTTTATCTTTGATGTTCATAGTTCCAGCTTTAAAACCGTCGTTTTTTCTTCCGGATTTCCTGAGAGAAGTTTCTATCGTTTGACTGATTGTATAGGGTTTCTAGTTTATTTATAATATTTTCGTAATCTCTTTTTTTCTCACTTTTTTTTAATCTTCTCTTTTTCTTTTCTTAGTAAGTTTTTTGTATTCCTTTATACTTCACGATAACGAGTTCTTAGGTACTTACTTCGAACAATATTTTGTATTTGGGCCATTTTTTCTTTCCTGAAGTTTGTGAGGCAGTTTCCTTGATATTATGTATTGAATTATTACTATGAATATACTTCTTCTTCTCATTGCGCCGTCTCCTTTCGAAGGTTGGCGATCCAAATGGCAATTGTAGTTTTGGAAACTGCTGCGCGAAAGATCTCTGCGGATGAGCGGTCCAACCATCTCCTCAGGTCTTTCAGCCACGAGTTCTGGCGTCTTCCTACTGATCTTTTGCCGTGTACCTTTCCTTCCAGTATAACTTGAAGTAATTCATATCTTTCGCCTCTCAGCACATGACCCAAGTATTGCATTTTCCTCTCTTTGATTATTCTTAGTAATTCTTTTTGTTTACACATGAATATACTGAATACATACATGTTTACACATGAATATACTGAATACATACATGAATATACTATCCTATTGATATTCTATACTTATCCCTTCTTCATACTTTAGAAGGACAGCAAATTTATTTGGAATCTCTATCCGATATTGACATTTTATTTCTGGATTTTTGAGTTTTTCTATGCCCGAGTTTTCTACCCTGTCGCTTACCCTTTCTTATCCGTATTCTTGTTACAACCAGATAGTGATCCGTGTTCATGTCTGCGCCACGGAAGCTTGTAATGTCTAAACTTCCTCTATGTCTTGCGTAAATTACCAATTATCAATTTGGTTTTGGATCAGTTTCTAACTCCATCCGGTGATAACCATGCTTTTTGATGGATGTTCTTCTGAGGAAAGTATGAGTTGTCCCTAATCATATGATTTCAGGTTGCAAAGTGTATTGTTTGTATTTTCGTAGAAGCTTTCCTTTAATATTGTAGGCTGTTTTTGTGTTTCTTTATCCAACTTCCTTTGAATTATCTTGATATACCTATGTAAAAATATTAGTTAAAAATTAAATATTCCCATTTTTTTGGTATTTATAACTTAAACCAAATATTATAATAAAAGTATGTGATAGGCAAATTTACTCCTATTCATTTTTATCAGTTAATATAACCCTATCAATGTTTAACCAATGAGCATTCATTTTTTTTTTCGTCAAATCAACAAACAAGGTCAACTAATCTGACATCAAAATTTAAATATAGAAAAATGACTCCGCCTTATAGCCCAGTAAATAAAATAATATAAAGGAAAAAATTTGATCTCATAGACCGAAAAAGGCGTGGTCTTGCCAAATTAATTTCTGTTCTCAAAGTACACTGATATATAGAATCTCTTAAATGGTTATTTATTTACATAATATTACTAGACATTTTGATTAAGTATAAGATAAAGATATAAGATAAAGCAGATATAATTGTAAACGCGATATGATTATTTTTATATAAGTAGTTATGGTTTTTGCATCATCAACACACACGTAGCCTGATATTTTTTGTTGTACTTATTCGTCTGGAAAGTTTAAATTAATAATTTACACAATTTACAGTGTTGCCTTCTGTAGTTATATTGTAGGTTTTGTCTAGTATGACTTTTGGTTAAAATATGGTTTTTTAATTTCCTAATATCAACTACATTAAATAAACTCAACAATGTACCTAGACTATTACAGATAATTGTATTTTGACTTCTTTGTTTATATTCACCTAAACTTTCTTTATTTCTTACTTTCTATAGGATTTTTTTACTTTACTTTTCTGGAGTCATCGTTTCTGCTCCATAGGTTAAAAGTGGGAGTATACATTGATTAAAGACCTTCCTTTTTTGAGAATCTGATCTAAAGACTTCTCTCAGTTTTCCGTAAGCTTCCCTTGTTAGTCATATTCTTCTGTTTACCTCTGTTATTTGATTCTCTTCTTAATTTAAGCTACTGATCCAGACAGATGCTTATAGGTATACACTTTAATTTTCCTTTCATTGGGTGAAATGTTTTTGGCTAGTACAAGGTTCGTAATGTATTGTGTTTTGAAAGAGTTAATTTTAAGTCCAACTAGTATTAAAGAGCTCTGAAGATCTTGAAAAAGTTGGCAGGCATGATCCACCCGATCTGCAATAAGGACTATGTCGTTTGCAAACCTCAAATTGTTCAGAAACTCCATATTTATGTTGACTCCAACATTTTCTTAATTATTGTTTCTCATAATCTAATAGTTTAGGAGATATGGTGCCTCCTTGTCTATATATTCCGAAGTAGAGTTGTGTACCTACGATCAATACCATATTCTGTAAAAGCTCTTAACATGGAGCTATGCTGGATTGAGTCAAATACTATTTCAAACTTTACAAATATTAATATCAATGGCTTGTTGTATTCAATAACTGTATCAAGGATTTTATTACTTGTAGGTGGTCATTTTTTCCAAAGCCACTCCTAAATCCGGCTTACTCTAAAGGTCGATAAAAATCTAGCTTAGGTCCCAGTCTGTTGATTTTCTTATCTTTGATTTTGTATTTCTAGGATTTATACCTCTGGAATGTGAGCATCTCTACTATATAATGTTCTGTAAAACTCTTCGATGATATTTAGGATTTGTAGTTTATATATGGCATGTGCTTGTTCATTTTTTAACTTATAAATAATCCTCGTTCCTGTGTTCAACTTTCATTTTAGAACTTTTAGGTTTTTGTTTTGTTCTATGGTTGTTTCTTTAGTGTTCAAGTTCCTTATGTCTTTCATTATGGCTTTTAAAATGACTTTGTTTAAATTCTTTGTGTCTTCTGTGAGTTTTTAATTTTTCCTTGTTTGTTTGTATTGGCAAATTCTTGTGTGTCTTCTTTAGAGCGTCCACCAACATTGAATTAAGCTGTTCAATATTGTTTTATCTTGCACGTCTTCCTGTAGGTTCTCTCTATTTCTTCCTGGTATGCCCTTGGGTTAGTAATCATAGTATTTATGACATTTTTAGTACTTGTATTTTGGAGTTAGGTCTTCCATCAGTATAGCATAGTTTGTGGTTACCTTTTGTATCGCAGTGTTAACGTCATCGTAGAACCATTCCGCTTCTAAATATGTGTAGACAATACGTGCGTATACCTGAATAATCTTTAATCGAATGTTTTAGTTTACTTTGTGGAAGATATATGACTCTATCACTTATGCTTTTAATTGTGAGTATATTTATAATGCAATAGGTTTCCCGACGAAAGTACCATTTGTTCTTCACCTTTTCACCGTACATTTGGATATAATTCAAGTGAAGCATATAAAGTGGGATATTTTATATGCTTAAGCTCGTTTTCAAGTTCCACAAGTTTCTCGTCCTCCATCAATGTTCTGGTGTCACATCTTGCCATAAAGTATATTCTTTGCCTTTGTGCGTGCCTTTGTCTTTGTCGTTTGTGAAGATAGCGAGGTCGGCTCCGGGGATTTTTAGCACCCTCTGTCTCTCTACATCTGAGACTGCTACTATAGCCTGGTTCTAAGTGACTAATGGAGACTAATGGCCTTGCATTTTCGTCGTTTCTCATTTTACGGCGATTTCTAGCCGTTTTTCTACCACTGGCCTGTGCGGGTTGGTAGAAGAATGTAAACATGAGTTAGGAAATTAGGCGTCATCGAAAAGAATGATAGGTTGGGACGTGGTACCCTCCCAGTTAAGGGGAGTGAGAGTGAACCACGGCTCGCGTAAGCAAGGTTGCGACCCTGAAGTAGAACTAACTTTACCGAGATCGTAAAGTATATCTACCCACTAACTAGTACACTTTAACTCTAATAAAATCACGAGTAGTTATTTCTAACAGAAAAAAATAAAATTAGAAGAAAGTAAACTAATTTTTCGAAACCAAATTCAGATTCCTGCTCTAATCTGTGCCTTCTAAGAATTTCAAGGCAAAACAGACGTTGATAAAGATGTTATTAGAGACATGCGGAATCTAAAATTGCATTTCACAACATATCTCCTCAACTAAGCAAAAATCCTTAGCGAATTGGTTTCTAGTACTCATAAAGAGTATACCGGAATAAAAGGAAAAATACAGTTAAGATTTGATTTCACTTATAGTGCGTCTGTATATCCGCTTCTCAAGACAGGAAAGATTTATTTTCACGTTCAGAACATCTGTGAATAGCCGTTCTGAAGATCCCTTTTAGGGTGAAATACGTATAAGCGGATATACAGAAGCACTATACGTGAAATCAAATCTTAACTGTCTTTTTCCCAGAAATAAAATAGATCTATGCTTGAAATAACACAGTGTAATAGAAAAAAGAATGATTTCCGAAGGGAGACTAAGTTAGAGAACATAATAAAGAATCTGGCAAAACTAAATTGGACATGAATTATTCATTATTATAATTTTAAAGTGTATGTCATTATCTATCTTACTATAAATAGGTAAAGCAATACTTATGAGACTATGAACTACAGATCATAGAGGAGTAGAGGTACACAAAGTAATGGATACACTAGAACATGGGGATGTAACCATAAGAACAAAATACTTTTGTAAAGTCCACCTGCAAGTGGAAGTGAGTGAAAAGCCATTTCTAATTTCTAAAAATTTAGAATTAATTTAAAAAAATAAAAATTTAAAATTAAATTAAAATATTAAATAAAAATTTAAAGTAATTTCTAAAAAGTTAAAATCTACAGTAAATTATAAAGAATATCTAAAATGAAGAAGAACAGGCATGAGTTTTCATATTCTATTTAGGCCAAAAGACGAAAATACCACTGAACCTCTGAAAATCATAAAAACAAGTTGAATTTTGCCAAAAATGTCAATTTTAGGACTCTAAAAGAGATGCAAAAAAGTTTATTACTTTTAATCCCGGGCTTTCACCTAAAACCACCCACGTAAAGGGGGGAAAACTAAAAAAAGATCGATTTACTAAGAATCTGTACGCCGTAGAAAAAAATTTTTCAAATAAAAAATGTAGCTAAGATAACTTTGAACAAAAATGTTTATAACCATTTTTTGTGTAGAATGAACCGTTCTCCAGGAATAACGATTGAAACGATCAGCGATTTTGATTATCAGTTACGCGCGCGAAAACAATCAAAATAAAATTTGTATCAGCTCGACGGTAAAAATTCAATATTTTTTGGTCAGTGTCCTATCGACAAAAGTTTAGATGCGTCTTAAAGGTAAAGTGTCCAGCTTTCGTACGCATTTTTTGTATTTTGCCGCAAATGAACTCGGTTTTAATAAAGGTGTTAAATAAAAAAAACGTGACCCGATTTTTGCCATTTTTCATGATTCTCATGAGATCAACACAATGTATCCCTTTCATTGACCGGTTACTATGGAGTTTCCATAACTAGAACCTAATCTTCAAAACCTATAGCATGAAATTTTAGTTTTGAGTTTTGGCAACAAGTGTGAGGCATTTGAAATATGCTTAAAAAACGCTGAATTTAAACTTTCACGTTACTAACGATTTAAACCGTTTAAAACTGCTCTTTTTTAATTACACTAGTACGTTTTCCAAAAGTACTTAACTTCTGCTATAAAATACACCCAAAACCGTCTTTTTGTAGTATAAAAGCTTAAATTGAAGTCATATAAAGAAAATCATAATTTAAATGCCTCATATTTGTTGTCAAAAATCAATGG
This sequence comes from Diabrotica undecimpunctata, assembly GCF_040954645.1. Taxonomy (NCBI): domain Eukaryota; kingdom Metazoa; phylum Arthropoda; class Insecta; order Coleoptera; family Chrysomelidae; genus Diabrotica; species Diabrotica undecimpunctata. The sequence continues at coordinate 133,404,194 of NC_092805.1, forward strand.
TTTCCAACAATAGAAATTTCACTACCACAGGTCAATAAAAGTAATAAATTTTATTGATCCTATGAGAATCGAAAAAATGGCAAAATTCGCGAAAAGTTTATTTATTGAACAGTTTTATAGACACTGACTTTATTTGTTGCAAATACAAAAATTGCATACGAAAGCTGCACTCTTCACCTTTAAAACGCATTTTGGTTTTTGTCGATAGGACACTCTGATCAACAGATATCGATTTTTTACCATCGAGTTAATAGAAATTTTATTTAACATTGATTTCGCGCGCGGAATTATCATTCAAAATCGCTGGTCTCTTCAAGCGTTCTTTTTGATAGAACGGTTTATTGTACGCAAAATCTTTTTTGGGGTCCCAAAATTTATATTCTCGGCAAAATTCAGCTTGTTCGTATGATTTTTAGGGGTTAAATCTCTGACGACGGGACTATTTAATTGAAATAATTAAAAGACAGATAGTACACAGAATTAAAACTGATGTTGAGAAACAAAAAAGGTGTAGTTTTGCCAAATTGCTGCTAGTTACACTAATAAATAGAATATCTTGAGAGTTATTTATAGCACAGAAATGATATTCTGATTTATATAAAGATAAAATAGATAATAGTAGTTGTTATAATAATGGTAACATTTATTTATGTATGTACAATTTTTTAACATGTAGAGATCTAAACCAATAAATTATCAGTAATCGTTCATCATTTGCGGCATCAATTCTAGAAGCGAATAGGATAAATTTTGCTTTGTTGTCCTTTCATTGTATCATACAATGTAGCCACGTTCTTTCTTTTGTGGTTGTCGAAATAAATATAATATTGTCATTTTACAGTGTAAAACGCTCTTTTTTATGAATATATATATATATATATATATATATATATATATATATATATATATATATATATATATATATATATATATATATATATATATATATATATATATATATATATATATATATATATAGAAAAAATACATTTATTTATTTATTATTTAAGTCACGTTTTAAAATAACCGCAATAAATAATTAATGAATAATTGGTTAACTGCTTTTTTGCTTGTACCTCTTTCTATTTTGTTATATTAAGAACACGATTCAGATATTTCTTGAATTCTCGGTGTATGTTATATTTGGTATTGCTGTATATTTGTGCGATAGCTCTTATAGGAAAAAATCTTCAGTCTTTGAGCTTTGTACATAAATTCATAATAGTCCATGCAAAAAACCATACTGAATCTAGATTTAATGAGTCAAAGGTCACCAAAGTTATGGATAACGCTAGATACACAGGGCGTAGAGCTGTTAAACTTGGTATGAAGTTCCTTTAAGGCATACATATATCTACTTTTTGTAGTGCCTATTCAATTCAGATGTTGGCGACTATCATGGCAATCTGTATTTTGCAAATTGCTGCTCTGAAAAGATTTGTGGTTGTTGTGTTGAAACACGTACGTAGACGTTTCAGCCAAGAAATCCTTCTCCTTTTCCGTCCTCGTTTTCCTTACAGTTTTCCCTGTAAAATTAATTGCAACAACTCATATATTTCGCTATTCGAGGTATTCGATTTTGGCTGTTTTTATTGTGGTTAACAACTCTTACTTTTGTATTCTTAATAAAACGTCCTGATTAGTAACGTAGTCGATATGATATTTTTAGGATTCGACATTTCGAAAGCCCCAATTTACTTGCAGGTAGCGTCTGTGATAGTCCATGACTCAATTCCGTACAGCAGTGTAGGAAAAAAGGCTTCATAACTGTCAGCGTATATAGCCGTGTCGTCCACGTATCTGGTGTTATTAATACATTCTCTGTTAACTCGAATAATATTATGATTTTATTATTTACTATTTTTATTACTTTACAATATGAAGATTATTATTCAAGATATTATATCTCTCAACTAATAAGGTTGTAACATTTTCTCTCAAATTTATTTCTCCACTATTCATATCTTTTTTATAATATCACTTTAATATTTCTTACAAACATCACGTCAGTAATTTACATTAGATCTTCTTCTTCTTTGAGTACCATATCCAAATTAGGCGTGGGTAGCTTCCATGTATTGTATCGTGCCGATATTGTTCTCGATCTTGCGCGGTATGTAATAATTCATCTGCTAATAAGCCAGCCCATTGACGAAGGTTTTGGAGCCATCAATATTTCTTCCTAACAATTCTTCTTTTTCCCGTGATCTTTCCGTTGAATATTAACTTCATTATCCAGTATTTGCTATATCTGATTATTTTCTCAGCTATAGGTTTTCCATTTTTAATCATCTTTGTCAAGTCACCTTCCTTCCTTTATCCATTTTGTTTAAGACTTTTTTTTAAATGCGCTGAACCCATAATATTTTGAGCATTCTACGATATGACCACATCTCGAAGACTTCTAATTTGTTTACCATAATTAAGTAAATATACCTACAATAAATACCAAACTATATATTCTTAGAACTCCTGCCTTTTCTGAACTAAAACTAATGGAAATATATAGGTTGGTCTATCAAGTTAAATAAGTATTGCCTAGATATGTTCTATATAATAATTATGTCACACATGCATTGGTTTTCTTATTCAGTGTCTACCAAAAAACTTTCTAGTTTACCCTTTTCAGTGATTTCTGGCTCTATTTGTTCATTCTAACTGTATCGTCGGCGTATCGTAAAATATTAATTAATTTTCCATTTACAGAAATGTCAACATCACTTATGATCAAACCTTCGTTGAAAATATACTCGGAGTACAAACCTTTATTCTTCTTCTATCGTGGCTGTCAATGTTTTTATTCTCTAATATTTTCATTATACAGAGATATAAACTTGTTAAATACTACGCTAAAACTTATAACTAAAATTTTACAAGTGCTAATAAATCAGAGGATAAGTTTAGCAGATGAACAACAGAGTTTTCGTAGTGGAAGATCGTGTACATATGCAATATTCGTTATAAAGCAAACTACTGAGAAATCACTACAGTATAATAGACTAGCATTTCTGTGTCTGATTGACCTAAAAAAAGCGCTTGACAGAGTAAGTCTCAAAGATGTAATCCACCTTCTGTATAATAGAGGTTCCCCCAAATATTATAAAATCTATCGATAACATCTATCAAAACAACAAAATGGAAGTCAGAATAGATGGACAACTAACAGAACCTATAGAAATAGGCAGCGGAATAAGATAAGGGTATTCATTGAGCCCCATGATCTTCAATTTGATGATGGACGAAATTATCAAAACCGTTAACAAAGGAAGAAGATACCGAATGGGAACCAAAGAAATCAAGATACTCTGTTACGCAGATGACGCAATATTGATAGCCCAAAATGAAGATATTCTGCAAAGTCTGGTCCATAGATTTAACATAAGAACAAAAGAAATTAATATAATAATCTCATCTCAGAAAACTAAAACGATATTAGTCAGCAAAGAATCAACTAGATGTAAAATAGAAATTGATGGCAGCAGTATTAAGGACGCAATGGAAATAAAATACCTGGAATTGCACTGTCTAGCTATGGAGACCTGGACAAAGAAGTGAGAGATCAAGTACAAAAAGCAAATAGACTGGCAGGATGCCTCAATAATACTATATCGCGAAACAGACACATTGACACTGAGATGAAGTCGAGAATTTATAAAGCCAGAGTAAGACCAATAATGACATATGATTCAGAAACAAGACCTGACTCAGTCACAACGCAAAGGCTACTGGAAACGGCAGAGATGAGAGTACTGAGAAGAATTACAGGAAATACGCTGAGAAATCGAAAGGGAAGTGAAGATATTAGAAGAAAATGTAACATACAGTGTATAAATGAATGGACACAAAATAGAAAAAAAGAATGGAATAACTAGCAGAATGGAGGAGACCCGTATCGTCAAAATAGCAAGAGATAAGTCACCAATCGGCAGAAGTATCGGACGACTGCACAAAATATGGAATGACAACCTTCCATAGAGGTATTAATCCGCCAATGAACAAGCAGAGTTGCTCATAAAGAGTAGGTAGAAGAAGAAGAAGAAGAATATTTTCATTAGTTGATCATGTTTACTTTATCAAACGCATTTTTATAGTCAACAAAGTTCATGTCCATACACCTTTGTAGAAGTACATTGATATAAATAATGTCAGCATCTAATTTTTTGTATATCAGTTTTGGTGGAATATTCTTTTTTTTTTTGTTTTGCTCATAAAACTTATTGTTCTGTATTCAGAGCAGTTTCTGGCATTATTCTTTTTTAACAGTGTAATAAATACTGATTAAAGCATTCGTTTGGGATGATTCCTGCAGTCTATATAGTTTACAGAAAGACTTTCGGATAATTCCTTTAGCAACTATAGTCTTATAACTTTTAAGGTTTTCTGTATCAATTAATTTTAGAAATTATGTGAGAATTTCATCTGGTCCTACTGCTTTACGGTCTTTTGGATTTTTAATATTATATTTGATTTCTCTGTTTGTAATATCTGGTACTTGGGGGCTACTAAGTTCGTGCATATTATGTGTTCACTCATCTTCAAATAAATCTTTTAAGTATTTGCCCATTGGTTCATTTTTGTCTGGTAGCTCCAATATAAAGTTTTCATCGTTATATCTTATAAGTACACATTGCTTATTTCTTCCGATACCAGTAAACTACAACTTCACATCATATTTTTTCTACAGTTCTTCGATTTCTGTATAATTAGTTATTCAAATACGAGTTGATTAATTAATATAATTATTTAATCAAATCATATTATTACCCACAAGAGTGATGTAAGAATAAAAAACCATCTTGTTCTTTGGCAGAGCATGTAATTGACAAAGATCATATCATGGATTTTGATAACATTAAAATTTTATGTAATGAAGATAATAAATTCAAAAGGACCTTTTTAGAAATGGTGTGTATTATCAAATCACTGGTTTGATGAGGAATGCCAACGAGTAACGAAAGAGAAAAACGAGGCGTATCTGAAAATGATCAACAGAAGGACTAGGAGCAATGTTGAAGAATATCGAGTAAAGAGACGAGAGGAAAAACAAAAACACAAACAGAAAAAGCGGCAACAAATCAATAAAGAGTTCGAAGAAATGGAAAACCTTAATAGAGAACACGAATACAGAAAATTTTACAAACAGGTTAACACAAAAAGAAAAGTTTTCAAGCCACAAGCGAACCAAGTCAAGGCCCTTAACGGAATTCTTTTAAACGAGAGAGTGAAAGTACTAGAAAGATGGTAGGAACATTTTAGTACGCTACTTAATGGAGAATACTGAACTACCAACTTTGGAAGAAATAAACAAAGCAATTCAGTCTCTAGCCAGAAACAAGTCACCCGGAGCAGACAACCTACCCGCAGAAATATTTAAATGTGGCGGTCAAACATTTGTAACCCTCCTTCACAAACTACTAATACAGGTATGGCAAAAACGCGCGTTACCAAAAGATTGGAATACTGGAATTATATGCCCCATACACAAAAAAGGAAACGTTCTTGAATGTTCCAACTTTAGAGGGATTTCCCTTCTTAATACAGCATATAAAATTGTGTCCCTGATACTTAACGAACTACTGGCACGGTATACTGACAATATAATAGGATCCTACCAAAGAGGCTTCTTGAAAAATAAATCTACCATTGATCACATATCATCCATCAGACAAATATTAGAAAAAACGACGGAGTACGACATAGACTGCCATTACATCTTCGTAGACTTTAAGGCAGCGTACGATACTATTGACAGGCCCCAATTATATTCGGCGATGATCGAATTAGGAATACCAAAAGGATTGGTAGAATTAATTAAAATGACAATGATGAAAGTCGAATGTAAAGTGCGCGTACAAGGGGATGTTTCAAAACCATTTAAAACCAACAGAGGACTGCGCCAGGGAGATGCGCTATCATGCACGCTGTTCAACCTAGCGTTAGAAAAAGTTATGAGAGATTCGGGAATAAACTTAAAAGGTACGATATATACCCGTAGTATACAAATAATGGCATACGCTGATGATATCGTCATAATTGGAAGAACCCAAAATGAAGAAGTGGAGGCTTTCACACGTATTAAAAATGCCGCAGAAAACATCGGACTTCTGATTAACATCCAAAAAACTAAATATATGCCGGCCATATCAAGAATTCAACAAAACAACTTAGAGGTGCAACACGAAACGATAGAAATGGTAGAAGAATTCTGCTACTTAGGATCACTGGTAGACTACAAAAATAACACATCCAACGAGATAAAAAAAAAGAATATGCGTGGCTAACCGCTGTTATTTTGGCCTGGGCCCTCAACTAAGAGCAAGAAGTATGTCAATAGCAACAAAGTGCAAACTTTATAAAACAATAATTCGCCCAGTGCTCACATACGGATCGGAAACATGGGCAATGACGCCCCGAGATGAAGAGTTACTACGAGTCTTTGAAAGAAAAGTATTGAGGACCATATATGGCGGAGTAAACGAACAGGGTCTGTGGAGAAGGCGATATAACTTTGAACTCTATAGACTTTTTGGTGATGCAGATATTGTGAAGATCATCAAAATAAACCGCCTAAGGTGGGTGGGCCACGTTATGCGGATGGATGAGAGTGATCAACTGATGATGTGTATTATCAAAAGTAATAATAATTGAAACAAAATATCAGAAATTCAAAATCTAAGTAAAATTTAAAATAACATTATTTCTTTACACACAATCCATTATTATAAAGAAATATCTACTTGCTACCCGTAATTTTTTATATGACATGAACTTTTGATCTACCTTGATCCCAAAGTCCCAAAAATCTTTAATTTCTTTCCCATAATTTTAGCTTAATAAAATTAATTTTAATTTTAATAAAAGCTTTTATTAGTGGTCTTATAGCAGTAAATGTAAACTTACTAATGGGGAAAAGTCTTATTTATATTTTTGAATGTTTTGATATGATTAAATCTACATCCAAATACAAAGACTTTGCATGCCGACAACCCATCAAAAATTTCTTTATTTTTTATGCTACAAAATACCGTACGATGATTTCTAGCGTTTACCTTATCGGCCGACAACATGCTGCTACATATTAATACATTCATAAATCAAGTACCTATATGCCCATAAAAATTGAAAACCCAGCCCCAGACCGAACGAAAAAATATATCTGCATAGTAGTGCATAAAATAGGGCCGAAACCTTGTTATTATAAAATTATACAAACGTTTTTGCGTAGGGGTGATACTATCGCAAAGTAAGACATAAATTAGTTAGGTCTTTCGTTTTTTGGTAGAATACTTAGTTAGATATACAAAACAGATAGCGGCCTGATACCACACATTGCTAAACTGTATTAATTTTTGCTAATGGTGGATTTCCTGTTACCTTCAAAAGAAACATAGATCTTAGATATCGTAGAAAATTTTACTCTATGCCTTATATAAATTTTCTTGTGTTTAAAAATAATAACTCAACTTATAAATTTTTACACAACCATTTTTTAAAATATCCTGGTCCTAAAAATCCTGTTTTTTATCTACAGCTACTGTTAGTTTGTATCTGTATTTAAAATCTCAAATTTACATTTTTAATAGGACGTAGGATCACAAAACGTTGAAATAAACTTTTATTTAATATTGTCTTTTTAAAATCAAATTAAATAATCAAAATAAAAATGATGTTCAATGTTGTGAATTTTTATCAGTATCAGTAACTTTTAAATTAAAACACATAATAGCTACAATTTAGAAACTAACATAAAATGAATAAACCTGCAGCAGCAATGTCCAATGAAAGATAATGCTGGCAGAACTGGCAAAAAAATATTGGTACAATTATCATCGATATAAAACATAGCAGCAATTGACATACAAGAAATGTTCCCAAATGTAAAGACGCAATGACAATCTCGCCTACAAGAAAGAACTGATTTGAAAAATGAACGAATCGTAAGATTATTACCAATAAAAAAACAAATATCGAACTAACAATCCACGATTTGATTCATGTAACAATAAAATTATTATATTTACACGTGTTACATATTATTTGTATTAATATTCTGTACAACATAAGTTGTAAAGCAAGTCCTTCTAATTATTAAATATACCCGGACACATAAAATTCCAAAGTTTTCCAAGTTTTAAAATATATTTATCAAAACATAGTTTGCCTTTATAATTTGTTTTATAAAAGTTAATTTTTGTGACTGAATGTGACTGAATTTGAAATGAGTGAATACATCATTTGGGAAAAGGAATGGCAATTATTAAAAAGACACTGTTTGGTTGGATTATTTCTGATCCACTTCTTGCGTATTCTGGCCCTACTCTTCACTGCAATCTTTCTTGTAATTCCATTAAACCTTTTCTAAATTATGGGAAATTGAAGAGTGTTCCAGTTCTAAGAATTTTCGTTCTGAGGAAGAAGAAAAATGTGATTTATTGTCTATATGTATTCCCTTTAAGGAGTCACCTACATACGTAAGGAGGCATACTGTTGCAAAGCGGTTCTATAAACTTGAACGAAGACTTTCATATAATCCTCTGCATAAATTGTAAATATCTTTCCTACAAGAGTATCTACAGTCTATGTCTAAGTCATCTTCTAATATAATTGAAGAAGTCACTTATTTTTACCTCATCGCCCAGTTTTGAAAAAAGAAAATTCTACTACAAAACTTGAAGTAGTATGCAATGGTTCTTCTTTTTCTATTCTTCTACGTCAGGTAAAACGATAAATGATTTTCAAATAGTGAGTACTATTATTCAGGGTGATCTTCTTTATATTTTTTTAAGCTTTCGTCAGCATATATTAGTGGTTACTGCTGAAATAAGCAAGATCTATCGACAGGTTCTAATAGATCCCAACCAGCGAAGCCTTCAGCAATTTCTTTGGCGGTTTGATCCAGAAGAACTAATTTTTATGTTATGATCTGCTCACTGGTTCTGATTCAACTTAAAACTTTTCTGTTTAATTATTGAAATTATTGAAATACTTTAAATTGGTTGCTTTACTTTGAGGAAATGAGTTTCAAATTAGTCTACCATTATTCAAAATATTAATTCGTCTTCCATAGATTTTAATTTTTTGCGTATAGGTGACCGCACTAAGGCGTTAGGTATTTTATGGTGTTTTGATACAGATGTTCTTAAATATCATATTAAAAATTTTATTTTAAATTCAGTCAGCAAGCGCTCCATTCTTTCCAATATTTCACAAATATTCGATCATTTGGTTTTGTTAAGCTTATGCATCATTAAGGCTACAATTCTTCAAAAAATCGGTATGAGCAATTATAGTGGGACCAATCAGTTCCTATTAAGTAATATTTATACAGAATGGATGACAATCAAAGATGAACATCCTTCATTAAATGATCTTCAAATACTACGTCGTATCAAATGCAAGGATTCTATTTTTCAAGAACGGCTATGAATAACTATTCTGATGAGCTTTATTAAAGCGAAATACGTATCAATAGATACATAGACGCTTTGAACGTGAAATAAAATCTTTTCTGTCTTTTTCATTTCATTTTCAGATTCTATTTTTCTTGAAATACTCGGTTTCTCAGATACCTTAGAACAGGTTTATGGGGCTTGCATTTACATAAGAAGTATTAATTCCCATGGCGACGTTACCATTAGACTTTTTTATGCTAAAAGCAAAGTTGCTCCTCCAAACCTCTTCCCTCTCTATGTCCATTTCATAGTAAAGGCATTATTCGAGTTGGACGAATGTTAAAAAAATCTTTGTTCCAACCAAATATTTCATATTTCCGAATATGCATGTGAATTCCTTGACTATGACTTACCTTACAGCATATAGGGCTCAACCTTCATTTTCCTTCTGCTTCACCGGATGCTTTACAAATATTTCGAGAAAATGGTTTCTACTCAAAAAGTAGTATTAACGCCAAGGGTAACAAACGCCGCGAAAGATCAATTTCTTATACTTGAATTACTTCGAGGGCGGCGAATTACTGCTACGTCTTTGACTAGTAGACTGCAGATATTTATGGTACCTTGGTTTCACCTGGTACCACCAAGAACGTATGGTACCTTATATGCATTTTGTGGGTAAACATTTTCTCTAAATGAAGGATAATGCTCGGCCGCACATAGCCAGGATGTTGATATACAGGTACTAGCCTGTGCTCCTAGAAGTCCAAACCTTAACTCCATTGAGCATTTGTGGGACAACTTGGAAAGAGTAGTTAAGTAAAATTATGGTAAACCGTTTCTTGCTTCTTAACTTCCGTAATTTTTGGTCTTGCCAATCACGTTCATGGAAGCCCCTCTTCTCCATTGCTTCTCCGATATTTGTTTTTCAGCTTCTGGGTTTCCGATCTCGTTTCTTTTTTTTTTTTCTACTGAGATCCAAATCCATATTTTTTGGGCCTCTACAGTTATTCATTTGTTCTAAATAAACATGCATCAGTCTTTTAGTTTCTATTGAATTGCTTCTATTATATTACCATCTAAATTCATAATTGGTCATACATTTGGTATTATGGATATCCTTGATATTAATTTTAGACTGGCCAATGGATTTTTTAACAAATAGTAATAATTGCACGATAATCGGTCTTTAAGGACCGATTATCGTGACTAACTAGCCTAAACACGTTGTTTGGTTTTTCTCAGAATAGTTTCACTTTTTTATAAATGTTTGTATGCAGTAACTCTTAGTAGCTTTTTTTTAGAATCCCCAGTTTTTGGTACGACAGTATAATTTTCTTCTTTTAGCTCTTTTTCCAAATACGTGAGATTTTTGATGGGTGGTTTGTCTTGTAGTAGTATTGCTGAAGCTTCCATCCGCATGTTGTCTACGATATTCTGCGATATTCACAAATTTCGGGCTCAATATTATACCATCCACAGTGAATCAAGCTACTGGGAAGTAGACTCAGAACAATGATATACTTTGTGACTCGAAGGCACCGTTGCTCAGTCGTTGTAGTTGATGGGCGGGGACGTTTAGTGAAATGAGAAACACGCGAAAGATATAAACAAAAAGAAAAGAACAATTGTTCAGAAAAAAAAAATTGGGCGCTACTCTTTTCGCGCTCATGATACAAAAAGAGAGACTAAATGGAAGGAGCGATATAAATGTCAAAAAGAAACGAAAGTTAATTTCATGTAGAGGCAGCTTTAAATAAATCTTTTAAATACAGGTGTAAATAGAGTTCAAATATTATGAAAATAAAAAATTGTAAAATTCATTAAGTATATAAGAAAGTATATTTAATATAGCTGTATACTATATACAAATTCATGTATTTTACTAAAAATAAAAAAGATGAAAATAAGTGACTATACGGGATGTCTCACAAAATTTAGCAAAATAAAAAGAAAATAAATAAATCGCAATGTGGTGGCTTTTTTGTACATATACAAGATACAAAACCTGTCTCTAGACAAATACAAAATTTAAATACCGGTTCGGACCAACCGACAGATCCCGGAAGGCACACGAAGGTTACAAATAACGCAGATCTTCGAAGGAAGAAAGAAGATTACGTTTACTGTAGCACCGCCCTTGATAATATCTGCCTCAGTGACAGACGAAACGTACAGAAGAAAAAATTCCAGATCTTCGAAATTTCAGATCAAAACTTCGAAAGCAAGGTTCCATTATTATAAAATCTAATATCAATTCATCTCATAGTACCTCTATTTCTACTGCATACAGTGTGTCCGTAAAGTATGGAATAAATTCGATATTTCCTAAGACAGAAATGAAAAGCCTTTTTAAAAAAAATCTAAAACACGTCGATTTTTAAATTTAATGTTCTACATTTTACAATAAAATTTCGGCTCTTTTTTTAAATGTAACACCCTGTATTTTAGGACATTTTTAGATCGATAAAATTGAGCTGATTTCAAAAGAGTATAATACTCGGGTCTAATCGATATAATTTAAAAGATATGCGGTTAGAAAATAAATTATTTATTATCAATTGCAAAAAAGTAGCCTACTTTTAGTTTTTAGTAAACTGTCACTTTTAGTTTTTAGTAAACTGTCATTATTTTTAGTAACGTTCAATAACAATTAAATAGTACAATAATTGTAATAATTCGTGAATTTTCTGTATTATTGCTTAGAATTAATTTTAAGTAGAAATGAATTTGAGTTTAAAGCAAAGAATTGAAATACTCATGATGATTGGGTATGGAGACAAATCGCGAACTCAGATGGAACTGTGTAATTTATTTAATGATAAATATCCAGAAATACCCATCACTCAGTCAACAGTAAGTAATATTGAAAAGAAATTTCGAGAAACTGGTACGGTTGAAAATGCACGCAAAGCAGGTCGTCCCTCTGTAAATTATATGCGCACACTTCTGTTCGTAAGGTTAGTAGTGATCTCGATGTGTGCAAAACAACGGTACACAAAGTACGTAAAAGTAAGTAAAGTAAGTAAAATGCACAGTTGTACAGGAATTAAACGAGGATGATCCAGATAAAAGAATACAATTTTGCGAAATAATGATGAATAACAGCCACCGAAACCCTCTCTTGGTTCAAAATATTATTTTTTCTGATGAGGCTACATTCAAATTAAATGGAGACGTCAACCGTCAGAATTGTAGATACTGGGCAAAAGAAAACTCCAACTGGATGCGGGAACATCATACACAATACCCGCAATAGGTAATAAAATCATTGGACCCTACTATTTCGAAGGTAATGTAAACGGGCCAGCATAGTTTTTAAGTGGGTATCTCGTACCTAATTTAGTTAATTTATTCCCCAGTACAGTTATTCTTGGAGGTTTTGATAAAAGTTTATGGTTTCAACAGGATGGTGCGAGTCCGCATTATACTTTAGATGTTCGAAGGTACCTAAACGAAATTTTTCCGAACAGGTGAATTGGAAGATATTGAATGGCCAGCGAGGTCGCCAGACCCCAATCCTTTGGATTATTTTATGTGGGGTAATTTAAAGAATGTTATTTATAAAACGAAACCTGCAAGTATTGAAGACTTAAAAACAAGAATTAGTAAAGAAATAAACAATATTTCTCAAGAAAGCATAAACAAGGTTCTACACGAATTTGTACAACGTGTGAGTTACTGTCAAATACAACAAGGGCTACAATTCGAACATTTAAGATTAAGTCATGTAATAATTACTGGAATACTATCAAGTTATTTATTATAATTTATTTATAATTTATTAATATTAAAAATCAATAAAAATTAATTTTCTAAGCGCATATCTCTCAAATTATATCCGTTAGACTCCAGTATTACACTTTTTTGGAATTAGCTTATTTTTATCGATCTAAAAATGTCCTAAAATACAGGGTGTTACATTTAAAAAAAGAGCCGATGACGTCATCACTGTAAGGTGTATCACCTTGTATGAAATTTTATTGTAAAATGTAGAACATTAAATTTAAAAATCGACGTGTTTTAGATTTTTTAAAAAGGTTTTTCATTTAGGAAATATCGATTTTCTTCCATACTTTACGGACACACTGTATATGTGAACTCTAGATACATACTAAACAGTATAATATGTCCCGATTATCGTAAATACTCGTAGTGTATACTACAATTAATTCTGATCATTATTTTGTAATAAGCTATTTGATTAGTTTTGTATGATCCTATAAGTTATTCAACTTAATAGTTAAGGTATGTCTATTTATTATTTTTTTTATTACCTATTGTTTAACCATTAGCTATAACTTTGGAATTAGTGTTTTACTAATAGTCATATAAATATGTAGTTATCTCTTAACATCTATAGATGATTATGACATGCTATTAATTAGTACTATTTAGTAGAGAGTTATTTGAAACTCCTAGACTATAACATTTTTAAAACATTTGGAGATAATGATTATACTTACTATTATTATAGCTAATAATATACATTATTAACTATTATAGCAACTTTCTTAACTCAGGTAGTATTTATTTCGTCTAATATTTCGACTAGATTCTATTTTATTTAAAAATATGATGTGTGATTTCCAAATTTAACAACAAATTATATATAATCCTTTTAAAAACTACTTAAAATAAGTTAATTAAATTAATTTTTGTAATCATACACGTATTTCAAATCAACTTTACAAAGCCTTCAACGAAAAAATGCATTATTCTGAGAAACAACCTTGAGTATTTGGAAAGACATAAGAAATATATAGAGCAACAATTGCACAATCTCAAAACGTATATTACCTATTGGTCCCTTAGGTTATATTTTAAATGCATCTTGTGGAAATTTACTGAACTTGACTTATATTTCATTTTTTTAGTATTTTTCCCTTTGCATCCCGGTGAGTTCATTTATAATACTTTTTCTTCTAATATTTTAACAGTTCTTTTTCAAATATTTCTTATAGCCTTAACCATTTTTTTTCTTGCTATTGTAGGTACTTCTATTTCTTTAATACTTTTTAATTACAAAATGATATCGCGACAATGCATGACATACCGAATTACTTTCAAATTGAAATGTTTTTTTCCATCGTTAGTCGTTTTGTGTCCACCGCTGAAGATAGGGCTTCCGTAAATAATTCCATAACTTTCGATCTTAAGCACTCAGAATCCAGTTGTGCTGAGTGCGCTTAATGTCCTCCGACTATCTTGTTGGAGAACGTCTTCGATTATGATAAGCATCGTGTCTAGGTCTCCATTCTAAAATTTTCTTGCTACATCTTCTATCTTTGACTATCCATTGCTTTCGATGTTTTTCTTAGTTTCCAGCAAAGATTTAGTGGTGGTAGTGCGCTAGTGTGGCCTAGTGTACACAAGCACTTGTGTACACTAAGTCGCACTGTACCCTGCTTTTGAAATATTCACTACACTAAGCAAAAGGCTTCACCCTCTTTAGTCGTATTACTAACACTTTGTTATCAAGAAGTTCGACAGCCCTGCTATTCACATGTTGATGCAATTATTTTTCATGATTGTTGGCAAATTTACTTATTATTTCTTCAAGAGTCTTTATCTTCAAGTATCTGTGAATGCAACTGATTTTAACATAAAGAAGGGTACGTTATCGCTGTTCCTTAATACTTTGTTTTGAAAGCGTTGTATATTTTAAACATTGTTTTTGCTGGCACATCATCAGAGGTAAACACCTTATGACAATACCGACCTGAGTATTTGTTTGTAGATCAAGAGTTTATTATCTATGGAGAGCTTTTAGTTTCTACCAAGAAACTAGTATAATTTTTTGTATTGTAGTTCAAGTTCTCCTCATTCTTTTTTGCTTATTTTTTGGAACTTTCAACACAGTCTCGCAAGAAGATGCCTAACCAAGTACCTATCAATATCTGCAATAGAGATGTAGCAGTAATTGATTTCAATTGGCATATATTTATGGCAATTTTATCCTCCATTTTATCGTCCAATCATCTATCTTGTTCACTGAAGATTGTAGATTTCTTGCAGCATCTTCACGGTTATTTCCCACTGCCAAAAAGTCACCCTAGTAATTTTATGTACCTGGTCTATCGTTGAATGGCTCTCTTTAAAACCAAACACGTATTGGGATTAATTTTTTTCGTCGATAATGACCTTAATTCTTTGGTCTTTTTATTACGATCTGTTCATATCATTTTAAAAGTACAGGCAATAATGAAATAGGTCTGTGAAATAAGACCTCATTATGACTTCTGCCACTATCTACATTTCAGGATCACACTTTAGTCAAAACGATGCATTAAATAAGTATATAAGATTAGTGGTGGTTTTGTTTGGCTTGTTTTAATATTTTGCCTGCTATAAGATGGAGCCAGGAGCTTTATTTGGGATCGATACTGTCTTTTATTTGCTTGCAATTTCTTATCTTAAGGATAAGTAGGTTTACTTTCCAAGAAATCTGGTTCAAATCTATTCATGTTGATCAAGTCATTTCCTTTGTTTGGTTGGAACATGTTTTCGAGATGCTGTGCGAAGCGACTGGCTTTTCGAGTATTGGTTTGGGTCCAGCTTCCCTCAGTGATTCTAATTGGTGGAATATATAATATAGACCTTTTGAGCCATTTGGAGTCTTTCCAGAGAGAGTATTCGCTACTGTTTTCAGCGGTTAACTCACTAATTTATGTCATGTCCCAATCGATTCTTTTTTGATCTATTTGTTTGTTTGAGATGTTGTGACGAAATTAAAAGATAAATAAAACTTTAGCCAAAGTTAAACTTTTACGTCCCAACTTATTCGCCAGGAAATTATATTTTTATAAGTTTGAAATAGGATTTTTATACAATAGTGAAACTGTCAACGGCAGTGCGAGTATTAACTCCGCTGGATGATGTATAACCGATTGTGTTAGGTAGAAACAGCCATATCTTTAATTCTAAGTTTACGCAAGAGTAAAAATTATATTATCTATGAACGAAATTTTTCTGGACTTTCTTGTTCAAGGATTTTCAAGATTTGGTTAGAGCTTCTCCTGGCCTGAGAGATATAAGTTACAGCATGTTTTCGTATAGTGAATTTTTTATTGGTTTGAAAGTTTTCCAGGGAAGAAAAAGTGTAGAAAGGAGAATAATCTAATGGCTGCGTAACTTTCGGGACTGCTATAGTTGCTCATCTATCAAATTTTTCAGAGCAGCCCCATCTAAGATCAGAATATGGTGGCCAACCTCATCCGCGCAGATGGCACGTAAAGAAGAAAAACCTCTCAATTTACTTTAGAAGTTTCCCTTTAATTGAAAAATACGAATGTATTCCTTAGAAAGTCATTGAACATTTCTGAACATATACAAAGTTTATTTATGCGGTAATTAGGACTAGAAAAAGACAAACACGCTTAATTTAAGCTACTAATTCTATTGCATTTTGTTTTCTAATTGGTGCATAATTTAACCTTTGGTTAACATAAAATATGTCTTCTGCTTCTTCATATGACATATCAGAATTATCCGACGTTAGCGATCACCATTGAGAAGGCTTCTTGATCTTCTGCAACATCTGAGACCATTCACAAATGTTTTTTAACCAAGAAACCTGTTTTTTTCTTTCTACACCTCTGCGGCCATCTATTTTTTCTTTAAGGATAAGCTGAAGTATTCTATATCGATTTCCCTGCACTATGTGTCCCAGATAAGACATTTTTCGGTGTTTAAGTCTTTGACAATTCTCTGTCTTTGTTGACCCTCCTTAGTACTTCCTCGTTAGTTTTTGAATCCAAACCTCCAATGCTTTAATTACTTTTAGTGTCAACACCTCTGCTCCATACAAAAAATACAGACCAAATATAGCACTTAACCATTCTTTGTCTTAGTTCTAAACTGAGATGATCATTGTAAAGAAATATCTCCCTTTTTATAAAAGTAGTTTTGGTCATTGCTATTTATTTTATTGCGTTTTATTTCTATGTCTGGATCTAGTTTTTCCATTATATTAAAATATGTAATTTTGTGAACTTTTTCAACTTGGACTTCATTTAATTGAAGCTCTGCATCTGGATGTGGGTTACGACTAAAGACTAAAAATTTGTGGTTTTGAGTTTTTTTTTTTCTTATTTATTTAATGTCGTCCTAACCACTGAGATTATAGACGACAAGGATGGAAAATACATATTAAAACAAAGAAGGGTTATAATATTAATTACATACCAACATGAAAGAAGATTGATATAATATGTAATTTGTGATACAAACTAGATTTTATATGCCTATAGCCGTTAAAAACTTTATAATGTTGTTTAGATGATTATTGTCTCTAAGAAGCTCGCCTATGTCGCTGGGAAGATTGAGTTTGCTTCCTGTTTCCTGGAAAATTTGACATTCGGTTAAAATATGTTTTACTATACTGTTGGTTTGACACTGGTTACAGTATAGGGGTTGTCTCTTGTGATTCGGTAAAGATGTGTATGGCGGGTGTGACCAAGTCGGAGTCGAGTAAACATTACTTGTTTTTTTCTAGGTAACAAAAGGCTTGTATTTGTAATGCATTGTCTTTAATTTGACTTAGTTTTTCTCGGAACACTGCGACCATTTGTTTTGCCACGCACAACTAACTATGTTTTATAAGCACAATTTAAGATCACTTGGCACTATCTTATTTAGTTGAACTTGACCATCGCTTGTCGCTGCTTCGTGAGCTAGACGGTCCACAACCTCGTTACAGTGTAGGTACTCCAATATGAGATGGAACCCAGATTAATACTACGTGTTTGTTTTCCTTTGCAGCATTTTGAAGTTCTTTGTAAAAGTCTTTATGAATAGGGTTGCTGGAATATATCTTTTGGATGTCACAAAGGGCATTCATTGAGTTAGTTATGATTATGTAATTTCTCTGGTCCGTTTTTTTAACGAATTTTAGAGCTTCAAGGATTGCGTATAGTTCTGCATTGGAGATAGTCCAGTTGTTATGCAACTTAAATTTAGCATTATGAGTATTAGAGAAAATGTCTGCCCCTACTCCGCCTGTCCGTTTGAAGTGGTTTATTAATATGGGTGGTGGGGATTCATGTTTATTAAATTTTGATAGATCAGTAATCACTGGTGGTTTATTTACAGTCGATGGAGAAGGGTTTTCGGTAGGGTGGTATATTGTCGGGAATATTATGCTATATCGGTTAATTCGTTCATAGAAAGGCGGATTGCCATGAGGGTGAGATGGGAAGCAGTAGCTGAAACGATTGTTATGAACATTATGGTAGACTGGAATATCTGAAGAGAATAGAACTTTACAAGCAAACGACAAAGCTAAAAAATCTCTTTTAAATTCTAAAGGGGTTTGCCCTGACTCACTGCATCTACTTAGTATAGGGCTTGTTCGAAAGGCACTCAAAGCGACTAGCAGTCCCGTATTTTGAATTACATCTGGTTCTTTAAGATCAGATTTCGTTGCTGAGTTATATACCACTGAGCCGTAGTCAATTTTTGATCGAACTGAGGATGAAAATATTCGTAGAAGAGTTGCCGTATCGCTGCCCCAGGTGATGTTTGACAGTGTCTTCAAAATATTAATGCTTTGCTGGCACGTACCTTTTAGATTTTAAATGTGACTTTTTCAAACTAATGTTTTGTTAAATGTAAGACCGAGGAATTTTATTTCTTTTACAAAGATCAGATTCTTACCACTCAATGTTAAAATTGGATTCCTCTTTTCGCTTCTTTGAGAAGAGCAAGCATTTTGTTTTTAAGTTAGAGCAGCTGAGTTCTGTTCTGTCAGACGATTTCTTGAGATTATTTAATGTGACTTTAATTCCCGTTTTCTCTTCTACTTCGCGAATACCATCAAGCAGAATCTGGACACCTTCAATATTTTCTGACAGAAGTACTGTATCGTGGGCCTATCTAATTACATTAAGTAATTCCCCGATGATTTTTATTCCATATGGGTGGCTCTAAGTGCCTTTTTTAATCACTGGTCCGAATAAACATTGAACAATGTTGGCGAAAAAATGCAAACTTGTCTGACTCCTCGTTGTATGCAGATTTTGTCAGTGTAATTATCTCCAATTTTTACGATAGTAGTTTGATTCCAGTACAGATTTTTAATGACACGAATATCTCTGTCATCTTTTCGTATATTATTTTAGCATCTGCATAGAATAGGTACATATTTTAAAATTTAAGCAATTTAAGACTAGTTTTTATATAATAAATATTATTATATAAAAAAGTAATAAAAGTAAATTACATTATAAAACAATATGATTATAAATAAATTTTTTATGCATTCGCAATAATAAAACAGTTTATAGGTAGGTACATATTTTAAAATTTAACTTATTTAAGACTACTTTTTATATAATAAATATAGAAATATAAAAAAGTAATAAAAGTAAATTATACAATTAAAAAACAAACATTATGATTATAAAATAAATTTTACCTGCATTAGCAATAATAAAACAGTTATAATTACAGAGATAAAAAGTGGTAACATAACCTGACCTATCCCAACTTAACCATTATTGACTCTTACAAACTCGCTTCTGACGTTATATGCCTACCTATAAAAAATATGTGAAATGTATTTCTTTCTTTCCCGTTTAACATTTTGACCACATTGTCAAGACAATTTAAATACAAAGCTCACACCATATGGTGCATTTCTTCCTCGGACTGTACGACTCGAAAAAGGCCTCTAGTGAAGGGCACATTCCTATTTAGTCACCCTATTAGAAGCAGCTGGAAAAAAGCGGGCAGGCCATTCTCTTTATTAGGGAGGGATTTAAAAAAGTTTCCGGGAGGGGTGGGTGGTACATTTTTCTAAAAGATAAGACGATAGGGGCGGTAGGAGGAATTAGGGCAAAGTGGGGACAAGGTCAAGGGTGGGAGAAAAAAGGAAAAAAATGGCGGGGAAGTTGTTGAGGTGATTCATGAAAACAGTTAGGGGGTGTAGTGGGTCGTGTGGTGAGTGTATGTGTTGGTTATTTTTTTAAAGAGGGTGGATTATTTTTTAGGGAGTTTTTAGCATAGGGTAAGTTTTGAAGAGTTTTGCTTTTTGTTTCAGTATTTTAATAAGTTCATGCATTTTAGCACAAATTGAAAATATTTATTATGTAGCAAATTAACTTAGTTCTTTTTAAGTACAATTATCATTTTTTTTAGATTCTTTTCTTCAATGGGATTAGCTAATATTTTCTAATAATTTGGCGATTTTAAGCAATAAAATAAAATAAGCAATAAAGTAAATATTACCAAAATCAATTTCTAGAAGTTTGCTGATCATGTTTTCTCATTTCTTTCATATATCTTCTCTCTATATACATCTGGTTCCTGTTACTATACGGAGTTTTATTAAACTTCAATTTAACAAAACTCATATGCCTTTTTCAACACAGGGGGAAGGCGATCATTCAGTCTACGTGTCCATAACATCTTACTTTTTATTTAACATCGTCCGCGAATGTAACCTTAATATTTTTTTTATTTGTTTGTTTCTCACTCTATCTAGTCTTGATATCCTGCCTATGCATATCTCCGACATAAACCATTTCTATAACTGTGAATTTTTTTTTTTTTCATATTCTGTCCATCTCTATATTTCTGTATCTTCTATAGATTTTTCGATGAGTTGTTTTATTGTTTGGAGGTGATCGTTGGTTCCAAAGTTTGCTCTGAATCCAGCTTGTTCTCTACTTTGATATAGGTCTAATTTCTTGTCTAATCTTGTGGTGATTACTCTCGTGAAAAGTTTATAAAGATGGTTTAACAGACTGATTGGTCGGTAATTTTCCAGATCAGTTTTTTCTCCTTTTTTGTGCAGAAGAATTGTTTTGGCTCTATTCCATTCAGATGGTATGGATTTCTTTGTCAAACATAGATTAAAGAGATCTTTTATTTTCCTCATTAGAGGTTCACCGCCATTCTTAACAGCCTTGATCACAATTCCATCGTCTTCTGGTGATTTATTGGATTTTATTTTATTCATCGCTTGCCTAATTTCACTGAGAGTTATTTCTGGCATGAGTTCAGAGCCTTGATTTAATATTGTTTGACTTATTGCATCTTTTAGCTGTGTTTGGTTCATCCGTCTGCTTTTATAAAGTTCTCCATAGAAGTCTTCTACTATTGTTAAAAGCTCCTCTCTATTTGTTGTTATTTCGCCCTTTTTGTTTTCTAATTTAATTATCTGACTTTTTCCATTATTTAGTTTTCTTCGCAGACTTTTTAGGCCTTTATTATTTTCTATGGTTTGTTCGATCTTTAGTATATTGTACTTTCTTAAGTCTTTTCTTATTGCTTTCTTGACTTCTCTGTTTATCGTTCTCTTTTGCTCTCCATTTGGATTATTTCTTTCTGTAATAAGATTTTTTTGTTTCATGAAATTACTGGTGTCAGTACTAAGTTTTTTTCATTCTTATTTATGGGACAGTGTTTTCTCATGCTTTCCCCAATGGCTTGTGTAATATGTTGGTTTAGTGCATCTATGTTTTGGTTGAGAGTTATGTCTGTGTTGTTTCTCAGTATATATCCTTATGCCACCGTACATGACTAAATCTGCTTAGAGCTCCTCTATATACATATCGCTTTATAACGTGCGCCGACGTCTTGCGCTTCCTAATCTCAATTCTTTCTGTTTGCCTACATGACATCTTTCAAGCCACTGTCTTTTATCTCTTTATCAACGTCTTATTTTCAAATTTTCCGTTTTCTTTCTCGTTGTCCCCTTTCTTTTGGAATATATTGTAATACTTTCTTTGGGATTCTGTGCTTGGGCATGTTTGGTACATGTTTGTAACAAATTAATTTTTTGATTCGTATTTCGTCTGTAATGTCATCTTTTACCTATGTAATTTTTGTAATTTTTGTATTTGATCCTTTCTCGTCTTTCTTTGGTGTTCTGTGTTTGGGCATATTTGATATATGTTTATAACATATTAATAGTTTGATTTGTATTTCGTCTATAATGTCATCTTTTACCTATATAATTTTTGTGATTTTTGTATTTGATCCTTTCTCGTCTTTATTTTCCGGCTGATCGTCTCCAGTAGTCCATCTCTGTGGCTCTTAGTTTTTTTCTTTGTATACTTATTACGCTGTATCATCATCGAAACGTATGCCTATGTTTGGTCATTTCTTTTTCCAAGTAGTTAGTGCTCTTTTCAAGAATATTTTGAACAATGTTGGTAACAGACAACATCCTTATTTTAGTCCTTTGCTTATGTGAAATTTGGGTGTTACGTTTTGCCCCAGTTTAATTTCGGATTTGCTGTCCTTGTAGAGTAATTTTACTACTTCTATTTTTCTGTATTGATGTTCAAGAGTTGCAGAGTTTCTCATGGTTTACTTAAAAAACACTATTGTACACTTTTTTAACTCAGCATATACCTATATATAGGATTTTTGATTATATTTTTTTCAGTTATATTTTATATCAGTTGTGTCAGTGTAAACAAATGGTCAAATAATAGTCTCGCTCTGAATCCAGCTTGTTCTTCTATCTCAATTTCGTTGTGTTCATTTTTAATACTGTTTTTTATTAACTTGCCGTAGAATCTTGAGTATTTTTCACAGCAATTCTTGGTAATTGTCTTAGTTGCTTTTATCCTCTATTTGTGTGTATGACTTCGAAATTGCTGATAAAATTCTGAAACATATCTTTTAATCAAGGGTATGCCTTATTTGTTCCGTTTTTTATTAGTTCTCCTACTAGATTTCCGGAACCTGGCGCTTTCCCGTTTTTTAGTAATTTACAAACGTCCAGTACTTCTTTAAGATTTAGTCCAAGGGGGAGCCTTGAATTATATTCTGGTCATTTAAAATTTTACAGACTTTAAATTCTTTTCTGGTTTCATTAGAATGTTTGAATTAGCATATTTGCAAATTAGTCTTCATCCCATGTTCTTTCCCATTTGTCATTGTTTTTGTCTTACAGATCAGTTTTCTGACTCTTGTTTAGGCTTCTTTAAGTTTTATTTTGTCGGCCATCGTTTGAGAGCTCAGGCAATTGTGATATTTTAAAAGATGGAAAAGGGAAGTATTTTTGAAGTGTGTGAAAGATTGGGATTCCTATTTAAGAGCTTTCGGCTTACAAAGCTTTATTCGGAGCTTTATGGTCAAATACTAAGTATCCTACTAGAAGAGATCATTTGGTAAGTAGAAAAATGCTGGTCCTTTTTTTTATTTTTTCTTTTCTTTTAATTAATGAAAAAATGCACAAAGACTGTACACTGGACTCCACAAAAACACATACAAAAATTTGTTATGGTATGGGTGTCAGAACCCGACCATTTTTACTGCAGTTGAAGCAGCTATCTTTCGACTTTCTAGGAACTTTCGATGAATCCGTCAGCAGTCCTTAATGTGGTATACGCTTCCTCATACATATCCTTCGTGAGTCTTTGGTACTTCTTAGGAAGCAATTTTTCTCTCGTACATTTCCATAGCTCTTGTCTAGGAACTGTGTCGTACGCCTTCTCAAGATCTATAAATAGCAAATGTAGCTCTGTTTTATTCTTGCTGATAACTGTCTCAACGCAAAAAAGGCATCCGCTGTTCTCCTTCCTGGTATAAACCGAAACTGTTCTTCTCCTATCGATGTCTCTCTCCATAACCTTTGCTCTACAGTTCGCTCCCAAATTTTCATTGTGTGAGATATTAACCTTTTATCTTTTTATAGTTTTTAAAGTCCTGGAATGTCCTCTTTATCTTTATACAATGATACCACACACTTTCTCTCCTTGAATTGGATATCCTTTCTTCCTCATATATTCTGCTCATTAGCCACAAAATATCAACCCCTTTCTCTTCTAGAGCCTTGCAGGCCTTAAAAAGGTATTACATCAGGTTTTACTGCCTTACCGTTCTTGGTCCTATTTAACGCCTCGACAACTTTATCTCTCGCTATCCCCGGTATTACATTCTCATTTGGGATCCCGCATCCTCTGTCTCTCCTCTGGTGTTCCTCACTTAAGCAACTTACTAAAGTACTGATATTATCTTTGCTTTATTTTAACATCGATTATTAACACTCTTCCATCCTCACTCGTAATCTACCGCACGTGGGTCAAGTCCTTTGATGACTTGTTCCTTTGAACAAGCTGAAGCTTTGCTTAACTATTTGCCACCTTGTATATATCCTTATCTTCCTTTCTTTTAGACCTGTCATACCTCTTTTTAGCCTCTCTAACACTATAAAAAACATTCAACAATGAAAATACGTAATAAACAAAAAGGCGGAATGTTTAACGTAAAAAAAACAGATTTTTTAATTGATACGTTATAGCGTCATTATTTTCCATAGTTTCACAAATTATTTGTGTATCTTCGTTCACATTTTTACGTATCGTTATTAGATTTTTAACAAGACAACTGTTCTTTGTAACAATCTAGATTAACAGCTAACTCCAAAAATATCTTGACATTTTTTGTTTCTGCTACATCTAACTCGGCGGAAAAAACGACGAAAGCACTTAAATTATTTCAGAAATAAAGCTCGTAATGCAAAAACTGCATTTTTAATTTAAATTGGCAATAGACGTTTTTATATTTTTAGTTCTTTTCAGATTTGAAATTCTGCCAAGAAAAATATATAACAGGAGGATAAACCGTTGTCTTCCTAGTAAATATGAGAGCATTATTATACATGTTGTCCTTTATTCTTGTCCCATGTTAACGTGATGTTTAGTTGATCGTACTATAAATGTGATTAATTATTTTAAAAAATTTATAGTTTTAAAATTGTGTGTAGTTTATTATTGAACTCCTATGGAAAATTAGCCTTGAAGAAGCCAAACACAAAAGATTAGTTGTAAATTGTAAAATATAGGTAAAGAATTCGTTTGGTCTGGTAGACTGTTCACACTTCTTGTTCTTTTTTTAGATTTCTATCGTTGATTGTTGAACAGAAGCGAATCTCCCATCTCTTTTCATCTCCATCCTGAGTATATCTCCTCTATCTCTATCCTTTTTTAGCTATTTTTTTAATGTCATCTACCCATCTCATGTGTGGCCTTTCCCTTGGTCTTCTACCTTTGTAAAGTCTCCAAATTTGTATGTATTGTGGCGTCCCAACGTTGGTCAGTTTGTTTAGCAGTGTGACCTGCGAAGCTCCATTTGAGTTTGGCAATTTTTGATATCCTCGACTTTTCTTTTTAATCTTACTCAGTCGTTCCTCTTTCTATCTGGCTTTCGTATATCTAACATTGCCATTTTCATTGCCTTTTGTGATGCGGCTAGTTTGTTCATGTCTGCCTTGGTTATGGTCTAGATTTGACATCCATATCTCATGATAGGAAGGATGCACTGGTTGAACAGTTTGCTCCTCAAGTATTGTAGTATTTTGTAGTTCTCAGTATCCAATTGAGTTTTCCAAATACCGTTGCCAATATTGCTCTTCTATCGAATTCCGCACTTTGGTTCTCTTTGTCAAGTTTCAGAATTTGGTTTATGTAGATATATTTTTGGACTTGATCTATCTCATTGCCGTTTATAGTTATACATACGTCTGAGGTCGTAATTTGTCAATATTTTTTTTTTATCATATTCAATTTGTAACGTTATAAACTTCAAATCTCTATTAATTTATATTTAAATAATTATTTCATTTAATTTCTTTATTAATTTATTAATTTCTTTATCTTTAGTTTAATTTTTACTATTTTTTATTTAAAAAGTAGTTGGCGCCCTCTGTTTTTCTTTTCTTCCTCTCTCTTTCTTTTCTCTCTCTTTCTGTCCTGTACAATAAATATTCGCTCTCTCTCTTTCTGTCCGGTAGACTAAATATTCTGTATTGACAGACAAGCTAGTTTCTTGATATCTATAGCAACATCCTATGATATCTGTGCTAACTTCATTCAGTCAGTCCCTTCCTATTTTCTGTCAATCACATTTAAGGATGGGATTATTTTTTTGCCTGTTTTTAAAATTTATAAAACAAGGCAAACATTATTATAAGATTCATTTTATGGTCTACAAATTCTTTTGGGTTTATTGGGTTTATTGGCAGTTTTATTGACCAAATCGAGTTTATTGACCACATTCAAAATCATGAAAATTTATTGACCAGATCGAATTTATTGGCCATATTGGATTTTAACAACTTAGTCAGGACCTACATACACATATTACTGTAGCTCTCCAGAAGACACAACATTTAATTGGAGGACCTAACATCTACAACACACAAGCAGTCCGTCGAAGCAATAAGTATCACTTATTAATTGTTAAGCTTTGGCAGGATTAATTATTGTTTGTTTTTTATTCTTTTTAATAAATATGTTTAGGTAAAATTTGTCTTATTTGCTATCAGCTAAGAGTTCAGGTTCAATTCCTAGTTTAAGACAAGACGCACTCACACTTGAGATACTGAGCTAAGCAAGGCATAGACGATAAGCTCCAATGGTTGATTGAGGTATTATTTTTATAATATTACTTCAATTCTCTTTGGTAGTCTTATCGTTACAATTTCTAGTCCAACGTATTGGGAGCTGTATATTTGTAGTTATTCGAATGTGCTCACTGTAATCTTGATGTCAGCGAATCTGAGGTGGTTTAACTTGTTGTCATTATCGTTGATGCCATAGGTTAACCCATTTGTAGTTTTGAAGATGTCTTCTAGAAGTTAAAATCTTAATATTGATTGCCAATGATCGCAAGCACTACACGTATCACTCCGCGATAGCCGAAACTAATTAAACGTTAAAATGCTTATTAAAGAATTTTCGATATGTTTCGTAAGACACAGGAGCGCCCTTATCTGATTTGTACATAGTGTACATTTTCTTAATATTTAAGTCATCAGCTTTCTCTTCCTTTAAAACGCTTTATGTGTTCAATCACTTCACCTAGCTGTTGTTTTGGTAATGCGTGTTTTTTGGATATTTTCCGCGTTTGTTATTTGGAGCACCACTCGTAGCTTTTAAATTTTTTAAATATTTTCAAGCCTCTTCCGACCAATTCCATGAAGGCTTAGAAAAGCTTTAAAACAAACTGGAACGTCAGCAGTTTTATCGTCAGTCGATATTGTAACTCTAAAAGAATACGTTGCATCATGCAATCTTGATGTAGCTTAATCTCAGGCTCTTCTTTGCTTTACGGGCATTAACGTTATTAGGCCTGCCAAGTAAATATTATGTTCATCACGCACCATACGGTTAAAATTGTTTATAATGTTTGATCGGTTTTGTTGATCTACTGTTTTAAAATACTTCATTCAGTCTCTTACATTTACTGACGATTGTATTGCCTGTTTCATGGCTCTGTTGTCTTAACCGCTTGTTTACCTCATTTATTCGACCTGTAATTTTCCTTTTTATAGTGTTTTTATCGCGGCCCGTATCATCTCTTTCACTATCCGTCATTTTCGACCACAATAACACGCACTTTATTTAATGAAGGCTAATCGAAAACTAAACGTTTTTAGTACATATTAGTAAACAAAATGCGGCGTGTACTCTCCCGACGCCCCGACAAGCACTGACATTCCACCTTTCTCGGATTTACGCGAGGACCATTCGCTTTTCATCTCTGTACGAAAAATTTTATAACGTGTTTTAAGCTATGAGGATTCGTCTTTTTCCCATGTTTGAATGACTCAGATAAAACTACTACTAAAAACCTACATATTGCTGCTCTGAACAAAAAATTGACATTTCGCCTTTCTTCCATGTGGTCGTCATATATTATTGAAATAAAATTTCAACAGAAAAGTGAATGAAGTTTTAACAGAAAAGTGTAAATATAAAATATGAAAATATGGAACACAATTAATTGTTTGTACATAATTTTTCTAGGGAGGGAGGCGCATCATTGCCCTCCCTCATCAGCCGCCACTGATTAATATTATAGTGAATCGCTGATTACTTATTAGAATGAAATAACTTGAAACGTCACTATTTTGGCTGTTTACATTCTTCTTCGTTGAGTGCCTCTCCTATCGGAGATTGGATATCATTAGGGCGATTTTAATTTTATTTACTGTTTACATAGTTGTCCTATTGTCTGTATATTATACCATTTCTTAGAATTCTTCGTTTTTCGATTTAAATATACCTGAACTTTGATCGAGTATCGATAAAAATAAGGCAATTTAAAAAACTAACAATTAAATATAAAACATCTTTTAGCATATTTTCGAGCTACTGTTCAAGCTATAGATTATTATATGTTATTTTCCTAAACAAAAGACAGGAAGGTCATAAGATTCTAAATTTCAAAATCGAGTTTCTAAACGTAATCAAATATTTTACAATTTTGATTACATCCTTGCAACTGAAATAGAAAATGCGTGTCAAAGAAACACTTTGATTAGCGTGTAGTAAATACTTAAAATACTTTTGTTACTTTATTTTGTCTAGGTAATAAAACATAAGAAACAACTATAAAACCGTGAACTACATAATTTTAATGTGTTTATGTATTTATTATTCTAAAAACTGCGATTGTTTGGTTTAAATATATCCAGATGAATTAGAACTTTTTGGCCATACAAGTAAAATGTCAAAAACACGATACTTAAAAGTTTGAGATAATTAAAAACATCGCATATAAGTAATTACATTCTAAGGAGTATCTTACATACCTTTGGTTTTAATCCAATACTGTTTAATCCTGTAAACACTATCTAATGAAAAAGTGAGTCCAAACTCATAATTTGTATCGCCATTCTATAAGATAATATACCCAGAATAAATGTTAAAACTTATTGGAAAATATGGAAGTATAAAGACAAAAAAAAACAGTAGTCAAAAATAATGATCTTCACCACCGCAAGAGAGTCGAAGTTCAAATTTGAACATTGAAAGCTGAAAAAATAAATTGATGCTTGTGTTACGTTGATAATTAATAAAAATTAAAATTTTACTGTAGCAACAATTAAAGGTAATGGATTGTTTACGACATAGAAGGGGTAGGTATAAAGCGCTGTGACTAAACAGCTAATCTGGAATCCTGACAACTAAATCGCTTTGTCTGCCTCTTCCGGATGCTCTTTTTAAGATCTTCATAGCCAGATAGTTCGACTCCAAGATATTTGACTTTATGTATGTTGATTATGCTTTCTCGGCAATTTGTCAGGCTATGAATATGGCGTCTACTGTAGATCTATTTTGTCGAAAGCCTTATTGTTCTTCATTAATAGTGCATTCTTTATTTATTTTATCTGTATATATAGCTAGTCTGGTATACACTGGCTATATGTTATTTCCTGAAAAAGCGTTTTGTTCAGCGTTTCTCCTCTACATTTTAAAAGTTCATTCGATATTTCATCGGATCTTGGGGCTTTTCTGTTTTTTTAATTTGCATATGTTGTTCCTAATTTCCGATTCTATGTTTGATTCATCTTCTTTTTCTGCTAATAGTGACGGACCTAGACATTTGCTTTGGGAGCAGAACTTGGGGGGGGGGTGGTAGGCGCCAAGTTGGAAGTTTCGCTCCCTGTAGTATAATAGTAACTTCCTTGTACAGTTCTTCTATATATTCAGTCTATTGTTCTTCTTCTTCTTCGTGCGACTTGTCTGCCTCTTATTCTGTTTTAGTCGTTGTTTCAGACTGATTATCTTTCCACCTTTTTGGCGCCCTTCCAACGGGTCTTCTGCTATACGGCTTGTTGTTTTTACAGATTTTCGCTAATCTATCTGATCCCATTCGGTTTACATGTTCGTTCCAGTTTTTTTTCTTGTTTTTATCCACCTGTTAATATTTTGAATTTTGCATTGTTCGCGTATACTTCTGTTGGTTTGTCTGTCTCTTAATGATATGCTCGCTATTGATCTTAATACTTTCATTTCGATATTGTTGATTTGTTGTTTCGTCTTTCTTGTATCGGTCCTTGTCTCCGCTGCATATGTTACAATTGGTCTTACTGTTGTCTTGTATACTTTCATTTTGCTTTCCGTGGTCAAATATTTGTTTCTTCATATGGTTTCTTGGAGGCAATCACTTCCTCTTGCCGCTTTTGATGCTTGCCTTGTGGTCTCTGTTCTTATATCCCTGTCACTAGTGATCTCTACTCATAGGTAATTGAATTTCATTACTTGTTCTACAATTTTGCCGTCTATTTCTAGTTTGCATCTACGTGGCTCTTTACTGATCACTATACATTTAGTTTTTTCTACTGATATTCTCATATTAAGTTTGTTTGCTGTGATATTCAAGGTGTGGAGCTGCCTTTGTAGGTCATTTTCGTTATCAGAAATTAGTACTGCATCATCGGCATAGCATAGTATCGTGATTTTATGCGCTCCCATGTGGTATCCGTGTCGTTTTCTTACTTCGGGAATTATTTGATTCATCATCATATTGAATAACAATGGGCTGAGCAAGTCTCCTTGGCGGATTCCTCCTTTTAGTTCTATGCATTTTGTTTCCCCTGTTGGCATTATAACTCTGGTCTTGTTGTTCTTGTTAATTTCATTAATTGTCCTTATTACCTGATGATCTATTTGTTCAGTTTGTAATAAATTTAAGATGTCATTTCGCTTTACCCTGTCAAAAGCACTTTTTAAATCTACAAAGCACATGTATGCTGGTTTTCCATATTCAATAGACTTCTCTATTATTTGTCTGATAATAAAAATTGCGTCTATTGTGCTGCGGTTCTTCCGGAAGCCTTGTTGTTCATCTGCCATGTTCGCTTTTTCCTCGATTTTATTTTTTATGACTGCCGTTGACAATTTTAATGTACTATTCATCAGACTAATGCCTCTATAATTTTCAGGATTTCTCGAGTCTCCCTTTTTAAGTATCGGTAGCAGGAGACTTTCCTTCCATTCCGCTGGTACTACTCCGGTATTTATTATATCGACGAATAATTTTAGGAGCCATTTGCGTAGTGTTGTTCCTCCATTGGTCTATTGTTCTGTTGCTATTTTATTTAAACTTCTATATTCGTTAATAAATTTTTTTTACCCTCTAATATTTTTCAATCGTTTATTTGTATCTCACAAAAGTTTGTTTCATTTCTTTGATAAAATGCGTCCAATATTTTTTTTTATATTTCTTGTCTTTTTGTCTTAGAATTGGTATAATTTCTTGTATTTCTGTGTTGTTTATAGTTGTTTGGTGTTTTGTTACTAAAGTATTATAGGTATGCTTTTTTCTTCTCGTACCCTAAATCTCTTATTTCGGTGTTAAACCAGGACTTCGATATTTTTGTTGCATTTAGGTTAATTTTTCTGATGATTGTGCCTTGTGTTGGGGCTTGAGATATGTTATATTCTATTTCTGTGCCCACACCTCATTTACTCTATCACCTTTTGTTACTGAGTTTATGTCAAATCTTTGTTCTAGACGTCTTTTATACAGCCATTTTGTGATCTGGTCTTTTAGAGACTATATGTTTAGTTTTCCGAAGTATGTGGGCAGTTTTTTAATCAAGAGTTTGCTAAGCACCAGTTTGTGGTCTAGTCCTCTATTAGGCGATGTTACTCTTACACCTAATATTTGTTTTGGTGTTATTTTTATATTTATTATATAGTCTATTATTAGGTTGTTTGTGTTGCGTGTTTTACCAAGTGTACTTATGTTGGGATTTATGTGAAAAAAACGTATTGT
The DNA here is from genome assembly GCF_040954645.1 of Diabrotica undecimpunctata. NCBI lineage: Eukaryota > Metazoa > Arthropoda > Insecta > Coleoptera > Chrysomelidae > Diabrotica > Diabrotica undecimpunctata. Next base: position 133,436,113 of record NC_092805.1, read on the forward strand.
TTATTCTCATCATATTTTGGGTACAACATTCAACATGGTGTTTTCCAAGTTCGGTTTAACGTATCTTCATTGAATCATTGTTTAATATTGTCTATGTTGTCGTTTTCGTTTCCTGCGTTAAGATCTCCAAGAATAATGATTTAATAAGTCTTCGGTTTTTCCCTCGAGTTTTCTTCTATCTGTTGTGTAAAGTGATGTAATGTGAATATATTCTATTCTCTTTTCAAATCTCACGTGAAGCAAAAGAGCCACTTCTGAGCTAGCATAATTCTTCTGTCTTTTCCGCTGTATATGGGTATTTTGATTTTCTTCCTGTTAAAAACTTAATGAGAAATTTGGTTGAAATATTTCTACAATGATGTACAAGACTCTAAAACAAAAACAAAATTACAACATACCTTATTCTTGTTCTTCACTTTCCAAAACAGTTCCAAAGATAGATCAGTTAGGTAAAAACTTTTACATCGCCCAGTTTCCTGCGGAAAAGATTGGAATATACCAATTATAAACCAACCTTCAGGTTATTGGTGGTTAGCTAACAAATATTAAAGAATTTTGATATTTTTTATTTAATAAGCATGGTTTTAAATAAGACAAAATAACGTTGAAGTATAAATAATTGGGTAATATATTATAATTTTTAATTAAAACAGAAAACAAAATAATAAAAAAGTATCTAGTAACGTGTATATCCTCTTCGGGCATCAATCCAATTTTAAATATATTATTACCGCATGTTTTTCACAAGGTTTAATATTAGTTGTTGTTGAAAATTCTATTATTTTTCTCTGGTAGAAATCACAAACAAGCTCTTACTCATTTTTTTATTTTGAAAATAGTCATTCATCGGTCTTGTACAATACGAGCGGACATTGTAATCTCTAAATATACAAAAATTATTGTTATGATCAATGATAGGATATTATAGGATCATTAGATGTATCTTGTAACAATCTAACAACCAATGTATAATAGTAGAATCACTACCTATATCATTGAATGCTAATTGTTTAACAATCAAATGAAACCTCAGTCGTGTAACTATAAAACGTCACTTGAGATGACAATTTTATTGTTGGGGCTTCAACTAGCTCTATCTCAGGTGTAGGTACGTCTTATGTTAAATGCAAACCTTCACCAGGAGAAATGACAGGGACAAATAAAAGAATATATTAACTAATCATATTTATTATACATAAGGAAAATTAAATCTAATATTAATAAAAAGCAAAAATGTGAAAATATTCCTTATGGCAATGGATAATATAGTTTTGTCACTTCTGGATATAGCTAAATGTAATTTTCATGTAGACCACGTCTAGATAGAGCTGAATGGATTCTCACACGGAGGGTTGGCTTCACATAGAGACTTTGTTGGTTTCCATTATGAAATAATAACAGCTATGGTAGCATGGATGTATCTGTGGTGCACCACATGGTTGTTTGCTGTGTCCCACCAAAAAAGGGGGACAAGACATAATTCAATACGGAAAAAAAACTACAAAAAGAGGTCATGTGTTAACAGCAGCATAAATTTTATATATTGCCTTGCCATGAGGTTCCAGAAATGAACAGATACAAGAGCAGTTGAAAACTTTAGTTTTCAACACTTCCACAAAATTCATTATATATATATATATATATATATATATATATATATATATAATATATATAATAAATACAGGATATTCGTGGCTATCGATATAAACAAAACCACCAGTTTATTAGGTGGTTAATATTAGTAATTAGATGTGGCCTAATATATATATATATATATATATATATATATATATATATATATATATATATATATATATATGTATACTTTATATTTTATACAAATATGTATATATGAATTTAGTTATTATTAAAACAAATTATAAAGTTAAATGAATTACATAAAAGATTCTATTTACATATACTATTAAGTAAAAAAAAAATGTGTCTTATAGAGGTTAGGCAAGTTATGATTGAAAAACAAGTCAAAAAAAGAATATTATAAGAATGCAGTGGATATTTGCAGAATATTAACGATTTAATTATTAGTAGATACTCACCCCAAGATTCGATTATAGAATATAAATGGGTTTCGAAACAAAAATCCCACTTTAATTACACAAAAAATACAGAAAAAACTTTTTCACTTCTGTATCTTGAAGTGAAACTTGACAACAGAAATCGGAATTGCCAACACAAAGAATTTTATAGGACTAGAACTAGGTAGCAGAAATTCAATATACGGAGTGTGAATACGGGGATACGGTGAATACTAATAGAAAAGTTGAGAACCAACTATTTTTAGAATAAAAATTGTAAGAAAAAACAGAAAGTTAATAAATGAATAAAATAAAAAAAAAATTAAATAAAATATTTATTTAAAGAAAAATAACAACATTTTGTTCTCATTTTTTAGTGGTAATACTTATTTCTAGAGTTTTCACTAATAAAGACTGAACGAAAACGTTCTGAAAATATATAAATAAATTTTTGAAATTTTTAATAAATTTTATAGTATTTTACTTAAAAAGTTTTTACTTCATAGTAAGTTTTTTTAAAATCATGGTATACAGCCAACCACTGGGAATTTCCCTCTTAAAGCTTTTTTAATATTTTTTCAAAGTATTTAAAGGCCACATAGAACCTTCAAAATTTGTTAAGAAAATCTTTTTATTATAAAAACACATTACACAAAATTTCAGCACAATCAATCAATTAGTTTTTGCAAAATAATTTTGCAATCTAAATTTTAAAAAAAAAAGTTATTAATTTTCAAAATTATAAACAGTCCACAAAAAAGTTTTAAATACTTGAGAAATTTTTTACGCATAAAAAGACATTCAAGCTTTCAAATAAAATTCGATTCATTGAAATTCTTTGAATAGGAGAGCCTAGGGAATTTTTTAAACAATTGTACAATTTTTAAGCTAATAAACAAATAGAAAATCTGTTCAATTTTTAATTAACATTTTTTTCTTAACTTATATCGAAAGTTTAGCGAGAGACATGTATTTAAAAAAAATACATTTAAACTAGTCAATTAGTTCCGAAGTTATGATCGATTAAAGTTGACCGAAATTAACAACAAAAGTACAATTATTTGAGGTCTATTTTTTAATCAAATACCTTTATTGTGATAAGTACTTACTAGATATATATTTTCATTATTTTTTTCTTTTGTTCAACCTGGGTAAAATATTGATTTAAAACTCTAAAAATGCAGAAAAATCGGGCAAGAGGCACTGGTGGGGTAGCAATTTCAGCCGTCTAAAAAATGAAATAACGCGTTCAAAAAGCGATGCACTTAAAAATTTCAATTATCTCAGTTTCTAGTGGACCAATATTAATCATTTATTTTTAGCTTAGGTACCATGAGTTTCAAATATAATACTTTTACAAACATATATAATTATTTATTTTCCATGTTTTTACATATAAATTAATATTCGCTTGCAAAATTACATCAATTTTTCTCCTTTTTCGTTCTAACAATATCAATTTTAACTATAGTATTTTTTATCAATTAATCTAAATACATTCACTTGTAAAGATTAATTTTATTTATGTAATAATTGTATAAATAAACTTACAATAAAAAATAATTTAATAAATTCCGGATACATTATTTATATTTTCCAAACTATTTAAATGCAAAACGCGTTTTTCCCAGAACTTCGATTATATGTTTAGAAAAAAAATGTTAATTGAAAATTGAAAAAATTATTCTATTTGTTTATTAGCTTAAAAATTGTACAGCTGCTTAAATAATTCCCTAGGCTTTCCTATTTAACGGATTTTGATAATTCGAATTTTATAAACTTAAATGTCCTTTTATAGTTAAAACTTTTTAAATGTTTATAACTTTTTTGTTAGCTCTGCAAAATTTAGAAAATTACTAACGTTTTTCAAAAATTTAGATGGCAAAAATTTTTGTGAAAAGTACTTAATCGATTATATTAAAATTTTGTGTAGTGTTTTTTATATTAATAAAATTTTCTGGCTAAATTTTTGTGATTCTATAATGATTTTAAACACCTGAAAAAGATTATTGAAAAAAAAAATTATTTTTTACAACTTGTTTAATGGTTTTTGCTAATTGCAATACTTTTTTATTTTCAAAATGTTTTTAAAATTTAAATTTGCAGAGATATAACAACGAAAAGGAAAACAAAAATTGAATTTTTTCAATTTTTTTCACAAATTATTTATTAAAACATTTAACTTACCTTTTGAAATGTACTCATAGTGAAATTATCATTTCTAATATTTCGAAAGCGTTTAAAGCAAAAAATAGGATCATAATAATACACGATTTACACAAATGAAGGTGTTTTAGAACCGATACCTCTTGGACTAATATCCAGCATCCACCTTTAATTTATGATTCACATTTAGTTAAAAATGTCTCTTAATGAATCTGAATAAACAGGTAACATAAAACAAGAATATCTTATTCAGCACCAAATAAAAATAATAAACGAATTGTTGAAAACCTGACGTAATCTGACCACCCAACCTCGTATAGTTATCCTCCTGCTCTCCACTTCACATTTTCTCCTCAACCGGTTCTCTGTTTACCTTATTCCAATACAATCAATTTAATCGCGAAATAAAACAAACAGTCCGATTGAAATGCAACATAAACTCGTGTGCATTTTGTCCCTTCGAAACACACCTTCGAAATTCGAATCCATAAGCATGATCGTTTTTGTGAGTTAATAAAAACGGTATTTACCTTGAAAATTCGAAAACTTCGCACAAAATACATTTTCACAAACAACCAATTATAATTCAATATATCTGTCAAAAAAAACTTTTTAGCGTATATTTTACGAGTATTTGATTAAATTATCCTTAAAAGCTTAATTATTTACGAAACATATTGTTGTGAAGCTATTTTTTTGTGGTATTTAACTTTTTAAATCAATATATTACAGAAATTCTATTTACTATTATTTTTGAAAATTAACCACAATTCCAGTATGGAATTCCAATGCGTTTATTTTGGCGTTTCGATTTCTATTTTTTCATTTTGTAGTAAATTTAAAATTCTCTCCAGGCTCCATTAGAAGTTATTTAACTAAATTCATTTTCAAAGTTAGTCACTGCTTTATCACAAACACGATTGGAGTCATGAACATGATTTATTCTTAAGTAATCAGTTTCGTATGACATCTCAACTTGCAGGATTTTGCAGAAATTAAAAAGGCATGTAAATCTTTGAGAACCAGAAAGTCTCCAGGACCAGGCAATATCCCCCTGGAACTTTTAAAATATGGGATAGACAAGCTGTTTAAACATTTAGCGGATCTTTTTTTTAAGTGCATAAATAATATGATAATACCCGCCGAGTGGCAGAATTAATACATAACCACAATTAATAAAAAGGAAGTAAAGAGAACTGTGATATTTATAGAAAAATTCCAGTCCTTGGTATAATTCCAATAGTACATGGAAAGTTTTTAAACAGACGTATAAATGCAAAATTTCTTAAAAAGGAAGCAAAGAAACAAGCAGGATTTAGAGTGCGACGATCCTCAAGATATCATTTATTCCCCATCTCCCAAATAATAGATAAAAGGTTGGGAAGAAGCCAGGAAACTCACCTTGTATGTGTGGATCTCAAAAAGCATTTGACAGCATTCTTTAACAAAAACTTTTAGAATCAATCCACGAAACGAATATAAATACCATATTACAAAAGCTGTCCAGAAACTGTCTCCAAACAACACCACCAGAAAAAAATCAAAAGACGAATGATGAATCAGTTGCACATATGAGCCCAAGAGTTGGAGAAATAAATGTTAAACTTACTTAGAACCAATTTATTAAACCTTTGACGACCGGTTTTGAACACTAAAATTTGCTTTTCATTGTCAGGTCTCCGGAACGATTAACTTAAAATGCTAAAAATTACTAATTAGCACTAATAGGGTTTTATCAGGTATGTTATAAATAGTGCCAACATTATTATACATATAAAACTGGCATATATAACCTTATATCTCATTGACATAGTCAATTTTGCCTATTAAAAAGGTAAGAGAAGAAAAGGTTTTAGATGTTTTATTAAAACTCTCTCCTCCCTGTTAAACAAAAGTTTTCCCAATGTAGCGCCAAACCGTACATACCTAATATTGGCACTATATATAACACACTAGATAGAACTCTAGTAGATACAATTTGTAATTTTTAGCATTTTAAGTTAACCTTTTCGAAGACCTGACGATTAACAGCAAATTTGAGTGTCTCCTGAGATATTCCCTTTACAGAGATAACGTGGCAAACGAATGGAGGCGCAGATACAACAACCAGTTAGAGTCTCCCTTCGGAAAGGAGAATCTGGTGAAATATATAAAGACCAATAGACTAAGATGATACAGCAACGATAATCACCTTACAAAAATGTTTTTGGAAAAGACCAGATGGGAGAAGATCTGTAGGATAGCCTAAAAAAGGGTGAAAAGATACAGTCAGAGAGGATTTAAAGAAAATGGCAGTTATACAATGGAAAATGTAATAAAAAGTGTCACCTGACCTACTAAAATAAAAGACAATGGTAAATGCAGCAAAGATTCACGAAGAGTTGTAACGGTATTGATAATGATGACGAAATACAAATATCTGGACATGTATATTAAGATTGATAAACGAATAAAGCTATTAAACACAGAAACAACAACAAGAAAGAATAGGAATAAGACAGCTAAATAGCATATTTTGGAATAAAAAAATAACAAAGAAAAAATAAACACAGAAAATATAACATGTTCTTCCACCTATGATTTGCGGACGACATTGTTCTGATAACAGATAACTTAAAAGAGATTGGAACTATGCTTACTGAGTTAGATGCCGCCTGTAATTAAGTTGGTTTGAACATAAATTTTAGAAGTAAACTTTACATGACAAATCTGGTACCAAGCGAAAATCCAAAGAAGATCCTGAGGTCATCGAATCCAAATTGCTAGGGACGACCAAACTGCTAATCTCCAAAGAAGAGTCATTTTAGCATGGGCTGCATATGGAGCTCTATCAGACATCTTCAAGAGCAAACATGCCAAAGGATTTGAAAAATGGACCAATGTGTACCTCCAGTCTTGATTGGCACCGCCGAAACACTTTCCTAAAACCAATATACAGCAACCAAACTCAGAGTGGCCAAAGACGAATGGAACGCTTGCTACTTGAACTGATTCTAAGAGACAGAGTTAGAAACAAAGAAATAAGAAGGACAGACGTCACAGATGTCAAAGATGTTATAGCGTGGCTGATGTGGAATTGAGCGGGCCATGTGGCCAGAATGACTAATGGGCGTGGACCCAAAACATTGCAGTGTGGAGACTACGAGTTGACAGAAGAAGAAGAGGTAGACCACCTATATGATAGACAGACGACTGGATGCTGATGATGATGAACATGGTATGGTCACGTGTAGAGAATAAAAAAGATGGTTTGCCTAAATAAATATTACATGGGACACCACAAACTGAAAAGAAGAGATAAAGACAGACTAGTTGGAGACAAGGCATTGACAAAGAGATCAGAGAAAGAGAAATGTATATCATCTTCGAAGGCAGAGAAGAATTAAAACTGGAAATCCGTCCGAGAATGTTCTAACCCAATTATTTATATATATATATATATATATATATATATATATATATATATATATATATATATATATATATATATACAAAATACCAAGTGCCCCAGCAAATTTTACAGGGTAAGATTGACGATGAAAGGGACCCAGGTGGATATAGACGAATTCCAAATAGCAATGACGATTGTCTTCGTTCAATAGGACATGACACGCTGTAAAGAAGAGGAAAAAGAAATTATTAAAACCGTATAGACTTTCCCAAAATTCCCATAATAAAAATCAGATTATATACCCCGAATTTTAGCGATGATAATTGATTTTTATTTTAAAACTAAAAATTTATCTATAACAGTTTACTAAAAATAGAAGCACTTAGGTTATGACAAATAAGACACAATATGAAAAGTATTGAAAAATGTGTTTACCTACTAAAAATAAAAATAACTATTATAACAGAAATCAAATTATAATGTCTAAAGTTTAACAATCCATATTTAACGAATATAAAAACAATATCAAAAAATATATATTATCAAATAAATAATGGCAAATTTTATTTCTATATTTCGCTTATAATTTATAGTTTTATTCGAACAATAATAAATTTTAAAATGTTTACACTAAATGTGTATTACAATATTCTTCCGTTTAGTTTTTTGGGCTTGGATTAAAAGTTATGTAGAAAAAGGTAGAAATATGTATGTATATATATATATATATATATATATATATATATATATATATATATATATATATATATATATATATATATATATATCTTTACGGTATATGACCGTTTAATTTAATATAAAAAAATGTGCACTCGTAAGTGAATGGGATGTTATCGGTCTGGAGATAAAAAAGACAAGAGTTGTGCTACTTTATCTATTTATTGAAGACGTTTCGCCTATTGTTCAATAAGCATCATCAGTTCATCTAAAAGAGTGTTATTAGCGATACATCTAATATGAAAAAACAATTAAGTAAATGATCTTATATATATATATATATATATATATATATATATATATATATATATATATATATATATATATATATATATATAATTGATTATGCAAAGATGACTTTTCTTACTAATTTATTAAATTGCAAAAAATTCTAAACGGCAATAAAAAAAAATAATATAAAAAGTTTGAATATGTCCTCATTATGATTATAATCGGTCAAAAACAGTTCAGTAAATGTCACTATATAAACAGTATCTAATTTAATGACAAACCTAATCAAAAATCAACTGTTTTAACTTAATATAATAATAAAAAGGTATATATCACTACCCGGATAGATTTAGCCTCTAATAATAAATATCAGAAGCAACACGTGTAGTACATTTACATATTATAGTAAAAGTTTTTTGAGTAGCTGAAAATATAATTTATTTATTAGTTATATATAAAAATGTCTTTATATATTGAATTCTAATACTTATTTTCATGTTACGAAAATAAAAAAACACCAAAAATATATTTCAATTTTTTTAATAAACAAGCAAACAAACAGATATTTAAAAAGAAATGTGTGTTGACCGCCCGACCACGTGTCATTGTCAGTGCACTGAGCGCGCCGAACAAACCCCCCTCAACCGGTTCTCGACCTACCTACATCAAACACAATAACGATAACCGCTTGAACAAAGTGAATCACCCCGTAGAAACGCAACAATCAAACGCACGCATAAAAAACCCAAACAAACCATGTGCATCTTGCACGTAACTCACCCTCGCCTCCTAACAACTCCAAACTGGCACGCTGTCCACTCGAACCGTCCAACTCCCGCTAGAAAAACTCCCTCGCACACACTAGCCGGTACTCCCCTAGGTGGAGGGGCGCGCGAAAAAATGACAAGGAGCATTTTTTCTCAACCCTCCTGGTGGGGATAGAAAACGCTACTCCTTACAAGCCAACGCATGCGTGGCAATAAGATGAAGTTCTAAGGTTCTCCGTTCTCACTCCCCCACGTTCTTCTTGTGTAAACTTCTCTCGCTTTCAACCCTTGCGAGTGTTTCCTTTCTCGCTTCGAAATATTAAACTTGCATATTTAGGTCTTTGTCTTATTTCGCGACTATTTTTCCTCGGTCTCCTTCGCTCCCGTTGCACTTGTATAAGTCTGTCCCTCTCGGCGAGATTTTACCCTTATATTCTTAGTAACAAGGCGTCGCTTTTAGACGCTGGACGTCTTTTGGAGACGGCGACGCGTTTCTTAGTTATCTACGGACTTTCTTATAGCTAGGACGCTCGCGACGAACATAACTCTAACGCGGAGTGCCGGTTTTTATATCTGATCCAAAAAAAAAATTCAAATTGTTCCCAAACATCTTAAAAATAATTAATAAAAATTGTAAACGCGCGACATATCCTTGTGCTTATCGGCGACATTCTTTTTTGAAACTTTTGGCGCGAACTTGGCAGTGATAAGAGTCTTTGGCTCAGGTGTTGAGTATTGGGCAAGTGCAATATTTTATCGAAATATGTGAGTAGAATTGATGTTTACATAGTTAATTACGGTCTTTTCTTTCAACCAAACCATTCCCTGATGACTATTTATGACTGTCACAATAAAAATGACACATTTATCCCTAACTTAAAATAACTTGTTTATATTCTTTCTTGAACAATATTAAATAAAATACAACTTCTGGCAAAATATATGTTTAAATACCATGTATAGACTAAAAATTACTTAACTTTATAATTTACAACATTAAAAATTTAAACTAATTCGTTCAAGATAGGTTAAAATAAAAACGTGGAACTGGATTATCAGTTTTTAACTTTTTTCGGTCAAACAAGTTTCAACGGTCAACAACAAGCCTAAAATAGTTCTCAAAATAATCCTTAAACATATGATAAAGAGTGACAGTGCTAATCCCAAGAAAAAAATTGGTTTTAATGGAAATACAATTCAAGTATTTTGTCTAATATATGTAATTTTTATGGTTTTGCTTTGGATTCACGTTTAAAAGAGTATGATATTTGTAATCTGCTATAAACATTATTTCAATGAGAAATAAAAACATTCAGGAAAACAATTATCTCAAATATATACATCTTGAACTGATACTATATATCACTGAAGGATAAAGAAAGCACTCAATATTGTTGTAACATCGTGTAATAAACTATGCTTTCATCAAACAAATAGAGCGTTTATTATGACTAGATAAATTTTTATTATAAGTAACAAATTATTTTTACAAAGGCTGTCAGTTTTGTCGGAAGAAATAAGAATCATATCCTATGAAATACATTAAAATGTCAACTTTTAACTGATACTTCAAATACTAAATATTGTTTTGTTTTGAAGTATATAAACGAAACATAAGTGTTCCATATCCAAAATGCCATTCTATATTTTGACTAAACAACTTTTCGGTTTACTAAAAAAGTTTTATTTTTATTCTTCGAAAAAATCACATGTTACATTAAATTGTTTATGTTGGTGATGCCTTTTAAATCTATTTGTAATTATAACATTAGAGCTATAAACTAATCTACCTAGAAAATATATGACTACAGAGTGCTCTATTTATATACATACAGAAATTTTTTTGTTTCCGTTACATATATTTATTATCAAAACTTTTTTTTTTGTAACTTTAGTTTATTTTATACATTAACTATTTTCATTACCAAAAGCAAAAACGAACAATTAATGATTAGTTTGGTGCTACACTATTTGTATATTGTTTTGGCTTTTCTGGGTATATTAAAACGTGAATTTTTTTTTCCTTTTTAAATACTCTTCTATTAATTTCTTGAGCTCACGAACTAACATTCCTTGGTATAAAATTTGCCTTGGATATTCTGCAAAATGTGTTTACTAAAATTTTGGTTATAAATATTGACCATTATACTTGTTTAACACCATCCTAGAGATGATTACAAAAAGAATATGCAATAATAGGTTTGCACAAAAATCATAATTTTGAACTGGATACCAATTGTAAAATTCAAATTGTGTAAAAATCATAGATTTTACAAACGCGATGTTAAAAATTGCAAATAATTTATAACATATTCTTAAAAAACTATTTATTTGTTGAATCTGCATATTTAATGTAACTAATACTAGCTGAGTAGTAAAACTAAGAATATTTTCCAAAAAAACTCATGCATTTTATTCGACTTTTGGGACATTTTCTATTTCCATATTATTCTATTATACATATTATTCTTTATATATTCTTTTCAGAAACAGTTACGTATTATCGTTACAATTAGATTGTTGAGATGATTCTTATGCGGATTTGTTCTTAAGGGCAGACTTTGTTCTGTAATACCAATATAGGTTTTGTTTTAATATTTGCAATCTATAACACATGATTTCTGTTTTGCTTATATTGTATTTTAAAATTAAAAGACCTAGTTATATAATAGCCCGTTTAGATCTAATATTTTCATCACATTACATTGTTTCTATACTTTTTTCTACCTTGTACTCGTTCTTAATTGCTGAATATTTTTTCATAGATTATTTACATATTTTATTCCACCTCATTATTGTTGGCACTTTTGCTGGCGTATTTTCTCGACGTATTCTTTTGGTATTCGCTAGTGTATTTCGTATTTTTTTTATTGTATAGGTACTTTTAAAGTACATGTATTGTAAACTATTGTTACACTTACATCTCTTTAATATTTATATTACCTTTAGAAAAACCTGATCAAATTATGTATTATTAATGTAAAAATTAGAAAAAATATTATTATAAGGTATTTTTGACTTAATACATGTTAAATCTCGTAGTCTCTTTTTCATATATTTCTTCTTTATTCTTCTTTTATGAAAATTTCTGGTTTAATCTTCCTACATATGCCCCCTTCACACGTCTACTTCTGACAAATATTCATTTCATCGACTGTTTACTTCTAAAATAAAACAAATAATGTAAAAACTAGTAATAAACAGAAACATAAATAATACTGAAGAGAAAATTTCATATGTTTACGTAAACACGTAGAAAACGTTTTTAAATAATTATAGATATCAAATTAAATGTTAAATCCAAATTAAATGAAACTACTGTACTGTAATATATTTTAATGTTTTTTTTTTCTAATTAGAACTAATTTATTTTTACACTTTTTTTTAATATAAATGTTTATCTCTACAGACTTTAATGCAAGTAATATTTTTGTTATATTAGAGTTATCCCAAATTTGAGTTATACCGCTCTCTGTTTCAATCACTCTGCCCAAATACTTAGTGTTAAAAAAATAATTGAGTTCTAGGGCAATTTTTTCTGTATTTTCGAGACCTAGGTGACTTGACACTGCGGACGCAAAATTTCTGACGCATCTGTACGTCGCTTTTTGTAGGGCTTTATGAAAATGTTTACTTTTCAGTAAATGGAAATGAAAATAATTCACAGAGCCAGCTGTTTGATGTTGAATAGGTGGATCTTCAGAATAGCATTTGGGGTTAAGAGAATAATAAGTACACTTGGACACCTTCTATTTTCCATTTTCTCCTTATTTATACCTTAAGATCTTTATAATTGACGATTTTTTATCGTATTTAAGACATGAGGGTCCCAACATAGATTAATTATTTTTTCAAAATCATATTCTCAATTAAATATTTATAAAAACTGATATGGTCTGTTTACATAATAAGTCCTCGTTTGTTAGCTAACTCTTGATATTATGATAACTCTATTTCTATTTTTCAGTAGCTTTTCTTTTCCAGTTCGTTAGGTAAAGTCTTCTCATATCTTCTTCGTCACTTCTTTCCTCTATCTTGACCTTGGTCTTTCTCTTTGCCGTTTGCTTGTCAATGCACTAGATAGGATTATTTTGGCAATTCTACATGAAACCATTATCTAACCATGACCCAACCATTTAAGTCTTTGCGCTTTAATTACTGCTAATATGTTAGGTTCTTGATAGAGCTCAGTTAGCTCGTTATTTGTTCTTCTTACCCATTGTCCATTTAAGTTTTCCCTGCCAAAGATTTTTTCGCTCCCAAACCAATAACCAGTCTTGGTGTTTTTTTGTTGTAACCCATGTTTCAGTAGCATACGCCACGATCGCTATTACGGTCTTACAGGTTCTTAATTTGACTGTTCTAGTACAATATGTATGTACAAACATGTATTTGTTTTACTACTGAAATCCTATATGGCGCGCTTGTTCGACATAAAAATTTAAATCTTTCAACATCTTCTAATTTATATAGTATTCCCTTTGTTGTTGTCATTATTATATATTGCTCCCGAACGAATTGTTTATTTGTCCGTTCATATAGTTTGTTTTTGTTTCATTTATATACCTTCCTTTGGCGGCTGCCCTCCCTTCGAGTTTAATGAATGTTTTTATCAGTTCTATCTTGCTGTTAGCCAATATTACCAAGATTAGACATTTGCAAATTTTAAACACTGATGATTTTTATGGCAGATCAGACCTGTTCTATTAATATATGCTTTCCGTATAACGTTTACCTGTCGCACTCCTTGTTTGATCTCAAAGCCGTCTGTTATACTATTATTTATCTTGATTTTAGTCACTGTCCTTTAAAGACTTAATTTTTTAACAGTTGCTATCAACGACTTCTCGTAGACACTTGGTCTCAGGGGCAGCAACCCTAGTTTAGGAGTCTTACCTTGATATGAAGTAAATTCCTTCTAAAACTTTCACATCCTAGAATATAATCAGCAACAATGTAACTTCAAATTAATCTAACTATATTTAAAGGGTTTTACCCTTATATTTAGTGGCTTTACACATATAAACCTAGTCAAAGAGCACTGATGATGGAATATTCATTCCGAAAACGTTCTGTGATGTACCCCGAAAGGGTTCTTTTATAATTTAACTTTAATAAAGGATTTTTTAAATAAAATTTTTGTGATTTATTGTAATTATTATCTTGCAACCATCGGATCTTTATTGTATTCGTAACTTTCAGCCTGTATTTCTCGTACTATAAAGACCTGATCTACAGTACTTCGGCCTTTTTTGAACCCACGCCGATATTTTCCTATGCTTTTATCAACGTTCGTTGCTAATCTGTTCTTGATATACATACCAATATTTTATCAGCTATGTTGAATGGCGCTATGCCTCGATAATTCTGACATTCAGCCATATTCTCTTTTTTGTGGATAGTTCATAGTATTGCTTATATTCATTCCTCAGGTAGTACTTCTTGTTCAATATGTTTTTAATTTGCTTCTGAATTTTATCTGCTAACTGATGTTCTTCAAATTAAATCATTTCAGTCGAATCATGTAGTCGCTTCCTGAGCTCTAGTTCATTTTTAAGCACGTTAAAAATAATAAATTAATAATATTAATTATTTAGCTGAAGAATTTGTTACAATAATAAAGCTTTCCTAAAATAAATCAATATTTAATTCTATTGTCAGCAATTATTAAGAAGATTTTCAACAACTGTACAATAGTCCAGATCAAAAGAAATATTTTTCTAACACTTAATAAATTACAATGCCATTAAATTTAACATGTATTATAAGGAATTCAAATAATCTAAACGTGTGATTAATGTGGTAGTTTAAATTTTCTATAAAAGTAATATGTTTTCACGAAAAACAAAGTTTGATAAAAAATATATTTATATAAAACTTCTGTTTAATTCTCATCGTAATGAAAGACATGAAAAGTATTTTTAAAATTGGCCAGAGTTGCATTTGTTTTAAATCAAACAATTTATTTTTAATAAGATATTTTAAAATCGCCTTTCCATCTACACTTCAATATTTAAAACGAATCAGTTGCATGCACACACGATCCTCAATTTCAAATCTAATTTAAAATGAACGTAGTGTCGACATAAAACGCATGTTGAAATATCATTTTACTTACGAGCGTATTGTTTTCAGATCTATCTACAATTATACTAACCTACGAAGGGTCAACCATAGAACATCTGCTAGTTAACAATCGAAACAAGAGAAACGAGAGAGAAAAAAGATCAACCCTTCGCTGCTTTACACAGTATTTACTCACACATATCTCAGTCGGTTTTCAGTAAAGTAATCGCTGAGATTGAGGTGCAATAATTACAAGAAAAATTAGTACAAATATCAACGACGTGACGTTAGCCGTTCAAGTAACGGCATTTTTTACAATCGGTTTTAAATAACCTGTCAAAATTTTCACAACGGAGGAACAAAACATACTTAGTAATTTAAAAGTTGAACATGAGAATCTTGTAGCAAAGTGGCTGCAAAATTCTTTCAAATTACAAGAAAATACCGCCCTTGACCTCAGGGCGACACCGCTAACACCTCTACAAATACCAATGGCGGAGGTTAACAATAGACCAGTTTTTAAAATGAACAACGACTTCTGGAATCAGGCACGAGGACCACCTCAGAATCTGCCTCAGAATCTATCTAATTCGAATCAAAATTCGCCTGTACCAGGGTCTACCAATTCCATACCTGCACATTCACCGAGTCAACAAAGTAACAGTAGTCAGATACACGTTGTGACGCCAGGAGCTTTGGCTTTACAACAAGCCAATCAGCAAACGCAACAAAATAATCAAGCACATGCGCAGCAACAAGCACAGCAACAACAACAGCAAGCGCAGCACAATGCCCAACAGCAAGCGCAACAACAACAAAACGCACAACAACAGGCACAACAACAAGCTCAACAGCAAGCTCAGCAACAGGCTCAGCAACAGGCGCAGCAGCAACAACAACAGCAACAGCAACAGAACGCACAGATGAACCAACAACAACAACTTAATCAACAGCAACAACCACAAACTAATGGACCTAATCAGCAACAAAATCAGCAGTCCCAATTATCACCGCATATGGGAAGTCCTAACCCACATGCACAAGCAGCTCATGCTCATGCATTAGCTCAAGTCGCTCAGCAGCAGCAGCAAATGGTCAACATGCACCAACAATTGACCAGCGGTCAATCGTCTCCTGACAAACTGATGACAGAGAAGATAGTAAATGAATTACAGGTAGGTTTTGGAAACTTTTATTCTTTGGCATGTTGTGAATGTGTTTTAATAAACTGGAGAATTTGCTTGTTTGATAATAATAGAAACCGACTCTTATTACAGCTACAATAAAAGAATAAGTACACAATTAATTTATATACAACTTGGACAAGTAATAAAGAAATTTTGTTCATAAAGATTTTAATTGCTTCTTTTTAGATATCGAAGCGACGAAAATTTTATAATTTTTAATTACTTATCTCTACTATCAATGAGATTTTATGAATATTACAGGAATAAATGAGACATTACATGCAATACTTCTATCATAGTGGATTACCAGACTGTCAAATACTTTTATGATCAATTAAAGATATTGTAATCATTTGCATTTAGACAGTTTTATAAATAATAAATTGTAAAAAATTTAGTTAAGCACTGATTTCATGTAATTATGTGGCTTGTTTATATTATGCCTTTTTATTAAATATATTCCGTTACAATCTCTTTATCTAATATATTTCAGGAATAATTTTTTTATTAGTTTTTTTGTCTAAAATTTGTGGTTTTTCCTTCTTCTTCAGCATCAAGTAATCCAACTTTGGACATAGACCTCTCCCAAATCCAGTGTTTTCTATTTTGCGCCACTTGCTTCCAGTTGTGTCCTCCAATCTGCTTAATGTCATCAGCCTATCTCAACTGTGATCTTCCTCTGCTTCTCTTTCCTAACCATGGTCTCCATTTTTGTATTTCGTGGTTCCATCTCTTATCCTTAAGTCGGGCATTGTATCCTGCGAAGCTCCATTTTAATTTGGCAGCATGTTCTCCTGCATCTTTTACTTTGGTTTTGCTTCTAATCCATTTATTTGTTTTTTGTCTATAAGTCTCACCCCGAGCACTGATCTTTCCATCGCTCTTTGTGCTTTTACTATTTTATCCATCATGTTTCCTTAATTTTTGTAATGCTTATAATTTTTTCAATTCTAAATGGTGATCCCCTCATAAATGCGGCCATTTTTTTTTAGTATGTTATCTTTTAATAATTGTTTGTTATTCTCTATAAATAAGCATTCGATTACTATTTGTTTTTACTTTAAAAACTTATACCTTTTAAAAAACTGATTAATTTAGCTTTTCTTTGGCACTTGTATTTCCGCATCATTTATGATCATCATCATCATCAAAATTTGTATACTTTATTTGTAAAATATATTTTTTTAATTATCTCATTACTAAATGCTCATAAAGATAATAAGAAACATTTTTCTTACAACTTTTACCTGTATAATAGTTAACTTAAGGTATACAGAAAATAACTCATCTCATATAAAAACAAAACGTGTGAACAAAATAAGAAATTTATTGAATTCTTAGAATTCTGTAAATCAATAAACAAACAAGCAAAACTCCTTTTACTGTTTATTTTATTTGATTTTATTAAATTTTATTTTATTCTATTTCGTTCTAATGACATGAATATACCAGGAACTTTTTAGCATTTGATAAGACAATATTGCATTTCTAACCTCAACCTTGCCAATGAAATCACAAAATCAATTTGGCACCTATCTAGTCAGGTAAACATTTATACTGTGTAATTGAACTAGACGAGTTAAGATAAAGTGTGCTAAGATAATGGTAAATAAAAAGTACATACAGTGTGTCCCCGAATTAAATAAGAATTGGATTTTATTTTGAATTTTGTTTTAGGCTTAGCTAATAATGTTTGGTATTAAATTATTGTGTTTATACCGCTTTTTCAGAATGTAAACTATGTCAATTTTGGCAAATTTAATTGTAGGAAACATTTATTTATTATCTACATACATAGATTTTTGACGAAAAAAATTTCTTTTATCTAAAAATTCCATTAAGGCAATACTATTGTAGGCTGATAGTATTCAACGGCTTTGGGCGCTATATTTTTTGGGAATTTGTAAAGGTTTTCCATTAGAATTCAAAGTCAAACTTATAATATTTTACTGCATTATTTTTGCGCTTACTAAAAACATTATTTCTAAACATTTATTGAAAACATCTTTTGGTGAATTTATCAGCTTTCCCTAACTTGCAGTCTATGCTTTTTCTTCATTTAATTCATATTATTATTTCATTACGGGTATGGTTACCATACAACGTATATTTAACCATAAAAGCTACTTGTTACATTCTCATCCTCCTTCGCTAAGATTTCGGTCATTCATCGCCCGGTCATTCATCACTCTTCTGATGTTCTCATTCCATGATTCTGTTACTTCTTCTACAACCTTATTTGCCCCTCTTTTTAGGTTATGCTTTTCTTCCTTTTTGTTATTACTTTCAGTTATGTGTTATATTTCGAGTTCTGTTCTATTTTGGAATAGATTTTTAATGCTGTCTTATTTTAGGACAAAAATCTTATATTTCTTCCAATAGCTCCGCTTAATTTTACTTGCAAAATAAGCTTTTACAATCCCTTGTTTAAACCCAAAGCTTTTACTTCAGTTTTGTCGTTTTTTTTTGTTTACCAAAGAAGACATTTTTATTGATATAGACGAGCCTGGTTTTGTGAGAAAACTTTCTGTGACATATTCTTGGAGCATGTAGCAGTTCAATAGCAAGTTTAACATGAACTAAATTTATCATAATTTGACTTAGAATGTACAAGTTTGAAAATATAAGTTCTAAGTGTCATTAGGTAAAAAGTTTAAGCCAACCAATCTAAAGAATAAACGTTTAAAAGATTACATTTAATCTGGAATGAGTTCGGACTGCTGTTCTCTTGGTAGTTAGAGAACTTCACGGAAAATTCGATGATGTTTATATGCATCTAATGAATATGTTATTAATGAGTTTCTACAATTCAGTATTATGTAATGGGAGAATTACTGATTTGAGCTCCAACCTTGACTGAGTAGGGTTTAATGTCATTTCATGCTCAAAGAATAAAAATATAAATGTTTCAGTGTTTATCTATGAAAATGTATTAATATATTTGTCAACTGGTAGACGTATATTTGACAATGTTATTCTTTTTAAAGATCCACTGTCTGTCGAAAGCAATATTTGATGTTTTTTTAACAGATTGTTGGTTTCGTTAAGTAAGAGCTTAGTAAAGTAATTTTTACTGCCGAAAAAACCCAACCCCACGTAGGATCTCCAAAATGCGTAGGAAGTTGTACATTTGAAACAGGAAATGCAAATGTAACAAAATTATCGACATTATGCGGCAAGCCATTTGTCGCAGGAACAAACCTGGTACCATAATGTATGGCTTTCGTCAAACTAAATATACGTTCAAGTTGTTTACTGTAAGTAAAAAGATGCTACGGTCGAAAGCGATCATTACCCGAAGATTAATTGTAGGTAATATGAAGATAATAACGTTTAGAAATAAGAAAAAATTCAGTTAATTCCAAACAAGCCGCCACTGACATCTGGCCATAACATATGCGGTTAAAAAAGTTTAAATCTAATCGTCGCTCGACCAAGGAGGCAGTACAGAAGGCCGTGTAAAAAATAATATAACCCTTTTTTCAAGTAATTTTTTTCACAATTTGCTGTAATGTTGGTTATTAATATCACGATATACCTGAATGAACGGTGAATAGAAAATCTTTGGAACATATTATATTATGCTAAGGAATTAATAAAAATGTTAAGAAAAAATAGTAAATACTTCTTTTAAAAGTAAAAAGAAAATGAAATAGATTAATTTTGTTTATTTTACTTTTTATTTATTGTAATATTTATAATAAAACAACATGAATATCTAAATGTACACATAATAAATACAAGTTGTCAATAAACTTATGACAGGTTGAATAGATCCTTGAATTTAAGCGATAATAATCAAAATATTTATAGACATTATACGAACACATATTAATTTAAATGCCATTCATAATTCTTTTTGATTATATGCTTATGCGGGACTATCCTTCTAAACACATTTTCAAATGTATCTTGGATCATAAAGATATTATTTCCCTTCACACACATGTCTTGTTTATTTGTATTAGTTGATCGTCCTCTTCTACATTATTATTCAATAATAACAAGATAGGTCTAGGTCATGTTACCGTTTTATAGTATTACAAGACAGAAAAATAAAAGGTCTGAGAACATGAGATGCCCAATTCAGCATACAACTACTGTTTCGGAGATGTAGAGATATAAACTTTTATGTATATGCCTGCTTTATTAACTATCAAAAGGCATTCGACAAAGTTTAACACAACAGAATCATGAAAGTTTTACAAGACAGTGGAATTGAGGGCAAGGATCTGTGTATCATCTGAAATTTATACTAGAATCAATCAGTTTATGTCAAAGTCAACAACTTAAAACAGAAGAAGTGAACATTCTGCGAGGTGTTCGACAGGGATGTATATTGTCACCTCTCATATCCAACATGTACTCAAAGGCAATTTTTGGACAAGCTCCAGAATACACGGAAGCATAAATACTGTTAAATAGTATTTAACACAACACAACAATAATGTAAATCGGTGGAATTTTGGGCGGAGAAGATTCGAAACTCAATACTAGAACGTCTCAGCAAGACTACTAAGATTATAAAAAGCATCAAGAAGAAAAAGCTGGAGTACTTCGGATATGTAATGAAAGGTCCCAAATATAGATTGCTACAAAATATTATGTAAGGAAAAATAGCAGCCGAAGGCAGTCCAGGACGAAGAAAGCCTTCATGGTTGAAGAAATTGTGAGGTTCGTATGGTATTGACACAAGCATGCTATTTAGGGTGACAGTGGACACAATTAAGATAGCTAGGATAGTAACATTAGTTCTGAATGGAATTTTCTTGTCTTTTACACAACTTGCCTTTTGAAGATCAATAAATATCATGTGTGTCTCCATATTGTGTTCCAAGCGCTTTTCTATTGTTTGTTTTAGACAGAACACATTGTTTATATAAGAACGACCAGTACGAAAACCATTCTTATCTTCAGCGTCTTCCCAACAATATAAAATTGGCTTTTTATAAAAATGGTAAAAAACAAGGCCCCATTACTAAACATAATAGTTTTCCTTTACACGGTTATTGCAGATTTGAGATTATAGCAGGGTAATCTGCTATGTTTAGAAGATTTCTGCTTCTACTATTCAAAGGATTCTGCTTATCTACTTTCTTAAATATGGATAACGCCATACTTAGTCTCGAGCTAGTGTTGTATTTTGTCGAAGGCTTTTGCAAAGTTAACTAGACATATGATTGCGTCACAGTTGATATCTCGACACCGTTCTATGAGTGTTTTTATAGTAAATAATAATGCATCTCTAGTGACAAAGAATTTTCTAAATCCCAGTTGGTTTCCTGTTATTCTATCGTCTAGTTTTTTGTAAATACGTTCATGTATCAATGGCAAAAAGATGTTTAAGACGTGATTCATTAAACTGATCGTTCTATATTCTTTACATTTTATCGCGTTTGGTTAGCAGAGATATTTTTAAATGTATATTATTATGTTAGTATTTATGGTTAACAAACATTTTTTTAATTACTCTACTGTATAGCGAACATAGCTTTAGCATATATATATTTTCAGCACCGTTTAACTAATCTTCATTAAATCTTTGTTTGTTAGTATATCTTTGTCATTCTCGTTCGCTAGTATATATTATGGTATATCTTTGTCATTGTCAATATCTACGTTACTTTGGTTTTGCTCTTCAGTATATATATCGTTGTCATTGTATAAATTATTGAAAAGTGTTCTGTCAAGCTCCATTTTTACTGAGAATCGTTTCCAATATGTTTGCTTTGGTTTCTTTAAGTTGACCCTGTTTTTAACTTTTTTATGAACTTCCTATGTCTTCATGTGTCTTAAATATTGCAATCTTCTTTAGCTAAAAATTCATATTGCACAATTGATAAAGCAATCCAAATAAGAAGGTTTTCTCAATTTTCAATAGTACAATTGCCTTTCTACATCCACTGGTTTAAAAATAATTAAAGTTGTTAATCCAGACTCCACGTTTATAATAAATAAGGAGGCATAAAAGTGATTTATTGTTAACAGAAATATTGGCTTTTTATGATCTAAGTCAACTTTAACGACCATTTCACTTTGATGGGAATATACGTCTCCGGCTGATGAAATGGACAAAATAAGCAATATAAAAACGAACTAATTACTTTTTATTTGCTAAAACAATTCTCTTACAAATTAGTTAAAAGGTATAATTTTACTTACGATGAGAAATTCAGTAGCACTGAAAAGTAACACAAAAAGATATTGTTACTCTACGGTAATTATGGTATGTTAATTAAGTAAGATTCGGTAAAATTACTTTATAATTAAGCAGAAATATGACTCACATTGTTCTTACAATGGTAAGAAAATATTAATATTGATTTATATGTGCTGCAAAGTATGTAAAATGTAAATACAAAAAGATACGATTAAATTTTACCAGAACAAACAAGGCTATCTAATCAATAAAATTAGAAAAAAAATCATACAAAATAAAGAAAGCTAAAATTTAGATTAAGTCTGATGGGATTTAAAAAAATATTGCGGGAGATGCAATAATTGCCAAACGGTGCTCGGCAACAGTTGCCAAACGGTGCTCGGAAATCGTTAACAATTGACTAACTACATAGTTACAATAAAAACAAAGAAGACCCAAAAGAAATAGTCACATATTGGATCTCAGTAAAAAAATTGATTTGTCAAAAGCAGAAGATGAGATAGAAATACAAGCTTATGCCTAAAACAACCAGTGTATGATTAACGCCAAAATGCAACCAGAGATAAGATAAAGAGAAAAGACGAAAAAAACACATAAAAAAACTTAGATAATGAACTTAAATATATATAAAGCCTTTTATAAATTTAAAACATTCTATGAAAGTTAACAATAACAGAAAAGAATTTATAGCAAGTTTGTTTTGTTGAATTGAATTGAATTGAATTGAATTGCCATGAATTCTATGGCAACGAAAGACAGATTATATCGCTGGGTGGAATATTTTAGTTAGACACCTTATATACATAGGTACGAAGAGGAAAACCTTGAAACCACTGTAGAAAAAATAATTGGAAAATGCTAGGCTGGGTTTACAGGTGACTCACAGTCATCAGATTTCTTTCCGCAAGCAAATATAAAAAAATTAGAGTATAGCATATATAATCACCACCTATTTATCGACTACAAGACAGTCTACTACTTGGTAAACAAAGAAGAGCTGTTTAGTGAAATAAGAGACCTGGAAATACCAAATCAGTTGCTAATGTTGACTAAAATAGCCCTTCAAAAATTTAAGTGCAGGGTACGGATCCAGGTAAAAGTGTCTATAGCATTTAAAACCAACAAAGGTGTACTTCAGGGTGACCCCCTCATGTATATTGTTTATTATAACGCTAGAGAAAGTAATATCCACAAATACGTCACAAATTACAACCCTAGGCACAATATATATACTACTGATTTGTACACTGATGATTTTGAGCTCAATTTCCTTTTCAAATCCTCAAATATATCATGAAATACAATGGTGAAGCTTTACAAAATATGCTTCAAAGTCTTGGACTAAAAAGCAATGAAAACGGTTTAAGATGTATTGAAATGAATGTAACGAGAAGAATTTACGAAACGGTTAATGACGGTGTTATGTGGAGAAGACGATACAACTTCGAACTATACAAAATATACTAGGAACCATTATATCGTCAAACATATTAAAATAGGACTTGGCGGAGGAAAGCAATGGATGGGAAAGACTGGAGGAAAATATTTCTTGTCCATGATTTCTGTCAATGAAGAAATTTGCATCAACGGAAAATATTTAAATCATCTTAGCTTACTAGAATTAGGACTTATTTTAAATAAAAGTAATCAATCCAAAAATATACAAAACTTTAAAATTTTCTTATACTATGAATAAAATACTCCATAAAAACGTCAAGATTTTAAATTAAGAACAAAGAATTCCATGCATGTTTCGTATTTGTTCTATTATACGGAGCCCAGGTCATGGATCATAAGTACCTTTGGATTTAATAAAACGAACTGAAAGAGCCATGAAAAGATAAAGGTTGAGAATATAATTATGAGACAAAAAGAAATCATGAATGGACAAGGAGCAAAACTAGAACAACAGACGCAATTGAACAAGACAATGTGATGAAAGATTTGAAGAAGAAACATGGATATTGGATGCGAGAGACAAAAACCTTAGAAAGATCAAGACATTGGGCAAAAGAGATGAATATGGGATATTAAGTAAACTGCAGAATCCACGTGGAAAAGACAAACAAATGGAAGAGGCCTCAATTCATAACATTAATTTGATCTAGAGTAGTAAATTTATTAGTGAAATTATTTTCACTGCTACTAATAAAAAAATAAAAAATAGATATTTCGAATGACAAATAAAACAGAAAAAAGAAAAAGAAAAGAAGAGTACCAAAATCATTGGTGCTCATGCTGGTTTCTCTGTGCTGATATTTGGTGCATCAAATATCAGCACAGAGTAAAAACTCCTATTTGTAATTACTCGTACACCAGAAAGCGACATTGTTATTTGATGTGGCTTGGATTAATTAGTTTTTAGCCATTCTATAGAAATTTCTTCATTTTAAATCAAAAAGATTTTGATTTTCTTTTTATTTTATTTATTAAATACAAATTTCAAAGGTTCTTGACCTTTCTAGGTCAAGATAAGGAACATCTATTTGATAAACCAATACCATCATATTTTTTTGTGTCTTTGTGAATGTCTAGACTTCTTATCCCTCTATTCTCAGAATTTAAAAAAAAATTATGATCCAGTATTTACTCAACGTACTTTATCTTGGAATTACCACTCTACGTTTGATTTGTTTTGAGTATTCGAAGTACTTTGCAATTATAAAGATCTAAATTCAGAATATATAAATAGACATAATGAACAATTTGCAAATTGACTTTTTTTCTTCTTATATCATTGACACATTGACAAATGAATTAATAATGTTGACTAATGTTGACTGGTATGGCCAACGGTGTCTATTCTTTTCATACATTTTCTTCCTCCCATTTTTATTAACAGATTTATATGTAGACGATTATAATATTTATCCATAATAGTCGTCACCGTTTAAGAAAATCATCCGAACATGATAATTTAATCTTCTCTACGTGTTAAGTAGCAACAGAAAACTTCGTCAACTCCGGAAGTTTCCCAAACCACTTTTTCACTTAGCAATTAAAAAATTAGAGTGATTAGGTAAATTTTCTTTTTTACATTCTAAGCGATTTCATAAATAATTCCTCTCTTTAGCATCTCACGCCATCTATCAGGGAACGCCTTGAACTACAGACAGCGACGGAGACCTTCAGCTGTTACGAGACGTCTCGACCAACTTCAGGACGCTAGGTGTGCGTCTAAGATCTAAAAATTCATGGGGGTGATCGGAGTCAAATATCAGTGAGGTTCGAGAAGTTCTAGATTAGCATAAAAAATATTCCGAAAAAAATGCTGGTTATCACATTTAATATAATATTTCCGTATTATTGGAAAAAATGTATTCAAACAAAGATTTTAGAGTATATATAAGAAGAAAATGTAAAAACTCGCATTTTACAATTTAATAATCTTACATTGGCACTAATAAGAAATAATCTCGTAGTATTTTAATATTATAATTTTTTAATTTAATTTCTTTATAGTAAGATAATAATATTTTGACATTTTCACAAAGACAGGAAAAGATTAATTTTCACGTTGAGAAAGCCTATGAATAACTGTTCTGATGAGCTTTATTAAAGCGAAATACGTATCAACAGATACATAGACTATTTTTGCGTGAAAGGAAATCTTGACTGTCTTTAATTTTATTTTTATTCGGATCTACTCTGTATGAGTACAAGAAACCAATTCGCTAACGATTTCTGCTTAGCTGAGGAGACATGTCGTGGAATGCAAATTTTAGATTCCCCATGTCTCTATTAATATCTTTATCAGCGTCTGTTATACCTTGCATTTATAGAAGGTTCAGATTAAGGCAGTTATCTGAATTGTGTTTCGAAACTATTTTACGGATTTAATAATATTTTGGTTTCAGCTGACCCCGCATAGGGATAAAAGCAAAGAGAATAATGATGATGAATAATATTTCAGTTTCTATTTAAAAATATACTACTTTACAGAGAAGCATAAATATATTCGACCATTTGGAGATATTTTTATTATTTAAATTAGAAGACATGACATGAAATAGCTAATCAATAGAAATTTTATATTAAAAATATATTCTTCCCCTTAACATTCAAAAGCAGTATGTCCGCTCTAATTAAATAAATAAAAAGGAAATACATAATAACAATTATTTTGTACCAAAGGCATGATCTGAAATGTAAAGCCACGCAATTTATTTAAACGTTTTCTGTTTAATCTTTCATCATTTAATTTCTGAAGTTTGGTTGTTTTTGAGCTCAACTTGGGCTTCTTTAAGATTTATTTTGCCGGTCACCGTTTGGAGAGCTTAGATAATTGTGGCATTGTTTCCTTTTTGTTATGTTTCCTTTTCAATTTCTGTATGCAACTAATAATGCTTATTGTTTATTTTTGTTTTTCACTTGACCTACAACTTCTTCTTCTGCTACAGGTATGCAATTTTAATGTACCTATTCGCATTGCTCTTCTATACTCCCAAATTCTGTTCTATTTAATTTATCATGCAATCTTTTTTGATAAAATGTCTCTTTTGCGCTGTTTTTTTGTCAGCTACTTCTGTTTTCACTTTTCTGTTTGGTCACTTTCGTCTGATGCACATCTAGGAACTCTTAAAATTTTGAATTGGATAGGAGCATATTGTCTACTTATTATGAACTATTGATTGTTTGAAAAACTATTGATTGATTATCTATATTGATTTTATGAACTCTTGCTGGTTGTGTTCATGTACACTTGTGTATTTAATTTTGTTTGAAAAACCCATTTAAGGCTGTTGATTCTGTTCACATATATTAATTAGTTTTTGACTATTGTCATTCAAGGTATCTTCTCTAAGTTTCCCAACCACCGTGTCATTTGTTTTTTTACCTATTCTTAAATTTAAGCCACTGTATAAGATGATTTTTCTTGTCGTACCAATTCTTCCTTTTTCTTTATTTAACAGCTCGAAGAAAGTATCTGTGTTGTGTACCAATTCATCATTAGTTACTCCGTATACTCCCAATAATAAACTAACTCTGTATTCCTGTATTAATAAGATAAGTTGTTATGTATTTTCTAAACCTACTGTGTTTGATGATTGTTATTCCTTGTTGTGCTTTGTTTTCTTCAGGAACCTCACTATAAGTGTCATATTTTCCCAACTTCCTGATACCCTACCTTTCCTTCTTTGATTCTGTTATTAATGCAATATTTAACCTGTTTGCTTTACTTACCACTTCATTAATTTTTTTTTAAGATACACCTGTACATTCCAAATTCCACAATTCGTAATAAGCTTTTCCGTAGCTTCGGACGCCTTAAAATTTCCTGTCTAATCCGAGGCTTTTGATTAGGCTTTTAAACAATATTTTTTGCACAGGAGGTTATAGGGTTATATAAGGGTTATAGCGACATCTGTCGCTATAACCTTCCTTCTTTTTTCAGGCTTAGAATCTATAAGAGTGACTGTTATGCTACTCGATCCACATAAGAATTCCACATGGAGTTGTATTTATTTTAAAAACGTCTATTCAATCATCTTTGTCTATATGTTTCGTTCTCATTTTTTATTTATTTCTGTAATGTCTTATAAATACTCGTACGAATTGATTACTGTCTCTTAGATACAACATATTCTTTTTTAAAACCATTAACTGCTGCTTGTGGTATTATAATGTATGTAGATAAAAATAAAATGTAGTATACTTATTGTAAAATTAAAGATAACCTAGTTTACACATATGATGATAATTATCGGATTTATAACAGAATAGTTATATGGATTATTATTACTACACAAATGTGAAAAAGCAATATCATTCTACAGAACTGCGTGACTTGGAGATATAGTTTAGATTTAGAGTTTAATAACAATTATTGCAATTTAGATAGTTAGATAAGAATAACACTAAAAAGATAATTACAAATGACAGTATATCTGTAATAACCAAAGCTTTTAAACAATATTTTTTGCACAGGAGGTTATAGGGTTATATAAGGGTTATAGCGACATCTGTCGCTATAACCTTCCTTCTTTTTTCAGGCTTAGAATCTATAAGAGTGACTGTTATGCTACTCGATCCACATAAGAATTCCACATGGAGTTGTATTTATTTTAAAAACGTCTATTCAATCATCTTTGTCTATATGTTTCGTTCTCATTTTTTATTTATTTCTGTAATGTCTTATAAATACTCATACGAATTGATTACTGTCTCTTAGATACAACATATTCTTTTTTAAAACCATTACCTGCTGCTTGTGGTATTATGTATGTAGATAAAAATAAAATGTAGTATACTTATTGTAAAATTAAAGATAACCTAGTTTACACATATGATGATAATTATCGGATTTACAACAGAATAAGTATATGGATTATTATTACTACACAAATGTGAAAAAGCAATATCATTCTACAGAACTGCGTGACTTGGAGATATAGTTTAGATTTAGAGTTTAATAACAATTATTGCAATTTAGATAGTTAGATAAGAATAACACTAAAAAGATAATTACAAATGACAGTATATCTGTAATAACCAAACAAAAAATAGCTATTTGAACAGAAATACTGAATCAATCAATTTATAAGATTGAAGAAATAATAAAAGCAACCAAATTGCAAGCAAGTAATTTAAAAGTTCACGAAAATGAGGATTATAGTGTATATATATATATATATATATATATATATATATATATATATATATATATATATATATACAGTATACTCCCTCTATAACGAACACGGTTATTACGAGGTTTCGCTTATAACGAGATACATTAGATGTACCGTAAAATTTCTATTGAATTATAACCCTCTATAGCGAGGCAAATTTGGTTATAACGAGAGAAAATAAAATTGAAAAACGTGTTTTTTACGTTTTTGGCCCGGACGTGGCTATAAATAAATACCTTTTTAAACGGCCCCGCAATAAATATAACTGCCGCCCGCAATAAACTTCTTTACAATAAATACAACTGTTTCACATATTTAGAAAATATGATAGATAGAATAATACTGAACAATTTAAAGCAGTTAAAAATGAGAGAATTCTTCCAATTGCAGAAGCAATTGTTTATGTCATCCTTGAAAATGGGCTTTATATATTATGTAGTTGGAAAAAATGCAAGTACAAATTTTTTGTTTGAACCTATATCATTGACAATAAAAAAACTCTTTTATTTTAATGTATTTGATTGACAATAAAAGTAAACAACTTTGTTTCAAAAACGCCTTTCAAACAATATTTATTAGCATCTTATATTCCTCCGAATGGTTTCACTATAGGAAGTTAATGTTTTAGAAAACTACATATTCATATGTATGCACAGTATTATTGTTGTCTGATATAACGAGATCGGCTTATAACGAGGTAATTAGTCTGCCATTTCAGTTCTCGTTATAGAGGGAGTCTACTGTATATATATATATATATGTGCGTTCTGTAGTTTTCCGGCTGAAATCAACAGCAGTTGTTATCTGACAATTTACAACCTATATTATTGGTCTTAGGTAATGATCTTTGAAAATATTGAGTAAAAATTTAGGTCACTGTATGTTCTCAATTTGTAGTTTAGGAGTTGTAGTTATAATATTAGGCGGGTGGCTTTTATCGAAAAAAATCGATTTTATACCCATAAATTGAAACTTGTTTTAATATGATGCCAATATGCTAAGTTTAAAAGTTTGCCAAAAATTTTCCATGGTAACTTATTTATTTATAATAATGTTTAAACAAACTTAATAAAAATTGCTTTTTTCGCTTTAAAACTAGGTACCTTTTTTTATAAATTGGATTATTATAAGACGAAAGTTATTTCTATACTTTTTTTTGAAAAATGCTTACTTCTTTAAGTGTAAAATACAAAAAAATGATTAAAATGCCGAAAAAAAGACAATTTTTCCGTTTTTTGAGGCCATTATTAAATAGGTTGGACATCAAATATAAGAAAACAAAAATACAGATGAAGGCTTGAGTCAAGTAGTTAAGTCAAGGATTTTTATTTTATATTGCAAAGTTTAGTTTAAAAAATAAACAACCACAAACCATAAACAAATTGATATATCCTTTCCTACCCTCTTAGAGTAAAAAGTTGACTCAGGTTTTCGTGGTAAACTTTTTACTGTAATGTTACATCATAGTCTTTCGATTAAAACAAGAAATAATTAATGTGATTCATAGTCTACCTATTCCGAAACGCAACGCATTGCTCAATTTGTTTATGGATTTTTTAAACTGACTTTTGCAATCAAAAATTAAAATAGAATTGGGCATTTTAAAATACGTAATAAAGCTTTCATCTTGTATTTTTTATCTTTTTAAATTCGATGCCCAACCTATTGAAAAATGCTCTCAAAAACGCTAAAATTGGCTTTTTTCGACATTTTAATTAATTATTTGTTTGAATTTTAAGCTTAAAATTCAAACAACAAATCAATAAAATTACATAACAAATAAATAACAAGAATATTTGACTTAAAACAATCCATTTTATCAAAAAAAGTGATTAAAATTTTCAAAGAGAAAAAACAACTTTTTATAATGCGTTTAAAAATTGTTATAAATATGTAAACAGGTTCACGTGGAAAACTTTCGGTAAACTTTTAAACATAGCATATTGGCATGATAATTTATAGGTTAAAACAAATTTCAGCTTGTGAGTATAAAATCGGTCTTTTTTGTCAAAAACCACCCGCCTATATCATTAAGATATTATGATTTTGATAAAAAGGGGATCACACTGTATAGTATAAGATAAAGCTACCATAATATTTCGAGATAGTTGGCTAACTCTTCATAATAACATCACCCGGGGTATATAAAAATCCACGGCCAATAAACAATAATCAAATAATAAATTATTGGTACATGTTTAAAAGGAAAAGTTACTGTAACGAAATAACCTACCTATTATTAGTACGGAAACAATTGCTTGGAGCACTCCGAGGATAAATTATTTATAGAAAATAATAAAACATTGATTTATACTGACTTTTTAATGAGCGCAAGTGTCAACTTTCGAAATAATTCGTCCGCACAGAGATTTTCAATAAAATTACAACACGAAGCAAACGTTATGTTCCTGCGTATATGAAACGGTTTATGTGCACTTTTTCGTTTTAAATTCCTTTATTTTACTGTTTGAATATTCAGCATGTGGCAATAAATCATTTCAGGGATTCTTAAAAACGGTGTATGTCTAAAATATTTCATCGTTTATTTATGTACTTATTAAATCTTTATAAATAATACCCCAAACCATAATAATAAATAAAATAATTTTATAAAATTGAAACCAATATATATATATATATATATATATATATATATATATATATATATATATATATATATATATATATATATACAAATACTTTATTAATTTTTCTTCGCAATTACAAAATGTTTATTGAGAAACCATTTTTTCAGAAAAAACAGTCTCAATATTATACAATACGTCTAAGATGAAGTTATAGTAACCAATAATATGAAAGATAAAAGCAGATACGTAGTTCCTACATATAAGTCTGTGTGGACATTACAGACACCCATTACTATTACCATACTTTCTTAAAACATTATCATCATTTTACTTTCTAATTGTTCATAAAAGTTATCCTCTTCATTTTCCGCTGCTGCTTCTGTAGAAGCATAAGCATTTATTATTTCTAGGTTATTGGTTTGCACCTCTATTTTTACATAAATTATTCTTTCACTTTGTCTTACCTCCTTAATATTATCTCTGACGTTGCCGAATATCACAAATTTTTGTTGAGCTTGTTCGTCATTTCCTGAGTATATTAAACAGTAATTACTTTTACCTATGCTCTATTTTCCTCCACGTCTAATTTCTTGTAATGCTTCTTCTTCTTTAGGTGCCGTATCCGTATTCAGACGTTGGCCATTATCACAATTTGTATTATGAGGCGAAGTAGATGGTATTTGGGTCATTCAAGTATATGGCCGCAGTATTCTGTTTTTCTTCTTTTTATGATGTTTGTGAAAAACGTTTTGCATTCATCATTTTAAGAACAGCTTTATTGAAAGTGTGCGAAAGTCATGATATTTTTAGGATCCGTCTATAGCACCACAATTCGAATGCTTCTAATTTGTTAATCATTCACAACACTCACAACCATATAATAGAATGTGTATCGATAGGTTTCTGTTACATAAAACTGGTTTCTAGGTCATAAAAGCCTTACATGAAATTTTGATCCTGGATGTTTTTTCTTCATCAGAGTCACAATTTAAATTTAACCAACTGCCGAGGTATTTAAAATAATTTACACGTTCTATCTTCTCTTCATTAAGCAAAATCAGACTTTGATCTATAATAATCTTTCCAACCTTCATTCACTTTGTCATTGTAATGTTAATTTTAAGACCTCCCCGATAACTTGCTTCATTGACTAGATTTACTAATGTCTGAAGATCTTTTAAATTTTCTGCAAGAACGGTTGTATCGTCAGCGTATCTGATGTTGTTGATTACTTCTCCATCTAGTCTAACTTTTTCTTGTCTATCATTCAAAGCCTCCCTAAAGATGTCTTCAGAGTACAGACTGGGAGACAAAACACAACCCTGTCGTACTCCACGTTTGATGGGTAGTTTTTCAGTACGACTATCTCCAATTTGGATAGAGGCTACTTGATTGTAATAAAAGTATTTTAGCAGTTTTATATTGCAGTGGTCAAGTCCTGCTGCCTTCTAGCAATCGAAAAGTGTATCGTGTTGTACTTGGACGAATACCTTTTCAAAGTCGATGAAACAAACATAAACGTTCTTTCGGAACTCGCAGCTGTTTTGTAAGAGAACGGACATACCAAATAGTGCCTCTTTAGTTCCTAGACCATTTCTATATTCAAACTGCTTATTACCCATTCTGCTTTCATTCTACCTTCTTGTAATGAAGAATGAAATGCATTCTACCTTGTAACGAATAATCTACCTTTATATATATATATATATATATATATATATATATATATATATATATATATATATATATATAAAGTGAGCGGATCTTCCTTTTTTATTTTTCTCAAAAATCCTTTCATTTCCTCCCAATAAAATGTCCACATCTTTTTATTTGTTACAAACGTTACTATTTTATTTAAATGATCAATAATTGTGCCAGGTACGATTAGTATCAAGAAATATATCATAGCACAGAATATAAAAATTTTATTCTTAGAACCTTGTAAACTAATCACAAACTCGTTTATGGTGTCTTATATACTAGAATTGAGAAAAGAACATTTTGAATTATCAAAAATATCGAATACCGCAGTATCAATACTATGCAAATGATAGTCGCATAGAACACATTCTAATAACTTGTACATAAAGCTTGAAATTTTAGACATACATTTGTTCAGTTAATTACTTTTCATTTAACATATTATGTAGTAATATTATTGCTGAAACCTCGGTAAAAACATGATAACGTAGGTATATTATTTCATTTCTTAGTAAAGAGATTCTTCGTATCTGTTTAATAATTACTCGATAGTCAAAATAAGGTTATTAATATTTCTTTGTATAATTATTAACGAAGTTTGGCGTTTTTATCTTTGTTTCATATATTTTCTACATTAAAATTCTTGTTCATCTGCGTCACTTTGGCGTTATAGGCCCAACATATCTGAATCTTAAATTTTTTGTAAAACTCTCTTCTTGAGTAGTCCTTATTCGAATTTGACTGTAAAAGAACAAAAGAAGAATATATTTACTGAAGCTTCAGATTAAAACGCTTCCTATTTACCCGGATGTTCTTAAAGATGGCTTGTAGGAGGGCATATCTGGATTTATTTTGCATAATGTGTCCTATACAGTACTGTAACTTTCGAGATTTGATGTTTCTCAGTACCTCTTTGTTCTTCTTCATTATTCTCAGGACCTCTATATTTGTAATTTGGTCAGTACACGAGATATTGAGTATTCTCCGATACAGCCACAACTTCCATACGCTTCCAATCTCTTGCACGTATCTTCGTTCAAGGTCCACGATTCAACGTCATAAAACAGAACAGAGAAGACATGGCATCGCAACATTCTTACTTCTATACCAAGAGAGAGATTTTGGCTTTTAAAGAAAGCCATCATCCGCTTGAAGGTGGATATAGTCTTTTCGATGCGATGACAACTAATTCTGAGTCTTCTGGACTCCAAGTCAATGTGCTTCGATGTACTGCGTCTTATCTTCAGCTTCAAGCACTTCCTATCTTGGAAGTTCATGTATGATTCTGTTGATTTCCTGATAAAACCCGATTGCTTTTTTCTCATTTTTGTTTGCAGTGGAAGCGTACACGGATAATCTTTATATTGATGGGGTTGGCTTTTACTTGGAGTAACAGAACTCTAAAAAAATTAATGGAAAAATCCCAGTAGTTGGCTGTATACCATCGTTTAAAAAAACATACAGAAGTGAAGTGTTTTATTTTCTGTATGTTTTTTTAACAGAACTCTCTCTGATCTCTGGGTGATACGATTGCTCTGACATCAAATTCATGAGATCTACCATTCTTTGCCGAATAGTATACCATGTGATCTTCCACTTGTGCTTCTCCAGAATTTGGTCATCTTTTGTATTGCATTGTGGATTTTCCTGCCTTACATAAGCTTTTGATACACCATGTGCAGATTATGATATTATTGATGCATTTCAATTTATTATCTTTTAGTGTACTCAAAACTGTTATTCTCGGAGCTCCGATTGGAGGACTTTCCCGGAATATTACTTATTTAGTATTGACTAGTGCCATGACTGATTGACTAGAGTATATTGTTGTGGATCTTTAATAGTGTGCTTGTTCTACTTCTGCTTCCCCATCCTTATGCAGTTGACCAAATTTTTGGTTCATATACCTTTCTGATTTATCAACACAAGGACAAAGTCGATAATAATTTTTTTAATGTGAATACATTGGTATTGTAATTTGTCCAATGTAATGATCAATGTAATTTTAAAAATATTTTGATTTTAATTAGGTAATGTTTTGTATGTTTGGATTCTTCATACACGAGCTTTAGTTATTCTTTCAGCACAAGCTGCTCTATTTCGCTACCCTCTAACAAATTTTACCTGTAACATACTTTGTGATATTATTCGATCATTATTATCTGTTATATAACTATAATCTATAGTTCCACTATTGTTTATTATTTAAGTATAGTATTAGTCTTTACATCAATATATTCGACTAATAGTTTGTTTATATTATGTACGTCTAATCTGTAATTTGTCTATTAGTGGTCGTAAGTTTAATATAGTTGATGATCTTGTTCAGAGGGACGATTTTATGTCGTTAATATTGTTAATAAAGGTTTATTTTGATATCGTTTAGATGATTAATATAGTAAGCTACGATTTGACAACAGGTAGTATTTGTATTATCTATTTGCGATTGCACATACAGGAACTCATTTCATGTTTAAATATATAGTTACATAAGAGTGTCGTCTGTTATATTTTGTTTATTAAATACATTTAAAACGTTATTTGTGTAAAACACGTACTTTAACCGGAGGAAATGCCAAAACGTTGTAATTTTGTTCTATTATTTTCATTTCTTTTGTTTGGTAGCCTATTGCATGTTAAGTGTCTCACAAATTTTCTTGTTCGAAATGTTACTAATCCATACTAAACAGTTACTTTCCCAACTAACGCTGCCGGATTTCCAACTGCAGAGGAGTTCTTCCGCAATTTCCGAAAGGACTTTGGAGGAATGCTGGACGACGCTGCAGCGTGTGAGTTGGCTTCTTTTCAACCGTGTATAGTACTCTTCCATGCTTTCGTATAAATGACACCCTGCTCAGCAGTATCCTCAAAGACCGCTATTTGCTAAATCTTGGTTTTTATATTTAACTGTATTTCTTTTCCAGTAAAGATTACTAAATTTGTGAAAGGGTTGTATTGTGATCATTTTTGGAAAAGAAATTTAACTTTAAAAATTATGAATTTAGGAATATAGGTCTTCAAGTAAATAGCATTTTTAGGTTTGATGTTACAGTTAAGATAAAATAAAAAACTAAAAAATTTTTAAAATAACAATACAATACATAAAAGAAAATAAAAGAGATATGACAAGTGTGGATGACTTAGATATGCTACACATGTCCTCTGTGAATATTAAATGCTTATCGGCATGAGCAAGATCTACGCCGCCGCCGGTAAAACAACTATTTAGTCCTTATACTATGTATAAAAATATTAGCTCGAGAGTATAGGACTGCTTGGTACAGTGTAATGAAAAAACATAATAAAATTTAATGCAAAGTCTTCCCACCTAGCCACAGAGATAAGATAATATCGTGCTTGAGCCAAGAAGAAGATCACGACATAATTATGAACCAATGTACTCTGTAAAAAAGTTTATCTATTATAGTAAAGGTAACCATAACCTTGCTGATACAGAAGTCAATTACGGGAAATAATGCTAACTTCTAAAGGATAAGCGTAAATAGATTCAAGTACTCTTACTTGTAAAAATAAAAGTACAAGACATATTTCCCAAAAAATAATAAACATTTCCAAAAAAACGACAGAAGACAGTGGTATAGCACAGTTATTACGTTCAGCAATAAATACCGATTTTCACTATACTCCGACTGTCCTATTTTTGGACAATATCCTAGTTAACAGTACCCAGTATTGCTAATTGTGAGTCGGTACTTGATAATTAAAAAAAAATAAATTTACTTCTATGATTACAATATAAATTTGGTTGTTTTTTAAAGAATATTATATATAAAAAAACAATGCCAGGTAAGGGGGCTGTGTCAGTTAGTGATTTGAATTCACGTGACTATTGACACTAAGATAAAAACCAACTAGCAGCAATGATTACCAATGAGTTTAATCTATTACTTTTTTTTATTTCAAAGAAGAATGTATCAAAATATCCAACCAATGAGTAACATAAAAATAAAAATACTATTTACTGTAGTTTTTTACGTCTTAGTTTTTTTTTATTTTTTTGCCATGTTTAACATGCCAGATCAATCATTGGCATACTATTTAATATTATATTATAATTAAATAAATTTAAAACTTTATTAATATAAAAATCTTCATAAAAGTTGATCATAAAAGAAACAAAAGAATTTTTTAAAGTGATTTTACATTTTATCAGTTAACTACTAAATTAATAACTATCGAAATTAATTTTTGAAAATTGTTAAATATAATTTAAAAATATGCCTTTTTATTTATTTGATTTCTTTCTATATTTTTGTCTGCATTTGGCCACACAACCACACTACTTAATTTTATTTTTGCATGACTAAACCTTAGAAATTTCCCAATCTCTTGTGCATGAATGAATACGTGATGCATTTATTATATTTAAATTTAAACGACATGATTTGGGGTATTGGAAATAACATGTCACTAGTTTTGGTAAGTATTTTTTCTTAATTTTCCAACAATACACTCAAACACTATATACTCTATTTATATTTTATGAAAAACTAATTTTAACTTATATTTAAATGACTGAATATATTAGATATTACCTACATAATTACAAAAAAAAAAACATTTTTTTTTTCAACCATGAAATACATATAGACCTATTTAAATTTCATCCAAGAAGGAATAACCTGCTAAATAACTTAAACAGGAAGTTTGGAAAAAGATTAATAACGTAAATGTTTGGAAAAACGGTTAATAATAGATTTTTTGATAAGCATAAATAATAAAAAAAAAATCGACCACTTTCATCCGTCAGACAGGACAGTCGAAAAAAAAAGTTCCGTCAGACAATATGAAAAGTTATTTTTACGGCTGTTAATGAAAGTATCCTGATAAAATTAGCTGGTTATCTCTTAATTTCGCCACAGTTTTTTAAGAGATAAATCATAAACTTTTTTGCCGAGACTAACTACCAGTTATCGTTGTCGATAATGTCGGATCATTATAATAAATAAAATTCATATTTTGTCTTTTAATAGCCCCTTCTGGTTTATACCTGGACATAAGCCTTCCTTTGCGTTTTCCATATTCGCCTGTCTTGAGCTATCTGGTGCCAGTTTCTCTCTGCCTTTTCTTTGATGTCGTCAATCCATCTTCTTGAAATCTTTCTATGTCTCGTTTATATGATTTTGGTCACCGTTGTATTAGTCTTTTTATCCACTTCTCTTTGGTCTCTCTTGCGTATGTCTTGCTCATTTTCATTTAGAAATTACGATAGCCTCGGTAACATTTGCTTGGTTTGATTTCTTCCATCTTTGTTTCTCATATGATCTCTTAAACTTATATTTACCATGAATCTCTCCAAGAGTAATGGGGTGTAGCTACATCTTGCTGTACACAATTTCATGAAGCTGGTACATAGTCTTTGAAACTTTTCAACAATTTTTTATAATTTTAATGCCTTGCCATTTTTAGGGCAACACTGATACATATTGCCGTTCTTGAAATTATATTGTCTATTAAATTTTGATAGAAAAAATGTAGGTTTCTATTTAAAATAACAAATGGACGACTTCACGGCATGGTGACGTCATCGTAGTTTCAGTTATCCAAAATATAAGCAAAACTAAATTTAAAAATCGACCTGTCTCGGCGTTTTTTGCTTAAGTGGTACCTAATGGAAACCAACAGATACATATTATACTTATTTTTATGTGTATAAGTCACTACATAATAAAAAAATAATAATTTGAAAATAAAAATGAATACACAACAAATAAAATCTAACTATTATAAATTGTAGATTAAAAGAGTCATTTGGCTACATATATCTTTTCACATTACAATCTAAAAGAAGTTTTGACGTACACTTTACATCTATGTTTTGGCTTTACTACCTGCTGTTGAGCCTCTTTTGAATTGAGAAACCTTTTGCTTAACACGTACATAAAATATTTCCCCGCTTTCAATTTAAATTGCTCGCTTTACCTGCTTCAATCCTTGCTGAGCTTCATCAAGGTACTTTTCTGTAGTTACTCTCCATTTTTGGAAGTATGGTTTGTAATGGGATCCACTTCCATAGTTTCCGGAAAACTGAAACTACTTTGTTTATTAGTTCCTGATCTATTCTTGTCTCATCATCATCATCAATGGCGCTACAACTCTTCGTGAGTCTTTGCCGCGTTTACTATTGCCTTCTATGTTTGTCAGTCCTGTGCCAGTAATTCCCACTGTCACACTCCCATTTTCTCTAGATCTTCTTTGACTGAATTCTTGTCTAAGAGAAGTTAAAAAATGTCTCACTTGTTTTTTCACTCGCTTACAACAGAGCTCCGTATGTTGCAAAATAGCTAAGGAAACCTGATATTCGAAGTTAACCCTTCTTAGCGTCAATACAGTCATGACCATCTCATAGAATTAAAGATCACGTTAGTATGGATAGCTGTTCAATCCCAACAAAATCTTATGGCAGCCGAATTAGGATAACTAACCATAAAAAAAATAGATGAAAAACCAAATAATTTACCAAAAATAAGTTTAAGACGAGCAAGAAAAAAAATTACTTCCTTTACAAAGCTTACAAATAATAAATATTGTTTTACACGGATTTTCAGTAATGTCACATATAATTATTGACCTGACCTCGAACTTCGTGTAAGGAATCATTTAACTCCTAGAAAACATTAAGCACACATGCAGCACCACAAAAAATTGCCCTTCTCTTAGATCGATTCTAAAAAGTCACGTAACGTACTATTCTGATTATTATTCTTTATTATTCTAGAAGTCTATTCAATATTCATAATAAAAACATTAACAATGATACAGAAAGTGCTTGTAATCCCGAAAAAACTTCACCCCTTTATTAGCTTTTAAAAAGGGGGAGTTTTTTACAGCTTCTCGGCCCGATTTAAACGGCTACAATACCTTACAAATTTTATTAAACCAAATTAAATTAATACGCGATTTTTCCCGCCGAGCATTTTTTTAAAAATCATTTCTATCTGGATTAGACGAGACGCGACGGTGCGAAAAATAAACAAAACGGGTTTTGAAAAATAATTTTACGCCCTTTATTTGAACTGGAACAAAATTAAAAAGCATTCGAGTGCAAAAATATTGGATTTTATTCCGAGAATATTATTCGGCTGTTTTTTGTATTCTTTTGCATCTCGAGATACACTGCTTTAAGAATGTAAAGTCTATCAATATTAGGGCGACTCAGTCCAGTTGTCAAAGATGCTTATTCATATTTCATCCTGTGTGTAAAATCTATGTAAAAGGCCCATTCAAATAAGACAAAGATATACCAAAAGAAATGCTATTATTATATTCTCCAAGTATTTAAAAGAAAAAGGATTCGACTAAATAACACAAAAAATTAGAGGACAGTACGGGGTACAATGACTTGACACAATTTATTGACTATCGAAAAGCATTGACTGAAAACAACTGGAGTTGGCGAACAAGACTTGCAAATTATCTCAGAACTATACTGGCACCAAACGGCAACAATTGAAATAGAGTACACAACATCCGAAGACATACAAATCCGACGAGGAGTGAGACAGGGTTGCGTCTTATAACCGCTACTCTTTAATTTGTATTCGGAGTCTATATTTAGAGAAACATTAGACGTGGTCCAAGGCGAAATTAAGATTAACGGAATCAGCATAGACAACATCAGATATGCTGACGATACCGTCTTAATAGCAAGCAACGCACAAGAACTACAAAATATAATAAATGCGGTAGTTCACCACAGCGAAATGTTCGGTTTACATCTAAACGTTTCCAAAACTAAAACTTTAGTATTTTCAAAGACACAAATAAACGTACAGGTGTATGCCAACGGTCAAATAATAGAACAGGTAAATTCCATAAAATATTTGGGAACAAATATCAATAGTCAGTGTAATCCAAAAAAAGAAATCCTATCAAGAATCGAACAAGCAAGAAAAACATTCATGAGCATGAAAACATTTTTTCAAGACCAGATCTTAGTCTACAGCTAAGAATCCGAATGATCAGAAGTTACGTTTTTTCTGTCTTACTGTATGGCTGTGAAAGTTGGACAATGGACTCTGAAATAGAAAAAAGAATAGATGCCTTTGAGATGTATATATACAGACGAATGTTGAGGATTCCATGGGTACAAAGAGTTACTAATGTTGAGGTACTTCGTCGCATGTGTAAACAAAAAGAATTAGTAAGAATAATCAAAGAGAGGAAAATGCAATACTTGGGTCATGTGTTGAGAGGCGAAAGATATGAATTACTTCAAGTTATACTGGAAGGAAAAGTACAGGGCAAAAGATCAGTAGGAAGACGCCAGAACTCGTGGCTGAAAGACCTGAGGAGATGGTTCGACCGCTCATCCGTAGAGATCTTTCGCGCAGCAGTTTCCAAAACTACAATTGCCATTTGGATCGCCAACCTTCGAAAGGAGACCGCGCAATGAGAAGAAGACGGGGTACAAGAACTGATCATCACGTGGCATGTTCCACGATAATAAGTTACAATAAATATAAAAGATATTTAGTTTAAACAAATTACAATCAAGTAAAAATTTCTGATGTATAAAAATATACCATCATTCATCAAAAGTTTTTAATTCATTGTAAGTCGGTTTAAACAATGTTATACAGCCAATTACTGGGATTTTTCCTTTTAATTTGTATATTTAGTAACTCCATGCAGGAAAACTTTCTCAAAAGCAGATGATTTTGGTGTAGGTGCATGATATTGAATTTTACGTGAAAAACCATGTTGTATAAATGCGTTACCTAAGTTACATCAGTTACGGATTCAGCTATAAGAGAGATGGCCGATCTGTCTTCAGTCCAAATAAAAGATGACTGAAAACTTCATCTTTTTATAGTCTTCATATATAATTAAAAACCAATTAAATCACTTGGTTTTATAGGCGGCCCCCAACGCCCCCGCTTGGATCCGCCACTGAGTTACATACTATTATATTTATAAAAAGCTACAAATAAAGCTGCAAAAAATATATATTATTCCGATATTGAAATTTGATCTGAATTTAAATACAGTTACTGATTTTATAGCTTTCAAAAATTTGACGTAAACAATTAATTCATTTAATCAGTACTCCATTTAAAATATATCTCAATATTCTTAATTATAAATGCCAACTTTAAATCAAATGTTTAAATTTAATCTGAGGTTTCCTCTCTGAGTTCTAAAATAACTTTGCCTTATAATAGTGTGGAAACACACAACAGGAGCAGAAGGAAATAAAATAAATC
This sequence comes from Diabrotica undecimpunctata, assembly GCF_040954645.1. NCBI lineage: Eukaryota > Metazoa > Arthropoda > Insecta > Coleoptera > Chrysomelidae > Diabrotica > Diabrotica undecimpunctata. The sequence continues at coordinate 133,479,003 of NC_092805.1, forward strand.
TAAATGGTCCAAAAATTAAATATATTGATGAAATACCTTAAAAAATGTTCAACTACTATCTATAGCAAACACCTATCGTGACAACTGAAAACTGCGCAACCACGAAAGTAATAATTCGCTTTACTACATGACCTATACTACTTTACATAACTTATAAACAAAAAGCAAATTTATAAATTTAATAAAGTATTTTCTTTTCCGTTTCATAACTTTATATCTCTGTACTAGTGTCCTAAAATTTGAATAGACCGCTTGACTTTTAATTTCTTTCAGTTCTAAAATTGACCCAGATACCACCACTTCTCCCACTTTTTCAAACACTTTCGATAAAAATTACTTTTTAATTCACACAACTTAATTTTCTTCTACCGTTCAAACTAATCGGGCTGCAATATATTTTTTTTTTTTTCAGATGTTATTCTTTTTTCGACCAGGAACAGACTCTTTTTCTCTGCTTTCAAGATCCCATCAAACATACAACTTCTCAATCACTTTTCTATTTTCAATCAATGACCTTTTAATATTTCAAACAACACAGAATTCAAAGTTTCTACGAAATGCATCAAATTAATTTTTTCTTGCTTTCTTACGTAAATTAAATTTCTAAAATTTTCCGTTTTTGACAAGACAATAGCTGAATAGCTAGGCACTTAATATAGAGGAAGAAGAAGAAAACCTGAAAGACCAAAGATATTAGGTAATGGGAAAAGATGAGAAGGAACAGGAACCACCGACGATTCTTGAAGTTAAAAATACAGTTAAAAAACTAGCCAGAAGCAAATCAACCGGAATAGATAATCTCCCAGCTAAACTATATAAAGAAGGTGGCCATGATACCATATTGGCATTACAGCAGCTTATAAAAGAAATATGGACACAGAAATCCCTCTCCAATGATTGGAATATTAAAATACTTTGCACCATACACAAAAAAAGGAGATATCTTTGTTTGCGTATAAAATATTTTCCACAGACTATGTCACCGTAAGGCACCATATGCATGACGGATAGTAGGAAAATACCAAGCTGGTTTCAGAGGTATTAAATCGACAATTCATCAGATTGCAACCCTAAAACAAATTTTGGAAAAAACACTGGAATATGGCATAGATACTCATCACATATTTATAGAGTACAAAGCTGCCTACGACTCTGTGAATAGAAGAGAAATGTTCAAAGTAATGAAAGAGCTTGGAATACCAAATCAGTTAGTAAATTTAATAAAATTAACTCTTGAAAAAGTTGAATGTAGAGTACGAATTCCGGGGAACTGTCTAAACCTTTTAAAACAAATAAAGGGCTGCGCCAGGGAGACCCTCTCTCCTGTATACTGTTCAATCTGGCTCTAAAAAACTAATACGTATGTCACAAATCACAACCACTAGTGCAATATATAATAAATCAGTGCAAATCGTGGCCTATGCTGATGATATCCATATTGGCGGGAGACCGGAAAATGCTGTACGAGAGGCGTATGTAGCATTTAAAGAAAGAGCTACAAAAATGGATATAATAATAAACACCAACAAAACGAAGTATATGAAAATAAGCATACAACCACAAATCCTACGACCACTTGTTATAGAAAACGACGACATCGAAGCAGTGAACAAATTTGTGTACCTTAACACTGAAAATAATACTACCGCAGAGATAAACCGCAGAATTTGTACGGCCAACAGATGCCATTTTGGGCTCAATCTCCTCCTTAAATCCACAATTATATTGAGAAATACAAAAATAAAACTCTACAAAACAATAATACGCCCAGTCCTAACATATGGTTCATAGACCTGGACTCTAACAAAAAATAATTAAAACAAAATAATGTTGCGAAAGAAAAGTACTAAGGCGAATCTATGGAGCAGTGAATGACAATAAAGTGTAGAGAAGACGATACAACTTCAAACTTTATAGAATATACCAGGGACCAGATATCGTAAAACATATTAAAATAGAACGTCTAAGGTGGATACAGCATGTAATGCGGATGGTATTAAATGACCCAGCTAGAAAAACGCTCCTTGATAGACCTATTGGTCAGAGAAGAAGAGGAAGACCCAGAACAATGTTTTTTTGATAACATCAATGAAGACATCAGAAATATGGGAATACGTGCTTGGCGGAGAAAGGCGATGGATAGAGACAACTGGAGAAAAATTCTTGAGAAGGCTAGGACCCAGGGTTGTAAAGCCAGAATGATGATGATGATAGCTGAATACGGTTAATCGCAGTTTTATAATTTCCTCGTGAAAGAAAACAATCTCAAAAGGTTTTTCCCTGAATTTTGAAATTAAACACTTTCTATTTATACAAGATTTAATTCTACCTAATACTTTCAATCTATTATCTATTACAATCTAAACTTTATTCACTGAATTTGTTTACACAAAAATGTTTACCGTAAAGTTCTTTGTAATATTTCCCGATATCACATGCTTTTATCCAGAAATAACCGTTTTTGTCAATTTTCTTCTTCTCTGTGTTTTAAAACTTTATGTATATTTCCAATTCATTTTAATATATTTTATATATAGCTTTATTGAGTTTTTTGAACTTTACTATATTAAATGAAGAATCAGTATTTCTTGGGTTTAGCTTTAATAATTACTGATAAGTTTGGAACTAGATTTTATTACTTCATTTATATCAACGTTTCGGCAGGTAATCCTTGTTGTTCAATCCTTGCTATGCATAAAATGTACATAATTAAGAACAAGAGGTTATTGTAAAACATATAATAAATTACCAAGAGGTAAAGCGAAACACTAACATTAAGAACGAATAGAGAGAATCATTTTTGGCTAGAATAAGTTAAACAAACCAAGAGAAAGAGAATACGCAAGAAGATAAGAACTGATGGGAGCTGGGTTAAGAGGTTAAGTAGCAAAATTATACCATTATTGTTAGATTCTTAATATTTTTTTCTTAAAGTAATTAACAGAAATGTTTAAATAATAAATTTAACTTTGCGTAATAATATTGCATATTTTATCAATATGCAACATCAGGAGATTTAATTATAGTCTTATTGTATTTTGCATTTAAAACTTAATAAATGAAAGATTAAAAAATGTTTCGTTTCTGTAATGATATACAAACGAATCTAAAATTGTACTAAACGCTTTAACTACGGTTTAAAATATCTCTCCTAATTATTTGCCTCATTTTGGAAACTTATTCCAGTCTTAAATTTCGGCGTGTAGTGTACGCCACCTCAAGACCCCGCGACTTTGTATATTTATGTTCTGAGATGTAACGTGTTGATCCGAACTGAAAGGGTAAAATACGACCGGAAGCGGAAGTTTGGCGGGAAAGACACCCCAAAAACCGAGGATGAAAATTCTTATGAATTCCTTAAAGCCATTTATTAAGTAATAAGGACACCCCGGTTACCTTTATCTTTCCAATGTGTGTCGTCCTCGTTGTTGTCGCCGCATACCTATTTGTATTTATTCTTTTGTCTAATTTTCTATTTGTTTTTTTGTGCAAATGTTAGTAATTTATAACCAGAGTTTGGTACTTTTGTGAATAAACGAGATTGCTTTTACTAATTAGTGTTGTATTTTCTGTATAAAGGTTTTCCTAATAATATAATCAATCCAACAATTTAATACTATCCTTTACTTAGTAACCAGTACTTAGAAGAGAGGTACCATTGCTTAAAATGAGAATAGAATTACTTTTGAAAGATTCAGTAAAAGTTAAACTTAAAAAGAAATCAAAATACTGTAAATTTATCAAGCACCCCACAGGTCTTTCGTAAAATCATATCGTTTTCTGACCGTCTGTTTATTTGTATGTATGTGGGATAAATATTTAAGGAAAAGTTCCAAAAGCTGGAAACTCGTTACATATGTTCCACCTGCTCCTTTCAAAAAGCCTAATGAGACAACGTTGTAGATAACTAGATAGAGAAGGCGCAGAATCTTGAAAGAATATGACAACAACACTTAATTTATTAAGCCTTCGACAGGTCCTTCTTCAAGTCATGTCATTTTATTCCCCTTTGTGTGTCCGTTCATTTTTTGCAATAACTCTTAAAGAAAATGTCCTAGGATATTAAAAATATTGAAACTTAATATATTGGTTTTTGCAGACATAAGAAAGAAGCAACCCTATTGAGGTCAATTTCAGGTCAATTCATGTCCGCTCAAAAAAGACGCGGAGTCTCAAAAGATTCTATGGTGTCCTGTACGACTGTATTGGTTTTAATTATGATTTAAAAAGTTTATATGGATTATTTAAAACTTCTTCTTCTTCTTCTTCTTCTTCTTCTTCTTTAACTTGTTCCTTTTGTGAGTGTCTTCTTCATTTAAACCTAGCTGTCTCAAGGCCTCTGCCATACTGAAATTAATCTTTCCTCGATTTTTTTCTATCTCTCTTTACATCAACTTCTGACAGCTCTATCCTTCGTTCCACATAGTTCTCATTTCTATGTCTGACGTGACCAAACTATTGCAGTCTTTGTTTTTGATCTTTTTTTGAGACTGCCGTCACCCCGGACCTTTTTCTCATCACGTTATTCCTAATCTTGTCCCATTTGGTCTTAACCAACATCTGCCGTACCATTGTCATTTAGGTCTACCTCCATATTCTCTTTTTCAACCTTCTTTACAGGCCACACTTAACCTTTATACATTAAGGCAGGCCTCACCACGCTCCTGTATATTTTTCCTTTCAGCTCACCCGTGATTTTTCGATCACAGAGTAGCCTGACCATTCACTTTCAGTTAAACCAACCAGCCTGTATTCTGTGGTAATACCTCGATCTAGTATCCCATTATCTGTTATGTAGTAGTCAAGGTGTTCCCCTACTCGTCCTAGTTCTCTCCAGCATTTACATATAACCAACTATTCCTGTTGCTCCCAACCACATATACTTTGTTTTAAACCTGCTAAACTTGAGTATTTTCTCTTCAATAGATCTTATGTAAGCCTCCAACATTTCTTTGCTCTCCCCAACAAAATATATGTAATCTTGTGCCTTAGTGACCAGTGATAAGGATCTTATAAGATCCTTATATTGAGTAACTTATGTCCCCAAAGAGTGAAAAAAATATACAACAATGCATTGTGTACGAGCATCCTGTGAACATGACGTGTTCAAAATTTGGATAGTGTTGTAGTATACTGATATAAAGTCCACCAAAGACCTTTAATTACAATAATACATAGTTGAGATGATATTTATTATAATATGTAAACAAAAAACACCAATTGCTGAAAGTATACCCTCATAATTATTGAAAACCTATTAAAAATAGAGGTGGGATGAATTATTGGAACAGTTCCAAAATCCCAACAATTGAGGTAGTCCAAAGTATCCCTATGTTAACAATAATTGCGACTAAAATCATAAATAGGTTTTAACTAGAAAAAGTAATATAATAATAATGCTACTGATTGAAAATTTATGAAATGACTTGGAGTCAGTCAACTTGGAGTCACCAGACATCCTCAACATTTTCAGAAAACGAAATTTGAAGACAAGCTTATTTTTATGGCATGTTCTAATTGATTACCTGCCTGGTTATGAATTAATCAGTTTATGTTGATATTTTCTGCAGATCGGATTTGGACTGAAACGTCCAAAAAAATTATTTCAAATTTTGGGTAGCGATAATCAAATTAGTAGTAGATACTTCAGGATTGCCACTACATTTATTGATGCTTATTAAAATATCTTCTGATATATTGCATTATTGTTAGTAATATAAGGAAAAGTGTTGAATAAAAAGTTTTGGATAATTAACTGTATTGACGAGTTCATAAAAGTATAAGGACGAACAAAATTTTACATATTCAGTACAAAAAATAATTAATCAAGATTATGTGGGTGTATTTTCAGTAAGCAAAAACTCACAGTGTTCGAAAAATGTGGAGTCAAATTCGCTATAATGAGATGTGCTACAAAAAAAGAGTAGAAAAGTGCTCTCATTCCAATTATATGCGAAGCTCCGCTTATTATAGTCCCCGAGACTAGTCTACATATTTTTTAACTTAATTTATTCCTACCAATACTAATTACTGCATAAATTTGTTAGGCCAGGCGCAAATCACGGCCCATTTTGGCACTCCATTAAACAAAACTTCTAAAGACAGTAATCGAGTGAATTCGTCCATATTTTTTCCCTATATAAATTGAACACAATTCAATAACTCTTATACTTTCGGCGAATGGGGTGTTACCGATTGCTAGGGGTGAATATTAAGGGTGTCAATAAGTATCGGTTCTGAATATGGGGGAAAAAATCACCCTTCACACGTTTCGGATGAAGATGAAATTTCGTGAATGAAATGTGTTCTCGTTCGGAGTTCGTTATTAAAAGGTGAAAAAACTTTCATATTTGCTAAGACTTGAGGAGAAAGTACGGCTGAATATATAAAAAACTAGACTTTTTAAATTTTAAAAAGTTCTTTTCTTACTTAAAACCACATCCTAAAAAATAATCTCTATGAGTCGGCAGAGTGTTTAAAAACTTCTTTATCATTCGGCAGACGGAAAGTTGTATAAAACAAAAAACTTTCTGAACTATGTCCTGAACTATGTCAAGGAATAATATTTGATTCTGAGTATAGAGTCTTTCCCCATATGTATGAATATTTGTAATATTTGTTAGTATTTTGCTTTTATTATCTATTGCATCTGTAATTTGATTTATTGTGTTTCACATGTCAGATTTCAAATCCTTGTTATTATTTCCAATATATCATTCAAAAGAATATATAGCTTTACGTTCTTAAACAAAAACGACACTGTTCGACTTTTCTTTTTAAATAAAATAACAAATAGTAAAAACAAAGTAGTCATTCACTAATATGGTAGCTCTGTATATTAAGAAAGCACTCATTAATAATATAAATGAGATTGTTTCTAGATGCAGTGTTATTGCCATATCTTAATTGTTTTCTGATTGTAAGACTGTCAAAGCACCTTATCTAGAATATCTATATCAGATCTAGAAATTTCTAGACCAATAACAGCTTGAAAAATCTATGTCATCGGACCTAACAAACTTGACAAGAATTGTTCAAGTGATTTGACCAAGTGTTTATAAAAAAAAAGCAATTTTCTAATTTTAAAAACTTGGCAAAATAACTGAATTAATATATTTATTAGTTATTACCAGCAACAATAAGTAAATCGTGTATTTGAAAGATAATTTTCAACCTCCAGATGAGATATAAGCAGCTTTGGAATATCAAATTTTGACAAACTATGAGCAACATGAAATATGGAAATTTAATTGTATGCCTATATATTATAACAATTCCTGCAGGTTCTTACAATAAAAATTTCGTTAATAGTGGTACCATATTAAACCACTACAGATAAAACTAAAAAATAACAAAAGCTTCTGTTCAAAAAAATTATATTTGCTTTTATCCCGACAATAAAAATCCCATTCTCATTTTATACCCATTCATTAAACTAGTCATTGGAAACTGGTCCAACCACTTTATACAGTGACACATCCAAAACTATCATTTCGATAAAAAAGATTCACACGGAAGTAAACTAAAACAAAAAACTCTTAAAATATGCGTATCATTCCATAGCCCCTTCGGAAGTGTTGAAGGGTTAGGAGACCCCGTTGGCACTCAATTGTTTCAAGCAAAAAATTAACCCCAAATTATTTCCCTATGTAAATTAGGACAGGTAAAAATAGCTCTCGGTGTAAAGAATAATATCGTGTAAGGAGAGACTATACCTGTGCTACTGCTGACGATGCTGTGTCGCATTCTCACGAAAAAAATTCTTTAAACTTTTTTTATTGAAAGAGTTGGATCTTTTAATTGTGTCTAAGAACAAACAAAAGATGTTTTGATGGGTAAATGTATGTGAGAAAGAGCTCTAGTTTCATCCCCAGAGAGCCAGATGATCGTTAGCAGTTGTATAATGCTACGACTACCAATAGATATATACTTTAAAAGATATGATAAGAGTTTGTTTATTGGCATAAACGCATTAAATAATATTTTTTTAAATCCCAAGTTTTCTTTTATTTGTTTTAACGCAAATAAGAGAATATATTTGAAAACAGTACGAAGACCATTGAGAATTCGTTAAGTATGCTATAGTCGAATGAAGAGAAAAACGCACTACGCATACTTACACGGCGGAGTGGGGGCATCACGACATAAGAAAGATTATACTATTTGTCGTCGCAGCATATAACTTTAACTATGACCTGACTACAGAAATGAAATATGAGAAATTGTGACATTGGTATTCTGTATTTGCTGTTAAGGGTATAAACTAAGTGAAAAGTTCATGATAATGATAAGCAGTAAAAAAAATAACCATAAATGAATGTGTATTTATCATATTTTCATAAGAACTCAAACTCTTCTATCGACTCGCCCAACTCTCTTTAAAATTTTAATAATATTCGTGATTTGAAGTAATTTTCGAGTGGTTTCAAATAATTTCGAATGATTATGAACCCAAATTTACACCAAGCTCAGCAATTTTCTAAATAATTCCGTAGTAAAACAAACTTTAATGTTGGATTAATGCTACTCTTCAAACCACCCAAAAGCACGACACAGCAGCGGAGTGGATGCATAAAAAAACAGAGAAACAATTTGTAGGTGTGCGCAAATTCCACAATGCGTGTTGAGAGGTCGATTGTGAATGATCATTACAAGCAATGGGGTAATTCGAAGGATTTTTATACTGGTTTTAAAACAAAAAAGGAAATGACTCAATTTAAAGAGTTGTGTCCTTAGGTATAGTATGGTTAAAGTAGTTCAAACTTGATTTTTATATCTTTCTTTTTATTTATTTTTTATATTTCAATATTTCGAGAATATATAAAAATTACATTTTTTAAGTATATAGAGATAATAAATAGAGAAGGCAATAATTCATGAAAAAAGAAAAAGTACTAAAATATCAATGAAATTCAACATAAAAAGCATAAGCTTAGGTTTTTTCACCTTTCTTTGCCGTTGAACTGAATTTATTTCTGCAACATATGGTTCGTGTTTGTTTTAATCATCTAAAATAAAATATGTATTATGGTTAGTCTTACAAAAGCCTTTTTATTTGCCTGTTTTTTACTTTACGCAATGTGTTACCAATGTTTGTTGTAATCGATAATTTTTCTCAATAATAATAGCTAAAATCAATACTTTTTATAATTATTTATTCGTTCAATCTGAACCTTACTTTTTACCTGATTGTGATACATAGGATAATCATTGTTTCCTTTCTAAATCATGCTTCCACTGCTGTAGTTCATATTTTCTGTAAAGATCACATTATTACAAAACAAATATAAAGAAGTTACTTACAAGATATAAGGGATAATGTAATGATTAAAGAGTTGATCATTCTAATAGAGCAAGCAGTACAAGCTAAACGAGGATTAGATACATGATTCGACAAAGAAAGTCCAAAACTAAACTAAAAATAGAGAATTTGTTTGAGGATATAAGATATAAATAATATAATATAAGATGTGAATGATGCAAAAGCAAGTTGGATGAAGCTAAAGCAAAACATAAAAAGTACAATCAACAATCATGATTTTTGTTTTTTTTGTGTTCAGAGCCATTCCACACCTTTCCCAATACTGCGTAGTACGATCAACCAAAATTTGCAGTTCTCTGTTGTCCACAAGGAGTATTGTATCATCTCCATATCTGAGATTATTCACCAGTGTTCATTTAATCGATATACCTTAATTGATGTCTTCCCGTGCCTTTTTAAACATCTTTTCTTAGCACATATTAAAAAGTAGAGGGGAATACTGAATATGCTTGTCGTAATCCTCTTGTTATAGATACCTCTTTAGATTTTTGTTGATCTACTCGTATTATAGCTTTCTGATATCGGTATAAATTTATAATGATTTTGGCATCCTGATCATCTATTTCTGTTTTCCGTAATATGTTTGCATGACTTCTGTGTTGCATTTTGTCGAAGGCTTTCTCAAAGTCAACTAGACATATGAATACATTACAGTTGACATTTCGTATAGTAAATAATGCTTCTTTAGTGTCAAAGTCTTTTCTAAATGCGAGTTGGTTTCCTGTTATTCCTGATATTTATCAGTTGTTTATCAGCAAATATTTGACATGCTTCTTTTCGCGTGTAATCATCATCATCATTGACTCCACAACCCATGGTGGGTCTTGGCCTGCTCATGGATAAGTCTTTATTCTCTTCTATTCTTTGCCTTGGCTTTCCAGTTTCGTACTCCCAACATTCTCAAGTCTTCCTCCACCTGATTCTTACCTCAAAATAAACTGCAGCCGGTTTATTTTGATGGATTTAATAATATCAGGGTTGTCATACAGGCGGTAAAGTTCGAAATTATAGCATCTACGCCATAATCCCCCCTCCTGTACTCCTCCATAGATATGCCGGAGGTTTTTTAGTTCAAAGCATCTTAAACGTTCTTCATCGCTCTTTGTCATCGTCGATGTTTCCGACGCGTAGGTGAGGATGGGCTTGATAAGATTTCTGTGTTTTGCGTGTAATAGGTAATGTATTTTTATTTGAATCTGTCTATCTTAACGCACCATCTCAGTAGTCAATTTTTGATTTTATATAAATATAATTGCAAGTGTGATAAAGCAAACAGCTGATGGGAGACATAACAGAACGATGGGATCGTCATTGAGGTCCTGTAAGTTGATAGACCTGCTGTGTAATTATTCAAGTCACTAAATCTTTAAATACAATAAATCCTATGTTCTAATTTGTCAATAAAATATAATCATTATTTTTGTATAAACTGAAATTAGAAAATTAAAAACAAATACCAGCGAACAGCTTATGTTATTTATTAAATAGCTATTATAGTATCTAAATAATACACATACGTTTTCCATGTGTGTATTTCCTTATTTCTAGTTTCATGTAGGTCAGGGAAACGCTTTGCATGTTGCCAATTTTCGTTTGTCATAAAACAAAACACACGTATTAAAACTTTTGCCGTTTTCCCATACAATAAAGTTTTAAAGGGCGATTAAAAGATTCGATTGAGCATTTCGTTACAAAAATGATAAAAGGCGATATGGGTTTATGTCAAAAGAGCAAGAAGAAATGTTCACGCACAAATCTAGTTGGCACAGTGAAGAGAGAGAAGGTGAATGTAGGGTAAAAACGTATCGAAAAGAGATCTAAAAGATGCAATGGTTTTATCGTCGAGTGATACGCATGTTTCTGTTGTACCACTTCGTACCAACGTGTAAGGTAAAACAAATGCAGAGCGTTCGATATGTACAAAATTTTACGTAAGGGTTTGTTTTCAAGTGACAAGTCGTACACATCCCCTAGCACGAAACCCTGTATTACACAATCATTTTTATTACATGTATTTAGTCCTGCTACCTAATACAGACAGCTTGAAAATTTACGGAAAGTCGTTTTTATTTGACACTTTGGAAATTTTACCTGCTTTGCGAAGTAATAGTAAAACAATTATGCAAATTACTATTCGCTTAGGAAGCATTGTCATTTTAATATATATTTCATTTTATTTTTATCCACTATCCATTCTGAGCAGATCTGTTTTTGAATCGTATAATATAAGATTTTTGTAAAATCAACATAAATTTATGTAGATAAATCAATTATTCATCAATATAAATAAAATAGTTTACAGGTAGCTTTTACCCTCTTCTTTTATTTCTCCAAGATAATTAATTTAGTTTATTAAATATTTTTAATACTTTTTTCGACTTCGCTTAAGAATATACAGTGTTCTATTTAGATTCTGGGAGTTGAGGTAATATAAAATATTAAATAAAACTAAAGAAAGCATTAATTGTCTTGACGTCACAAATATTCAGCTACAAAAATCCAAAACTTTTCAAAGATTTCAAAATACGACAATTTTATAAATTAGAAATAAACAAACAAAAAGATTAAATAATTACCATGAAACTGCTGTGGATGGTTACACTATCGCTGTAAACAGTTTTCCTAACATATTAGATTAAGATAGAAGAATTTTTGGTTAAGAAACTTCTACGTGGTCAATCATTGTAACGCCAAACATTTATAAATCTACGGATATCATTGGTAGCTTTTTCTCGACGTAATCTTCCATCAAACCTCCTCCTGAAGTTCATTTCCGTGACTAGAATTTTTTTTGTTTTTATTTTTAGTGACCAAACTTTTACTGGAACCATATGTGACAATAATTTTTGTAAATGGTTGATCATCATCATCATCATCATCATCATCATCATCATCAGTGACATGACAGCTCAGTATGAGCCAAAAGCTTTTTTAGAACAATCCTCCATTTAACCCCCTGTGTCTGAAAACTCTTCTCATTGCTCTAACTCTACTAAATTTTAAATCATCTTCCAAGTTATCTTAATACGTAAGTCTCGGTCTTCCACTGGCTTTCTTCGGTCGAATAAATTGGAAAAAGAAATGACACAGAATAAGTATATAGGTATATAGAGCTATATACATTAAAATGACTGCTGACTGTTGCTGACCAGATAATACTGGCACAAAAAAAGGTTATCTGAAATATGGGCAAGGAAATTACGAGAGGAAGGCCAAAAGGCATAACTAACAATAAATCTAAGGATTAAGGCCAAAAGTCAATCGTGTAAAATGTTAAATAATAGTAATTAAGATATTATTGACATATAATCCGAATAAATGAATCGCTACTTAAAACAGCAGCGTAGAATTGAAAACCAGCACAGAGAAGGAAACGTGAAAGACCCAGTACAATCTGGTGAATAACTGTGGGCTTTAAACTGAATATGTGATTGTGAATTGACGAAAAACATAATATTTAGACATTATCACTCTTATAATATTTTATATTCTACAAGTTTTTTAATAATTTCTAGCTTAGGAGTCGAAACTTATTCGACGAAGAAATAAAATATTCAGAGCAATGAATTTCTTCGCTTTTATTAGATTTTGCCTTTTTTTAATCTACTTATGCTACACTCTATTGTACTGTGTTTATTATTTTTAGATACATAAAGTCCTTTACTTTTTGAAATAATGATTTTTTCCCAATCAGCTTAATTTTTAATATTCTTGTTTATTTTTTGTTGAATTTCATTTTCAGCTTTCAGATCCGCAACTATGGAAGCCTTTAACTTTTAACTATTTTATAAAATTCTGATTCCTATCTTCTAATAATGTTGGCGACCACATTGACCCATCTTATTCTATTCATAGCGGCTTGAAATAGATCAGTTGATGTTTTTTTACTTAATTAGATGTCTGTCAAGTATCCAGACAATATCAATTGACGTTAGACCACTCCGTTTCCTAAGATTAGTCAACCAGGATATGCGTCTGCGTCCAGGACCTCTCTTACCATCAATATTGCCTGGTACAAAATTCTGATTAGTTCTGGGTAATTCCTGTGGTCATTATTAATTTATTAAATAATTTGTAGCATTGATTCCATTTGTAGCTTTCGCATTATTGTTTGGTATCATCTTTGGTACATAATAATCTTCAATCAATTCTTAATTGTCTTTATTTGAAATTTTCACAAAGATATATATTTTAATTGGATAAAGTTTATATATACAACACCAGTTAATGGTAATGTTAAGTATTAAAAAGCTGCCGTTAATAACACAAATTAGTAAGAAATATATAGTTTAAAGTACCATTCTAAACGTACAGAAATATAGATATAATAGATTTGAACTTATGTAGGAGATGTATAAGAAAGCTTCATTTTTCCTAAATGATTTTTAATTATAATTGTATAATTATCAATAAGTCAGTATTTTAACAAGCAATAAAAATGTTTAATACTTGCATATTAATTACAAATAATGTCCATATTCCGTAGTTATGGTCAACCCTTACGGATAGTGAAAAAAAAATGAAGCAAAGAAAATTTTATAGATACCCACCTGGTCATAAACTAAATAATAAATGTCATACAGAGAATGTTCGCTAATAAACAACGCACTATCAGAACATGATTTGAAATTCAAAGATTTTTATTGCATATTCGTTCTGTGCGGTTTTACTTTCAATCTGCAATCTTGAACGTAAATTTCAGCGTGTCTTCTTAGAATAAGATTTTATGTTTTTTATTTTATAGCTTGGAGTGTTTGATTATTCATTGCATTTTGCTCGGATATTTTGGTAAAGAAAATCACGGATATAGCCATCAGGATCACAAATACAATCCACCATATTATATGTGGATAACATGCATTGCATTTTGCTCGGATATTTTGGTAAAGAAAATCACGGATATAGCCATCAGGATCACAAATACAATCCACCATATTATATGTGGATAACATAAAGTAATTTAATATATATATATATATATATATATATATATATATATATATATATATATATATATAGCTTTAGTAAAACATCACATTTTGGTATTGTTATTATTTCAACTATCAAACAATTTTGAGAAATATTTCATACTTTGCCCTGAATATATTCTCATATTCTACTTGTTGCTTTCTGCATATACGATGACCTCTATATAACATATAAGGCCATCAAAAAGTAAGAAGAATGTCTATGTTCAATCTAGAACCCACTGGTTTCCCTGTTTCGCCTTGGGTATGTACAGGGTGACAATCTGGAACCGGATGTTTTTAGAACGCATAGAACGAAGCTTGAGGGGATAAGAGTGGGACAAGCGCGGCGTTACTGCCTCTGTAGTAGTGTGTCATTTCAGTAAACAAGGAGCAGTGGACGGTAGAACATCGCACGTTTCATTTGATACGTTTATCCGAAATCAAGAATCAGTGATCAGTACGCAGCAGCTTTTTCGCACTCACTTTAATATTGGTAGGCGTGGAACGGTTCCATCTCGCAACACAATCTTAAGATGGATAAAGAATTTTAGAACAACATCCAGTGTCATAAAAAAAGCAATAATGTCCAAATAGAACAGTAAGAACTCCTGTAAAAATACAGCGAGTGTGAGATGCCGTGGTCAGAAGCCCTACACGGTCTGCCCGAAAACATGTAACTGAGCTAAACATTAATCGGGAATCGTTCAGAAAAATGTTGCATAAGGACCTAAAATTTCACCCCTACAAATTGCAGATTGTCCAGAAATTATTGGAAATAGATGTTGGACAACGTGAGGATTTCGCTACGAGAAGTTATTTTGGAAGATAACTTAGGTCAGCATCCTCTAATGTCGATGAAACTCATTTCCATTTAGACGGAACCGTTAATAAACAGAATTACAGGTGCTGGGCTCCTGAAAACCCACGAAATCTCCAAGAGCATCCTTTATATTCTCAAAAAGTCACAGTGTGGTGTGCCATTGGTCCGACTGTCATTATTTGGCCATATTTTTTCAAAGAGGCTGGCCATACCGTCACCGTTAATTCTATTCGCTACGTTGACATGATCCAAAATTTTTTGTTTCCAGAACTACGCAGAAAAGGGATAAACGCAAGGAATGTGGTTTGGTGCCACGGCACATACTGCCCATGCTTTAATGAATATTCTCCGCAAACTGTTCCCAGGACATTTCATTTCACATTTGTCGTGGCCTCCAAGGTCTCCAGACCTATCAGTTTGTGATTTTTTTCTGTTGGGGCATTTAAAGAGTCCTGTAAAGGTGTATGAATTGACCTAAAAAAACAGCTGTACGAAAACTAAATATGATTAAAACTTTGGATATCTATATATCTCACAAACCACTTGTCTACAGATGAAGCCATTACAAGAGTATGGTATGTCAGGAAAGACTGGAGTCGCAAGACAATAGAATACTTTTGTATATAGATATCCAAATCTCAATAATATTATAAAAATATATATATACACAGGTACACATATTAATTAATGCTAAAAAATATAAAATTATACTCTACAGTAAATCCGCTAAAATGAACGTTTATATAAATGTAAAATGTTCAGTTAAAAGTTCAAATCACGACACAATATGAAACAGATAGTTCAGCTCACAATATAAATTCGCAGCAAAATGTATATACCATTAAAACGGTACTACATAGATAGCAGCAATGTAATTTTGGCTAAAAATAGTATAGGTTGTACGTTACCCTAATGTAATGGTAGCACCAGATACCGAAAACGACGTCTTCTTGGCCACACAGGAATAAAATATTGGAGTGGTAGCGAGGTCTACCCCATAACTCAAACACATGTCTGTGTAGTTTGCCAGATACAACTAGTCTTACTGAAAAAAAGGCGGTTGGTTAACTAATTATTTTTTTACAAGTTGAAGCTACATGTTGGCGATAATTACCCAAGCGATCTGCAATTTTAATGAAAGACACTCATTTTTTTATCGTTCTTTGTGCACAACATTGTATAAATAAACACTCTATAGTTTGCAACAATTTTATTTTTCGATAACGTCTGGGTTTTTGTAAGCGAAATCTTGGGTAACTGTAGGATGGTATTAAAATCAGCAAAAAGGCTGTTAATATTTTAACAATATTTATATAAAATTGCGAGACTGCAACATTACTCTCATGCTACAACCGTCAAAATACATACATGGGTGACTGTTTTTATATTTTATTATATTTTATTAATCGCAAAAATACAATTTTTTAATTTCGGGCTTGAGATTCGAAACTATTCAGTCAACATGGACAGCTAACATCTTAAAACTAAAAGTAAAATTAAATTTTTCTTAATTTTGTGGTGTCGTTCGTATATGTGGTATCAAACGATGATTCGGTATGTAATTTCTTACCATTCCGTATTTCCTTTAATGTGAGTTTTTTTCAAGTCGATTTTCAAGGAGATTAGCCGCAACAAGATATAAAAAGAATACTTAGAAGATGTATTTTCAGAATAAACCACTGTTTATAAAATGCAGACTAGCCAAGAATATAATATATTGATTAAAACGGTTAAAATCATAAGTGACTTCAAAAGTTACTGAAAATTACTTTATTTTATTATGTTTTCATGCAAAATGTTGGTTTTTATAGTAGTTGATTTCTTCTAAGACTTCAAAGATATGTTTTATAGTTAATAAAGTGGTTTATTTTAAAAAAGCAGCCGTATACTCCAACGACGACCTAGGATAACCTCATAAAACGCGCGAAAGTTAAACAAAATACAATCCGAGCAACACAACTCGGGCCTACTGTACTGTGAGCTCAATGACTCCAAATATAAACATTCGCCGCATAAAGAAATACCGAAGTGGTGCATGCAGACTTTTTTAACGTGAATAGTAGAGCGGTTGATAAAAATAATAAAACATTACTGACCTGCACAATATAAAATTGCTAGGCCGAGTCGCTAAAGTCAATGTCTGAACTGAAAAAGCCAGCAGTAAAAAACCGGTTGGTACACAGTGCACACACTAAAAATCAGTCTCTTCTACCTACGGCTGAAAAAAAGAGAATCGAAAATCTTGAATATATGTGCGGGGCACCGCCAACCATGGTCGGGTACCACGGTTAGCAGTACCATTTTTTTACTATAAAAAATAGCTGTTATTTTAATTCACAAAGAATGAAAACCACAAAGATATTACGATTACGAAATATGCCAAAATTTTTCGAATAGTTAAACAATAAAAACAATGAATCCAATTAAAATAAAAACTGATTTGTTCTCATATTATCAATTTTAGCATACCATTTATTAATAGATAAATCACCATCATTATTTCAAAAATATAATATCAATATGCTAAAACTTATTAATTTAGGGAGAAAATTGTTTGGCGTAAAACACGAAGCTGTTTCAAAACGAAATTAAAACGGCATTTTATGGCCGAAAATGCATTCAGCATATGTAACAATAAAACACTGAAAACTTTGTTTTCAAAACTTCCACAAAATTTATTTTAAATTCTTATCACTACAGCAGTTTCGGCTAATTGCCTTTCTCAAGTGATCTGTTTTTGGCATGGGTTTACACTTTATAGTCTCTAATGAAATAGGTTGAGGAGGGGAGAACTGTTTGTCTCAAGCTGGTCATTCAGAATTATATCTGTGTTTTTTAATTTGTTGATTTCCATAGATTCTAACAAAGATAGCTTAAGGCCTTTATTTTGAATGTGTAGAATTTTAAATTCGTCATTAAAAGAATGATTATGATCTAGAAGGTGAAGTGCGTATGTAGCATCTGTTTTTCTATTATTGAAAGCCCTTTTATGTTCTGCTATTCGTTTATTAAAATTTCTACCTGTTTGACCAATGTAAGTTTTTGGGCAGTCGCCACATTTATTAACATCAATGTCTAATCATCATTGGTCTCCATTTTTTCCATAGTTCTTTCAGAAGGTTCCTTTATTGTATCTCTTTGTGAATAAATTATCGCCACATTTGGCTAAGTCTTCCTCTTCTTCGAGTTTCAAAGTGTTTCCATTTTAAAATTTGTTTCGATAGTCTTTTCATAACCAATATTTATAAATGGCCAAACTAGACTTGTTTCATTATCTTCTGTTAGTTTCTTGTACCCATGATCTCTCTTAGGTTGTCTTTTTTCAATCACGTTCGCCTACATTTTCGCAATACCTTAGGAATCTCTTAAGTTTAATAAATAATGTATGTGCTACTTCAATACGTATCTTGAATTCTTTCTCTCTCTCTCTCTCTCTCTCTCTCTTGTCGTTTCCCCATTACTGAGGATCGTGATTTCTTCCAATATTCCTAACAGTTTTTCTCCATTGGTCTATATCTTCAGCTGCTCTGAGAGCTTCGCACAATGAGTTTCCAGCTGAATTCTTAATTTGGTCAGATCATCTAGTTGGTGATCGTCTTCTTAATCTTCTCCCCGGAACTTTTTCAGAAACAAATAATCTCTGCAAACTATCGTCAACTCTGCGAACCACGTGATCGAAAAATTGCAGAATACGTTGCAGACATATTGTCGGCAGCCTTGGATTAATCTCAAGTTGGTTTAGAATGGAAACGTTTGTCCTGTCAGCTGTCCAAGGTTTGCACAGCATTCTTCTCCAGCACCACATCTCAAAGGCATCAATTTTTTAGCACTCGCATCCGCGAAGAGTCCAAGTCTCTGCCCCGTATAGAAATATTGAGAATAAAAGGGCATTCAACAGTCTTATCTTGATATTTTGAGAGATAGATCTGTCTTTCCAAACTTTAGTTAGGCGACTCATCGTATTTTTTGCCAAACCAATACGTCTCCGAACTTCTGCTTCACAGTTACCATCGTTAGTTATACCAGACTCGAGATACACAAAACTGTCCACTATCTGGTATTCCTGTAACATGTTAGTCAGTTAAATAGTGTGGAATCTGTTGACCACCATTATTTTTGTCTTAGCTTTATTGATTTTCAGACCAACTTTATTGCTTTCGTACTCTTCGCAGAAGATTCAACATTTCTTGCTCATTTGCTGCTATAAGTGTAGTGTCATCAGCAAATTTTAAATTGGAAATTTTCCTACCTGCCACTGTTACTCCATCGGCCCATCCATCTAAAGCCATCCTCATGACATGTTCACCATAAATGTTAAATCAGTCAGGTGACAACACACATCTTTGTCTAACACCTTGACATCTATATTTATTATTATTTACGCTCCCAAGTATTTATAGATATTCACTCCTTCAATTAAAACATTGTCAATGACCAATTAAATGTTAACAAATGTTGATTTAGTGATGACCATACACTAGTTTTCTTTAAGTTCTTTAAGGTGATATGACAGTATGAACTGAAATATTTCATTGCTTCTGTAAATTATTCATGATATTCGTCATTATTACTGCATCGTCTCCAAAACTCAATTTGTTTTAACTGTCTTCTTTGAAAAATATACCACCTACTGAATCTGAGAACGCGTGCTCTCTATAATTATTAAAGTGCAACGATTACAGTACGCAGTACTGGTGCACTCTGAATTTTGACGTCTCCAGTGGTCCAGAATTGCCAATATGTGATTTTTATTACGTATACAAGTTTTTTTGTTAAACTTTATAAAATGCATTTTCCAAGTCTACGAAACTCTAGACCAGTACATTCAAACCGAATTAACCAAAGTGAAATCAAGATTTTTGGTGGTAACTTTGCCGTAATCTTCAGTAATTGTTTGGGGATAGCTTATTGAATTTCTTTCCTTAAAGGGTACAGTACCAAATATATTAGCACCATGGAACTGTTAAAAGATATTCCTTCGATATAACTTAGCTGACTTCAAGACGTTGATTCAGTACGTGTTTGTTTTTATCAGGTTGATTTTTTTAACAGGTCAGTTTTACAAAATTGTTCATTTATACCAGGGTTTGAACATCTCTCGAGATTTAGCACTGTTCACTGCATTTTTGAGAGATCGTCACACACACGAGGCTTAGCGACTTGAGACCAACTGCGATTTATTTTGGCTAGACGCAATCCTTATGCCCTACAGGCAACCTGGAGTCAGATAACTTGTTTTTAAAAACAGCACGTTCACTCTAACTTACGAATTTAGACCACAGATACAGTATGTCTTAAAGATACAAACCAATAATTATGAAAACAAAAAAACCAACTAATTAATTAATTAAAATAACTTGTTGTTTTTACAACAATTTAATTTAAGAATAAATGGTTTGTTCTTATAAATGTGTATTTAACTAAGTCTTTTCTAACCTTTTTAAAGAACTAAGTGCCGATCTTCTCCAGGTTCTGTCTTCTGAAGTATGTCATTTAATTGTATCGACTTGTTGATATTTTAGACTTAAAAAGATGTTTATTACATTCTTAATTTGTTGAATGATAAATTTGGGGTTTTCTCATTTTTAGCTATTCAATAGCTTGAAGGACTACTCGATTATGGTCAGTTTGTTGTCAAACCACAGATCACAACGTTGTTTTAAATAAAAAATCTAATATTTTGCGTGGGTGGTCAACTAACATTTCCCTTTTTATCGACTGTAGTACGACCATGTCTTTAACTTAACCTGACAATTCTTACATGCGTTGATCATCTTACAACAGGTCGTTCTCTTCTTTCTTGCCAGCTACATACATATTTTCTTTGACTTATTCTCTATGTATTTTATCTTAAATCAAAAGCAGTACATAATTACGTTTAATGAGTATTAGAAAAGTGTACAGTTCCGAATGGCCGATTATGACGAAGAGGTTTTCGTACGAAATAATTGGTTTTGGATATCTGAACACGGCGTTTAGTATCCTTACAATATTATAAATTAATTATATGAAAGATTAGAATTTCATAAAAATAGATAAAAAATTTATCGATAAACTAAAGAAATTGGACAATTATAATACTTAAATACACACAAGTAGAAAAAAATGGCCATTTTAAGATATTATCAAATGTAATCATTTATTTTTTATTTTGTAGTTGATTTTGATCATTTTTTGGGCAAGTAAAAGAAAAAATATCTCTTTATATCAATCAAATTTCCGAATAAGATCCGATTTATGCACATTAAACGAGAAAAAGTTATATGTCCATCACTTAGGTTTCTTATACTTCTTTTTCTTCAGTCTCATCTTTTGATCCTCAAAAGTTCGTTCTATGGCCCTCGTGTGTAATTCTTAATCTATTAGCTGATCTCCATTCCATAGATCATAACTGGTAGGTTACAACTATTGAATACCCTTGTCTTTCAATTTCTTCGTATCTTTTTGTTTTCAACAGAATACTGAGCCTTTCTACTGCTGCCAAAGCAATTAATTCGATTAACGATGCACATATACAACGACATATACCAAGCAAGGTATATATGCGATGAATGAGCCGCCAGAAATCAGAAATCATATTTAAATAGAAATGGCAAAATGTTATCTTTCGAATAAATTTATCTTCATATCATTTTAAAAAAAATATCCTTGTTTTATGCCATTTTAAAATTCTTTAACCTTATCATCCATTACATCCATATCACTGTCATATGGATTACCTCCCACATCCGGATTACGGGTAACGACAACGCCGATCGCTTTGCCAAAGAAGCTGCTGTATCTAATTGTACACTACGTAATATACAAATCAGCAGTTACCTAAAATTAGTATAAAGAAACTCGTACAAAATTACTGGCAGAATCATTGGAACCAATCCATTACACTTTTACCAATCCATCAAATAGATCAGACGATTGAGCGGTTCGTTATCCCTGGTATACCTAGAAATGAGATGGTTGTTGCTAGAAGATTGCGTATCGGTCACACCAGACTTACATATGGTCACCTAATGGATTCTTGACCTAAGCCAATCTGTCACTATTGCCAATCTCCACTAAGCGTTCTACACATCCTTGTGGACTGATATCATTATAATAAACGACGTCAAGAACTGGGCATGAAGGTTGACATCATAGATATATTATCGAACCAGAGCCAAGCCATCACAGCTATCCAGTTCCTGAGGCTAGAAAACTTACTAGTTAATATATAACTATAAAAATTCTTAACTTCTGAAAATTCATTCATTAAACTTAAAAAAAAAGTAATAAAGTAGGAATTCTTCCGTACAATTCTATAAAAGAGCAGTAGATAAAGTAAGAGATCTTATTATCATAGTAAGGTAGTATCATATTGTATTACGTTTTTTCTTCTTTCTGTGCCATAATAGGTCCTTCTAGCTTTGGCAATTACATTGAGAAGTTGTTCAAGGGCTTCAGCTAATCGGAATAGTTGTTTGACATTGCGTATTCCTGCTTCCTTCCAATTCCTCTGCGGCCCTCGTTTTTTTCCTACCATGATCAACTGAAGGATTCTGTACCCATCTCCTCTATCAACATGCCCTAGGTATGAAATTTTTTTTATTTTAATAGTTTTCAGTAACTCCCGAACGTTACTTGCTTTATTTAATACTGCTTCATTGGTCTGCATCGCTGTCCAGGGTACTCAGAGCATTCTTCTCTGCAACCACATCGTAATCGCTCTAAACGATTGATCATATCAATCTTAAGAGTCCAGATGTTGGTGCCAGGTTAACAACACTACTCACATATAGTACTTTATCATTATTTGACGTAATTTTAAGTTTAAGCTGTGGTTAAAGAAGAATGATTACATTTTTAGAAACGTTATGCGAACTGCTTTAATTCTGCATGTGATATCTTTACTTAGTTTTACTTTACTTGGTCTGTAATATAGCAACCAAGATATTTAAAGTGAGTAACTCTCTCAATATTTTTTTAATCTATTTGTAAGGAAGTATCGTCGTGAAGTTGCTGACTAAATATCATAAATTTTGTCATAAAAGCATCCATTATTAGATACATTTGTCTTCTTGTCCTGTTTACGCAATTCAATAACTCTTTAAGGCACTGGAGACTATCGCATAAGATAACAGTGTCGTCAGCATATATTTGCTTATTAAATCCAAAGAGATATATTTTCAGCCCTGTAAAGTATATTAGAATCAGTGATAAAACCGAGACTAATTTGTAATAAAGAAAGATTTAACGACGTAGTATGTGTAACTATAATCTTTAAAATAATCGTTTCATTAAAGAATTACACGTGAGAAATTGATTTTTCTCCATATGTAATTAACTAATACCGACCACTGAGAAAGTACTCGTACACTTATGCATAATGAGATAAGACGAGCTCATCACATCAAAGTAAATGGCGCAGGATCGACTTCCTTTTAATTTTTTATTTATTATGGCATTCCTATTTTATAGCCATTGAGTTTTAATATTTAATTAATCATATTCAGCCGTGCTTGTCATGGTTGACCTCTCCTGCGTTTATACTAGGTACCATTACTTTTTTTTGTTTCTGTAAATAAATGAAAGAAACGAAAGATTAAAAATATAAGGACTGTAGTCAGCTGAACATGTTTACAAAATAAACAATATATGTCACGGTTATATATATATATATATATATATATATATATATATATATATATATATATATATATATATATATATATAAATAGATATAGATATATATATATATATATATATATATATATATATATATATATATATATATATATATATATATATATATATATATATATATATATATATATATATATATATATTTATTTAACACGTCGAAAAATCGTGTTAGTTACACCTTTTATAACTCAGGGGCGGCTGGACCGATTTTCATGATTTTTACCTTCCCTTTAAATAAATCTTTAAGTCATCAGTGCTACTAGTTGAGTCTCGATCTTTCATAGTCTATTTACCAGTTGTTTCTGTCTACTATCAATCGTCACCAATTTTCCGCTCCAGTGCTTCTTGCGCCTCAGTCTTTACCTACCACTACTTACTTTTATTTTTCACAGACATGAATAATAGAGGTCGTCTAAAAGGGTAGTTTTCATTGACAATTGATCTGCTTATCTTAGGCCTGATATCTAATATCATATGTGATAAATATAATAGCGAAGCTTCTATAGTGGCGTTGTATTACTTTTTTCTCTACAGTAAAATGCTGAGGCGAGCGTCACAGAATTAACGCCACAAGATGGCGTCGTCACAGGTAGCGTCACAAAATAACGGTTCTTTACATCGATTCTAACTGCATGAAAAATAGCAAGTAAAATATAGAGATTCAATGAGAAGTAAAAAATTAAAATAATATCAATCTGTCACTAAAAGATTCGCTTCGTAACGATTGTCAAAATTTAAAAATCATAAATGCCATCCGATTAATAACAACATTGAATCATCCGTTTAAATTTTTTATGACATTTCTCGTTTTAAAATAATTTCATATAAGTACAATTATTATTTTTAAACATAATATTGAGTTAATAAATTAAATTTACTATCAAATGATATTTATTTATATTTTATAATTTATTTATTATTTAGTCTGAATTTGACAGGTATGTCAGAAGTAAACAATGTATGCTTTGTTAATATCGTAACAGGTGGCATTATAGTATGAAGCTTCGCGCTAGTCCACAGTACCGCCTACTGTTCTACTTTTCTTTAATTTGTATGATCTTTTGAGTATCATATTGTTGTTTAAATAGATTATATTAAAATTTTTAAGGTTAATAGAATAGTTTTTAAAATTTCTAGGCAGTTGAAAGCCTCATTACGTCTTTAAAGTATTTTTGAAGTTATTTATTTCATTTTTAATATTCGTTAGTAAAGTAATTCATTTATTGTATCCAGGACCAATACACCTAAAAAGAAACTAGCTAGGATGATATGTTTTGTATTTCGTCCCATAATATATTATCTTTAGGTCGGTCAGATAGCCAAGCGGGCTAGGCGGCCGATTCTCATTCGCTTCACTGTCGAATGGTTCAGTGGATGTGGGTTCGAGCCCCAGCTCGGTGTACAGAAAAATAAAAAGGCTAACGCAGCAGTTTAAAATTCTAGATGAATCTGCGGCTTAGACTAGAATATGCTGGTGTCTGATCGGCCTATGGTGGAGCAGTACGGCAAGAGATAAGAGGGCTTGCGCCTCAGTGATACTCCTCCATAGATCCCTACCGGAAGGGCGGGAGCCTAAATATATATATATATATATATATATATATATATATATATATATATATATATATATATATATATATATATATTTATATATATATATATATATATATATATATATATATATATATATATATATATATATATATATATATATATATATATTATCTTTAGACTCCCTCTCATCATTACTGTTGGATATCGAGCATTGCGGCAAATTGATCCCTTTCCTGTAGAGTTCTCAGTAGTAAATATGTATTAATTGCTGTCAAATCTCTTTCTTTTTTAGCCACGAACATTGTGTTCCTGCCCGGACCTCCTTTTTCATTATCAGATGTCGCGTCAGATATTATATTTCTTTCATCGGTAAATATTTTCTCAATAACTCATTTTATATATTTTTTTTTAAATAATGCGTAGAAGATCCTTATTGGTTTCCATTATCTGTAACACCCTTGATTTGTTCTACGTTTTGTATAAGTTTTTAACATTCCATGTCCATGTCCAGCCGTCTCATACTATTTACTCCTTATAGCTTTATTTGGTAAAAGGTAATCTGGCATTTTCTATTCGCTTTCACATTTTAACCCTTCCTTTACATATTATATGTCGGATAGTATATACTAAATACTATAGCGATATTTAAATGCCGCTATTAAAAAAAAAATTATGATGATTTATCATCTTATATATATATATATATATATATATATATATATATATATATATAATCCATTAATTACATAGTAGTAATTATTAATAATACATACAATAATAGATAGTTATGATATAGATCTAAAAAGAAGAAATAATTTCTTTAGCATCTTTTTAATCTTACTGTAAATAAATAGAAATATCAGCAAGTTTTCTTAAGGATCTTAATCAGCCAACAATGCTTTGATAAAAAAATAACCTAATAAACGATCCCGAGCTTGAGGTTTGAAATATTCAAAACTTTCGTTTATCTTCCACTTAAAGAAAGAAAACTCGGATTAAAAACAAAAGAAGTATTTAAGTGGCAAGTCCAAAGAATAAAAGAAAGAGCACTTAAGGTAATTCAATTACAAAACATTTCTGTGGCTCTCGCTCTTCTTTTAGTCTGCGTTTTTGAAAGCCATCGAAGTTGTCGATAGAAAAAAGACCAACAGGAAATTCCGGCAAAGACAATTTACGTAAACAACTCTGTTGTTCAGGCTTATATAAAAATATTTGAATTATTTAATTATATGAAGTTATTAGTATTTGTGTTTTATTTAATAACGATTATGTTCATACATACTCATAGGTATAAGAAATGGTCAGATACAGTTGGTACTGGAATTTATTTTTTCTTCAAAACTATTTATTGTCTATGAAAAAATCGGCTATTATAGAAGCACTGTATAAAAGCCAACCTGAATTAGTACTTGTGTTTCATAAAAAATTGACAAAGGAAATTTTGAAATTTTTTTAATTACTCACTGAATTGATATTATACAAAAATAATTTTTTTCCTTATCTAGTAATATACCCCCAAAATATGGAAAAATAGTAATAAAGCCATTAAACTAACTTTGATTCATTTCCATTAGTAGGGACATGGAATGTAAGAGGAACGTACGAGGAAGGAAAACTAAAACACATAATCGACGAATGCAAAAAATACAAGTTCGAAATAGTAGCACTACAAGAAACAAAACAATTAGGGCAAAACTCAATGGAAATAAACGACTATTTATTTTTCAACAGCGGGGGAGAAAATAGAATGTTAGGCACAGGCTTTGTGGTAAATAAAAAGCTGAAAGATCTAATCGTTGACTTCAAACCAATTTCAGAGAGAATATGTGTATTAAGAATAAGAGGAAAATACCAAAAAATAACATTTATAAATAAACATGCACCGACTGAAGACAAAAGTATAGAAATAAAAGAAGACTTTTATAATCAAATAGATACAGTATTCGAAAATATCCCCAAATACGATGTAAAAATAGTGCTAGGTGATAGTAATGCAAAAATAGGAAAAGAAGAAATATATGTACCCACCATAGGAAAATACAGCTTGCATGAAACAACGAACGAAAATGGTCACTTCCTAATTGATTTCGCGAAAGAAAGAAATATGATCATTATGAGCACATACTTCCAACACAAAAGAATACACCAAGGAACGTGGAGATCACCGGATGGGAAAACCATAAACCAAATTGATCATGTGCTTGTTGAAAAAGATATGCAAAAATGTATAAAGAACATAAGAACATACAGAGGTCCAGATGCAGATTCAGATCACTTTATAGTTGGAATACAAATGAAACAACTTATTCCAGTGCTTAGAAAACAGCGGAAGAAAAAGTATAAAGCAACTAAACCTGTGAGACTACTGACAGAAGAGGAACAAAATAAATATGAAAGAATAGTCAGTAGAGGATTAGATAATATTGCAGAAAGTGGGGATATTGAATAAACATGGATGCAAATAAAAGTATGTATGACCAAAGCAGCTCAGGCCAGTAATAGAAATATAAAACACGAATACAAAAAATGGTTCGACGATGAATGTAAAATGGAACTAGATGAACGAAATAAATTAAGAATGAAAATGATGCAAGAAAAAACAACAGAGATAGAAAGAAAATACAATGAACAAAGGAAAAGAGCCAAAAGAATAATAAGATCTAAGAAAAGAAAATACAATGAAGATAAATTAAAATGTATAGAACAGAGCTATAAAAATAGAGAAATAAGAAACTTATATCAAGGGGTGAAAAATGAGAAAAAGGGGTACCAAGGAAAACCTGTACACTACAAAAACAAAAATAGAAGAAATTTAGTAAGTGACGAAGAAATATTGAGCAGATGGAAAGAATACTTTGAAGAACTTTTAAATGAAATTCCCACAACAGAATATGAAGAGAAAGAAGAAGTGTATGAAAATGTCGATCAAGAACGAATAGAGGAAAGACCACCTAACGAAAAAGAAATAAAAGAAATAATAGAGAAACTAAAGAATAATAAGAGCCCAGGAAGAGATGAAGTAACAGCTGAAATGTTTAAATATGGAGGACCAGTACTAATTAAGCATTTGGAAAAGTTGCTAAAAGACATATGGGAGCAAGAAAAATTACCGAAGGAATGAACCGAAGCGACACTGTGCCCTTTTCACAAAAAAGGCGACAAAAGTTTATGCCACAATTACAGGGGAATAGCCCTACTAAATGTTGCATATAAAATACTTGCAGTATATATAAAAGACAAGCTATCTCAAAATTTAGATAATGACATAGGGGAATATCAATGTGGATTCAGAAGAGGGCGCAGCACAGTGGATCAAATTTTCCTACTGCGCGAAATACAAGCAGAAAGCTACGAATATGGGAAAGATACAATGGCCCTATTCATCGACTTTAAACAAGCGTTCGATAGGATAAAGCGCAAAGAAATATACAAAGCACTATGTGAAATGGGAATTAGTGAAAAACTGATAAGAATGGTAAAAATGACACTCCGAAAAACAGAGAATGGGGTTAAAATAAATGGCGAAGAAACAGATAAGTTTGAGGTTAGTGAGGGGGTGCGACAAGGAGACCCACTGTCATCGCTGTTGTTCAGTATCGTCCTCGAAGGTACCATCAGAGAAGCTGGAATCAACAGGTCAGGACTTATATATCAAAGAAAACACCAATGCTTAGCATTCGCTGACGACATTGTACTGATAGCCAGAAGTAAGCAAGAATTAAAAGAAATAATAAAACTAACTAATAATAATACTCACTGAATTGATATTATACAAAAATAATTTTTTTCCTTATCTAGTAATATACCCCCAAAATATGGAAAAATAGTAATAAAGCCATTAAACTAACTTTGATTCATTTCTTGTGTCACATTTTTGATTACATAATATATCAAAAATTTTTGAATCGCTCTAACTGTTGTTTTCACGTTATTCCAGAATAAATCGTAAGTTACGAACTAAAATTAGAATGACATGATTATAATTGAAACTATATGTATAAAAAGCCATCAATAATGAGCAAACTTCAAATATCTACATCCGTGAGCTCACGCAACGAAACTTTTTCGTAAACCAGGAACACGAATCGTGAAAATACTTTTCGTTGTTCATTTTTGTAAAACAACTAAAATTAAAATATAACTGGTAATCAAAATGAATTTATGATCGTTTCCAGAACCGGACCTATGCGCATTATTGTAGGTGTAGTTTTGACCTGGTACTTTTTTGAAACTTTGAAGTAGCACTTAGATGATACAACGATGTTTAAGTTATCCCATCATACTAAATACATTTTCCTAAAGATATATTTACCTTTTTACATTTCTTATTTTGGAACAGCTGTTTATATCGATTACTTGAATATATTTTAATTGTTCAGTTGACACATAACGAACAAGAGAACACAATATAGCCAAATAAAACACGTATTACCTTGAAAATACGAAATTAACTCAAAGAAACTCAATTACCATTAGCAGATAATTCAAAACACAGCAACCTAATAAATGTATAAATTAAAAGAAAAAATCCCAAAAAAATAAGTTACAGTAGAGTAGAACAAAGATTCTATTTTAAAAAAAATTAATTATAAAACTAAGAGTAATAAATGACGTCATTCTTGAATTTTGATTTTTTTATGTTAAACTATTTCACAACAATAAACTATAAAGTTTATTACCATCTTTGAAATAAAATAAATCTGTTTCTTACTTGTGCATATTTAAATATTATCTTTTTTATGGTAAAGATAGGGTGTTTCAGTAAATTTTAGATTGTAGATTTCTTCAAAATGGCTTAGCATAGACTTTTTCACATTGCAACTTCTCAATCTTCTGCCACACGCAATAATTGTCCTGCATTTTGAGTCCAGTTGAGTTAATTCACAAATGTTTTTTAACCAAGAAATCTGCTTTCTTCCTACACCTCTACGGCCTTTTATTTTACCGTTAAGGATGAGTTGAAGTATTCTATATCGATTTTCTCTTACTATATGTCACAAATGTGGAAATCAAAATATCTGGGATATACAGTAAATGATAAGCGGGACCCAGACGTAGAGATTAAGATCCGAATTGAAATAGCAAGATCCAAATTCATCAAAATGAGAAAGCTCTTAAGCAACCGCCACCTAAGCGTTAACCTCCGATGGCGCGCCACGAAATGCTACGTACTCTCTACGCTACTTTACGGAGTTAAAGGGTGGACGTTAACAGCAGCAACTATAAAGAAGTTAGCGGCTCTAGAAATGTGGCTGTATCGACGCATACTGAGAATACCTTGGACAGACAGATTGACCAACACAGAGGAATTAAGACGAATGGGTAAAGAGGTGGAATTGTTAACAACTGTTAAAAGGAGGGAAGCGTCATACCTGGGCCATCTGTTCCGTAATGATAAGTACAGTCTGCTACAGCCTATCGTGGAAGGCAAGATTGAAGGTAGAAGAGGTTTGGAGAGAAAGAAGAAATCCTGGCTAAGAAACTTGAGAGAATGGTTTCAAATACCAGAAGCTGCGAACATAATACATGCGGCACAAAACAGAGAATCCTATCGTTTGATAGTCGCCAACCTTCGGTCGAAGACTGCGCATAAAGAAGATATGTCACAAATAAGCCATTGTCCGGTGTTTAACAGTCTTTAGCTTTAGCAATTCTTTATCTTTGTTGCCCCTCCTTGGTACTTCCTCATTAGTTTTTCTTGCTGTTCAAGGAATCTTCAGCATCCGTCTTGATACTTGGTCCATCATACTTGATTTTTTTAGTTTCCACAGTTCTGTTTCATATAAAAGTACAGACCAATTGCAGCATTTAATCTTTCTTTGTCTTAGTTCTAAACTGAGATGATTATTGCAAAAAAAATGTCTTCATTTTTGTTAACTTTTCCTTTTCGCCACTGGTTGTTAACTTTTCCTGTCTTGGTCTTTGCTGAGTATGATCGTGGTTTTTCTGACTAATTTCTAATACTTCCTCTTTATCTTTAGAATAATAGCCTATAAACCTGCTAAAGTCCACTTTAGCAGGTTAGGAAAGGCTAATTAACTCAGGTATCTCATGATACCAGAAGTCCGCTTACTAGTTGACTGGTTTAACAGAGTAAATCACGCAGTACCGTAACGTAGTTTCTACGTTGCCCCAAGCCTTTACTCCAGTTAATTTAAGCCGCCGACATCAATAATGCATTATATACAGGGCTTCCATGAGATAGTATTGTTTCTGGATTTCTACAATAACCCTGAGCACTACTGCATTAAGCAACCAACACTTACGTTCTAGCTGTCAGTCCCGATATTAACGTACGCCAGGACTTCATTTGTCAGCGTAAAGATGATCTTCTTAGAGACCAAAGTCCTCCTTAAAGACTCAATAATTGGGCCCTTAATGTGAACCTGAGATAAGAATTGCATAAAAGTTTAAAAAGTGAAATGCACTAAGAAAAAAATTTAGATCTGAAATATCCCAAAAATGATTGAATTTAGATTGGCGTTTGAGACTTTGAAGATATGCTTTGTTCGTGAAAAGTTTAGCCTTTAGAATTTTAGTTCTACCTTATTAATAAAGTTAAGTAGTTATATATGCTATATACTACAGACATAATAAATACCAATTTTTGACAAAAACAGTAAAGGGCAGTTGCTAAAAGGAACTTACAAAATTAATAAACTACCCAACAATTTTTCACCAGAAGATAATTCAACCTAAATAATATATCTTTCTCAGGTTTCAATTTCTCAGACGTCCATTACTCCATATATTTAATTTCCACTGTGTTTCTAATGTCCAATATAGTGAACCTATTGAATCCGTCTCTGTTGAAAATTATATTTATGGCTATCTGCATGAAAGAAGTGTGTTTGCAGTTTATAAATTTTAATACAAAAGGAGAAAAAGCTAAATCCGTAAAGGGGAAAAATGTCGAGATTGTGGCGTGTTTGGAGGCCATTATTACAAAAATTTTCAAATTATAAGTTTGAAATATAATTTTATAATATCGCATGTCAATATCTTCTATATTAGAAACGGAATTATCATCTTTCGAACTTCAGAATAAACAAATACGAAACATAAAAGTTACTACACAAAGAAATAATCTCAATTTATATAAAAAACAATGGGTAAAATGACGTTCATAATTTATTCAAAAGAAATATCGGTCTTATATAGACAGATAAAATATTCATAGACCAATTTATAGTATTTGCTCACGATTTATCGACGAGGCAACAAAAACTACAGAATAAGCAAAATAAATTCTCTTTATTCATAATATTTACAAATACAAATTATTCTTAAAATACAACTTAAAAGAATAATTGGGGAAACTAGATTATTTTATACAAATCACAAATACCTTTTTCCAATTATCATCTCGTAGACTATCTACCTCTCAGTCACCTTCAGATACTAAAAGGAGGATTATTACAAGAAACCAAATAGATTATACTTATTAACAAAAGATTCCGCAGAGGTGGCATCAGATATCAGCAATATAATAATAAAATTTGAAGTCAGTTTAAAGAAAATAACAGCAAAACAAAAACCACAAAATATTAGTTCTCTTCTAAAACATCCAACAATAAAAGGAGAGTCAAGAATTAACGAAGAACTAAACAAAAATAGGTGACACAAATGCAGATAGTAATGAAAATGCGAAACTTTTTGAGACAAAAGAAAAAATCTTTGAATGGAACATAAAACCCACAAAACTAAAACACCTTAAATGACAGCTGAGATACTAAAACTAATAGACAAAAGAAGGCTATGTATAAATGAGAATGTGGACAAAGCACAGAAAGAAATCAGGGCAATAAATCGGGACTGTCTTGTCCCATGTCCCACGAAACGACTCGCTTGAAAGAAATAAATAAATATATTTATTTGGGATATATACTTAGCTTAAGAGTTTTTTTCTTTACAGATAAGCATAATTTGCATGTCACGCTTAGCCGATCATTGGCAATTTCAAAATTGTCGAATTTACTTTTTCTCAATGATTTTGTATGGGCAGATAAGCATGATGGAGCAGTTAATTGTACATTACCCTTAACTTCAGGTCACTACCTAAATCCCGTTGGGCTTCGCCCATATTTCTTTTATATATACTAAAACAAATAATAATTCTTGCAACTTATTTCATTAAAATGGTCTTAAATGAAATTGATCTTTATTTCATTAAAAATGGTTATAAATATAGGGGGTAGAACGGCTGATCGGAAGCAATCATATTAATGTTCTAAAAAATGTATAAAATATGTTGTTTAATTTATATTTTAATACTCACGTAACAAAAATTGCACCAAAACAAATAACCTCTATAATACTTCAAAAGCGAAATTTTATACAAATATCGTTTTGTTCCACCCAAGTAGCTTATATAAAAGGTAGGGAGTTATTTTTGTAAGATTACGATTAAAATAGAAATGTTTAATAAAAACACGTTTTTATTTACTAAAAAAATCCCTTATTTCTTTTTATTTATCGCTTTCACGGTCAGATTCAAAGATATCATAATCTGGTGGTGTTGGTAATGTCGGATGGTGGTTTCTGTTATTTTAAATTCATTCATTAATATGTTTCATCAATGTGAATTATTAAAACAGAAAACCTTTTAATTTCTATAAATATTTTTACGTTGTAGACACTTGTATAACTTTAATTACCCAATCATTCCGATTATAATAAAAGTGCAGTTTTTACGGGACATACGGGAAGTCCTGCGGGACAAAGCGAAAGTTCCATCCCGAGTCCTCTTCCGCAGAAAAATCGCTGTCCCGTCCTGCGTCTAGACACGCAGAAAAAACTGCTGTCCCATCCCGTCCTGCGGGACAATATGCGAGACAAGTGCGCTACGGGACGTCCCTCGTGCATCCCTAAATACGAGTAGTTAGAAGGAAATGGCACAGTCATAAATGTACAGAAATAGAAGAGCTACAAAGCAACCGACGTGTTAAATTACATTAAAAAATTAAAGAGCTAAGAGGCATAAAACGTTGAAACATAAAAAAAACTAAAAAAATGTATACGAAATAGATACAAGTATTGTACGAAAATAAAAGGAAATAAGAAAATATGGATAATAATTACAAAGAAGAGCATCTTACAAAGAAGGAGAGAAAGAACAGTAGCTCCAAATATGTATAACAAAGGCTGAAGTGATATATGCAATAAATCTAGGAAAATCTAATAAAGTTATGGGGCCAAATGACTATCAAAAGACCTATTGTATTAGTAGGTCTGTATAATGCTTATATAATAAAGCAATCATTACTGTTTAGTCAAACGTTTTTTAAGAAACAAAAAATCAGAAAAATGATAAAAAATTGTCATCCTAATAAAAATATTGAAGATTTGTTAAGATGAAAAAGAAAATTGTTTTATTCATATCGATTCTTCATTCTTAAAACGAAATGTGACACAATGTTGTCCTATCCGGTACAGCAGTATTGCCCTTTGTTTTTTTTTTTATGTGATATAAATCATTAATAGACATTGTTACTGACTAAAATCATAGTTTGACCAAGAGGTTGGAAACCGAGTTTTTGTTCTAATTATTAAATGTTCACTTTATAACAGGTTTTTATATATAGGTATGTTGTAGTAAGATGCCATCAAGAAATATTTTGAAACCAAATGTAATTTAAAAAAAACTATAAAATTTCTACGTGTCGGTAGTAGCATACTCACTATGCTGAATAATGTGACATTCTTCGTTTGACATGTCAGTGTAAAGTTTGGTTAGACCAATATTTTTAACAAATCGTTATCCCAATCTCTTAACACTTTTTAAGAAATTCTATACATCATATTATTATCTAAAACAGTCATTCGAAAGTCCGTAATGACTTATGGTCAGTCATATACCTACACATACAGAGTAAAATATCATGATTTATGACAACATTTACTAAATAAATTATTTATAATTACAATTATAATACCATTTAATATTTAATATTAGAAATCTATATGATGTCACTCTAACAGTTGCAATTATGTTTGATCTCGTTTGATAAAGTTACTAAAATATTATGGCTGGCTATTTTATGGCAGCATATGAAACTGTATTCACCTGATTTAAGAAACCTTATGTGGTTTATATAAGGTCAAAATATTCAGATATTTCTCATTTTATTACTACTTCTCTTAATAGATTTTTGGCTAGATGAAGACGAAAACATTTTTCTACCTATTTTAAATTTATTTCATCTGCTACCTTATTCAGTTTGTAGCAAATTTTGAATTTCATGTTGGGATTTAAGATTTAATTTATGCTATCCAAGAAACTATTTAAATAAACTCTATATTATAGGTAGTCATTGGTTCGCCACAAACTCCAATGGCATGACTGGAATGCTGGATTATAAAGTAATTTATTTTTTATATTAACACATTTTGCACGATTTTCATATGACTAAATTGTGAATATACTTAACCCAACATACAGACACATAATGTTTAATTTTTAATGACCTTGTTTATGATTTTTATTACATTTCTGACAAATAGATCTGGTTGATCCAAAAAAAGGTTATATTTATATTTATTTTTAATTTATTGTGAGGATATGACTAACCATCCCATAGATGTGAGACTTTTTTCAATATATATTTAGTTGTCGTATGATGACAAGCTTTACGTTTTTTAGAGAACATACATTTTCCTAAATGGAGTTGCAGATATTAGGTATAGATAGACAAAAGTCGATATAATGCGTACCTCTTTCATATAATTCATTTAAATTTAATTAGTTCGTATACCAGATTTTGCTAACTGAAAGAAATAGGAACTATTTTTATAATTTCGTAAACGCATAATTCTTAATCAATAAAATTTATTTATATTATGTCTTTCCACCAAGAAAATGTAAATACGCATCGCGAAGATAAGAATTATCAAGGTTTTATATTACCTTGGTGAATGAATGAATATCAATATTGCCATTGTATGCGTTTTTGTGAAATTATAATATCAACCGTCAAGCTTACAGTAAATGTTTACAGTATATTTAATATGGTTAAAAAGGTAACACTATTTGATATTGGAGTTTCACTCTGGAAAAACGTGGAAATAGTAATGGTTTAAATAGATACTCTAAATGTAAGGAACAGACGAAGGTTCAAAAGGGATATGAAAAATATGTCGAGTAGTAATAACAGTTATAGAAATATCAGCAAATAATAATCAATTAAATCGACCATGATACAAGTGTGGAAACGAGTACATTTGTCAAAAAATATTTAAATAAAGACTAGTATTGTTAGATTTTTTTATGGAATACCAAATAAAAGTTACAGCATCGGTTAAAAATGCAAATATAAAATATAAATACTGTATCATAACATATATAAACTTATGTCATTATATAAAACAATGTAGATATCATTTTCTACAAGTATTTCATGTATACAGATACGGAAAAAATTTATAGTTAGTTTTACAAAAGATACGATAGCGAAAGATACTAAAAAGATCCTAACAAAATCATATTTCCCCGTAGTCTCTCTTCCACACTCTGCATCAACGCCCACAATGAAGCGTTATATACTCTAAACCCGATTAAATTTAACACTGTTTAAAATAAGATCTCTTATTATGTGGTGACAATAGGTGTGACAATAAAAAATCAATATGTCGACTGTTTATACCACTGCACAAAGAGGGCAAATAATAAAATAGTATTTTGGGGATCATTCTGTACAAGAAAGTATTAATTTATTTAATAAATCTTTTCAAAATAGGCCAATACCTGTAGTCAAGTGTATTGATCATTATTTATCAAATTGAGAAGTTTAGCTGTACTAATGGCAGATGTAGAAAGTGCTGCCTCGTCATCATCAAATCAACCTCGTAAAAAGAAAATTCGGTAAGAACGAGACATTAGAGAGTAGTAGTTTTGGAATAAATTTTTATTTTACTTCATTTTTATAGAAATAATTTTATTTTCACACCCACTACTTCCAAATAACTAAACAAAAATATGGTTTCAAACATTTTATTTGGAAAATACCAAATAATGTCTTATTTTTAATTAAAAGACGTAAGTTTTCAACCAGTTTAATCTTCACTAAGTATATTCTTCTGAAAATGATAGGTCTATACCGGTGATGAGCTAAATCGTGATACTGCAATCACAGGTATAAATGTGATCGTGATTTTTTATTCATTGTAATTTTTACCTCTGATTGTGATTTAACAGAGCGACGAAATAGTCGTAAGTGTATATTAAACTTTAATATTTGGCACTGGTGGCATTTTTAAAATGTATGAGAAAAAAAAATTATTGAATATCGATACATATACGACGAGTTACACAAACTCAATAATCTGAAATTCTAAATACCCTTTTCATATTCTTCAAATATTTGTTTACGTACTAATATTACAATAACCATATTTCTCCAATGACGATATAATATTATCTTTGCGCCTTTTCATGCCTCATTAGAAAGAGACTTCACAATACCGCCGATGCGTCGACTACCTCGTTCCTTGTTATCCTGTTACACGTCTCTCATTTCACAACTTTGCGACTGAGACGAGAACGTGATTTATCACGTTTTAGCGATCAAGAGTTACAGACATAAAATAAGACTTAACTTACAGTCACAATATATTTTGTTGTTATTCACAGGTCGTGATTGTTATTTTCTCATCACAGCTGTTAAATCACAGGGTAGTGATATTTAGCCCACCTCTAGTCTATACTGATATTAAATTTAATTTTACTCTTGCAGAATCTACGAAATGAACTGGTTTGGTGGGCCCCCGTACGAAACGAATGTGAGGTATTGATGCGACGCTGCTATTTAATATTATTTTTTGTGACAACCTAATATTTTTATTGTGTTGTGGAACGCATAGCGGAACTGGGCAGGCCATGTAGTGAGAATGCATGACTCACGATGGACGAGCAAAATTACACATTGGTGGCCAAGAGCAGACAAACGTGATAGAGGAAGACCACCTACACGGTGAGCTAACGACATCAGGCGTCTCACGAAAAATTGGCAACAAAGAGCACAAAATCGCAAAGAATGGAGTTTAAGGGAGGCCTAAGTCCAGCAGTGGACGTGATAAATGAAGGCTGGATAATGATGGATGATGAAGCCAGAATTTACTTTAAAATAAGTTTATTTTGATGTTTCGATTTTCACCTCCAGTTTCAAATCCTCCGCATCAAAATAATTTGTTATTTAGATAATTACTACTCATGGAAACGTTACACTCATTTGAATATTAACAATACATTTTGATTGATTGAAACATGTGTATATTATATCAAATCTTAAAATGTGAAGATCATAAATACAATACCACTGCACTTCTAAAAGTTCATGGTTACATAGTTTCAAAAAACTACCAAATGTTGTTATTTATGCGACTGGTGGAGTCATAGTCAGAAACCAAGACTGTGTTTTTAAAAAAGAGCGGTTGGATAAAAATATTGCACACGGCCTGAAAAGCCGTGAATTGCCAAAAAATTGAATCTGGTAGAGCAGCATAATTTTTTTTAACAATATCCAGACTTTTTAGAATAAAACGTTAAGTAGTGAAGGAAATTGTTTTATGTGTGTACTAAGACAAAAATTCGCTAGTACACGTGAAGCAAAGGAATTTCCGTTAGACCGCAATTAGCGGAACTTTTCAAAAATAAAAATATTTAAACTACGCTTAAAAAAAAGAAAATGGGATTTAAGTACTTTCAAAAGTGTATGTAGTCATTTTCTACGTATCCAGAAGTCGAAAATTTCAAAAATATCGAATGTTACCAGACTTTTGGTTGAGTGCCACGCAAACTGTATTTTCTTTATTTAACATTAAAATTTTTCCGCTTATAATTTTAATGCAGGTTCAGATAGTTTTAAAAATTTCATCAGAAAAGTTCTCATTTCTCGTTAGATCGGAGAAGTAAACAAATGTTTGCTGTTCGCAGACCAGAATTGGACCAATAGAAGTAAAATAGATCCGGGGTAATACTAGCAAAAAAATCAAGGTATTTTTATTTATTACATGATTCGATAAAGGACACATGATCAAGTATATTTTATATAAAAAAGTGTTTTAGTGCGTAAGGTAATTTGAAATTTTAGTATTACTTGCAATCGTGGTTTCTTATATTTTATATTTTTCTTGACTTCTCTTATAAAACTTGTAAGTGATACATATAAATCCAGCTTCTAAATAAATTCGTCACATTATAGTAAATACAAAAAAAAAACGTATCAGTCTTATCCGCCTCAATAACTACAAAAAATCCTAGAAACCTTTTACTAGGCAAAAAGATTCAAGCTTAATTAATATAATAAAAATTTACTGAGATCTTGATTCCAAATCTTAAACCTCAAGACCTAGGTAGCTTGCAGGTGATTTTCCGCCTATGAAGCGAAATTATGTGAGTTTAATCTCCACTACAAACAGAAAACCAAAAAGTATTTTAAAACTGACTCTCAAAATGAAATAAGCAACCACGGAAAGTGTTTTATCTAGTACAGCTCCTATAAATAAATTGAGTCGTCCGAAATCTTTGTAGGAAATATATATATATATATAGAAAATAATATTAGAAATAATATGTAAGAAAAAATCTTAAGAATAACAATGTGTCCTGCTAATTTTACACATTAACAGCTTTCACTTACTTTTCACAAAATGCATCCATATAATCATCTTCAACAAATCTTAAACTATCCACTGGTATCGCATCTACAGTCCTAATATTTTTGTTATTCCCAAAAAATAATACGTAATTGGCACCACCACAAACTTTCGTAATATTGATTAATGGAATGATTAAATTTTCTTTATCTTTATTTATTATCAAAACTTCCAAAATTATTTTAAAGTATCGTAAAATGTCGCTTATTCATTTTAGCTAAAATGTATGCTTAAATAAAACAAATATAGAAAAACAAAGTTATCTGCTCACTTTCTACAACAAATCTATAGTAGCATAAATAATGTAGCTTAATGAATTAACTAATTTTTGAAATCAACAAAGAAATATTAATTTTTCTATTTATATACAGAATCATTTAACTAATCAAGTACGTTTGCAACGCAACTTGTATAAAAACAACTGTCGGTCAGCGCTCAATATAACTTTACAAGGAAATAATTGTGGTTAGCATTTCTTCCTTTAATTTAATAAATGAAAATAATCATATTCAGTACCAATCTCACATTTTACCCTTGAAGTTCCCCCTCTTATAAAAAAACGCCTTTTATCCAGGGTTTTGTATACACCAGGCAAGGCAAGGCCGACTTGATGTACATGCACTTCTAGCCGCTCATTGCAATTTTAAACTGCACTGTTGTAGTTACGTACCGATTCTTTTAAAAAAATCTCCTTTACATTCGCATCTCTCTCTTAAAAATAATAATATATCGAGTGAGTGAGATTTTCGGTAATGTTCAGCGGAATAAGTAGGCCATGGTGGAGAACTGTCAAATCGAAACATTTGAATATAAAACAATCGAGACTCTCGGAAGGCCATCTATGATCTCTCGCCGGGAATTACAGCAAACTTTGTGATTTTTTACTATTATTTTTATTTTGTGATGTTATCTGTTTTTTAAAAGGAAGACTTATATTAGGTGATCACAAATGATTATGGAGACTGATGCAGCGGTTAGTATATTTTTGTTTTGTTTTAAACCTAAAGTAAACATAGAATAATGACACGTGTTTAAGCTGTTTTCATCGATTTTTATTTAATCAAATAGAATTTTATTACTTGGAAACAAATAGTAAGTAATTATTCAAAACATTTCTGTGCTTTAGTATTTTCATTTTTTAACCTTTTTTTAGTTTTTAATCAAAGTTTAACAAAATTTGAGTAGCTTTGATTTGTACACCGCTAGTAACTAAATAATTACATTTTTTGAAATGTCGTGGAGGTTAATCAAACATTTTAGAGCATTAAAAATGTGGTTTGTTTTAAACATTGCGTAAATAATAATTTTCCTTTAATTCAATAATTATTTTAAAAACGTTTTACGTCACCTAATTGAAAACCAAGTTTAACTTAGTTAACATTTGCTCAGATAACAGTTAATTTTGAATCAATTCATTGCTTATTAGGATTTCTCTTGTAGAAAACTCAACTGTGTTAGGAACCAAAAAGTACTTAAGTTTTTTGTTCTTGATCCAAGATAAAAAAATGCATGAATAGTACTGTAGCTAAATTAAGCAAGTGCTTTTAGGATAGATATACACAGTCTAAAAAATTATGTGAAAAGTACATGTGAAGATTTATGGTGAGGTTTACCGAGTGATAACTTTACAGAATTACTTTTTAACCATAACCTTAACCACTTGTATACACATATTTAATAAAGTGTGCCTTTCTCGTTCAAAAAGTCTGCAATGATCCTTAAAGAATTGCATATCGAAAACGAACAGATTTAAACTATGGCGTTAATTTAATAATAAAAAGTAACTGCACTACAAATGCTCCTGTCCAACATAGCAGCATTCGGCTGCCAAGAAAGAATTTGATGTTTTTGTTATTAATCCATTTTCTTTTATTTTACATACCAAAATAATGAAGTCTGTTATATCTTATTAGTCTTAACATCTGTCACAGCCCTGTATTTAACCACTTTAGTTATCTTTTATTGATTATAGTGTACGCTTCTTGTTATGTTTTAACCACATCGACCACATACATTTACGAAAAACAAATTTTTATATTTCGTATTGCATCACTAGTGCATCAAATGTTTTTGAAATATTTGACTTAAGTAAGGTAGATCAGAAATGTCGAATTTGGTAGGCTGATTGTGCTTGTGAGAAAATCTGCTCTTAGGTTATAAATGAGTAAGAGCCTAAGCATTGGTGAGTCTTCATCCGTAGGTGTTAAACTTAACTTCAAATGTTACGTGAATATTATTGTACATTTTGTGACCAGCTTCTCTTAAAAATGTGTTTTATTAAATTAAATATAAAATAGAGAAATGGGGGTTTTCAAAGATCTTTTAGTATACATGACAAACTATTTAATGTTACTTATATATAAAACGGACAAGGACATAACAACCTGTGACGACAAGAATAGAGTACAGTGAAAAATTCTTCAAAGACCTATACCTATATAATTTTTTCTTTGTTTGTAAACGATATTAAAAAGAGATTGTACGTTGAAAATCTTGTACACTTGAAAATCTTGGTTATGTACTTACAAGAGAAAGAATGTTACAAAGGAAAAGTTTTTAGATCATATCTTATTATAATATTAACATGAAGTGACAGTAAGAGTACATTATGTGAGAATAATAATTCTTTGTGTGCTACAAGAAAGACTGTATACGTTACTTCTTACTTAAGAACAAGACTATTATCGTATCATTGGTTTTTTTGCTTAAAAATTTGGCCTACTTAATCGGTTTTCAATTTAGCCTATAGATAAGATTTATACTGTGCCTAGTCATCTTCTAAATAGCCACCTGTGACTACCAAAGATGGCAAATTTTAATAACAGATATACATTAAACGCGCTTTTATAGTTTTCTTTCTTCTTAATTTTATTGTTATGATAAAAAACTAAACTATTATGTTATATAAATTAGTTCTTAAATACTTTTGTATTAAGCCGTTAGAAACTGATTTCTTGTGGCATATTCAATTTTAATTTTACTTAGTAATCATAAATGACTGTAATAAAAGTTACATTTTACGTTTGTTTTAAGGTTATGGCAAAGTAGTTGTTATTAGCTGTCTTTGTTTATTAATTGGCGCTCTATTTAGCCAAATTTGACAGGTGACTTACTTGGCCTCGATCTTGTAGGCAAACAGCCATGTTTTAAGTTGAAAATTTTAAGGTGATGTTTATACCTTCAGGTTTGATATCAAATTCTGATTTTTGTATGTTTATGTGTTATGTCTTCATATATTATTTGTTTAGGTATAATTGTAGATGATGTGTCTCTGACCTTATATCAATCCACTAATGTTGGCAAATTCTTGTTGATGATTCTTCTAGTATTAGTAAACAGAGCCTGTCACATGCTGTTAATGTTGACACATTTTTCTCAATAACTAAGATCACGGCCGCTTCTTTGCGTTTGGGATACGAGAAGCGACATTAAGTTGCAAAAATTCCCCATATATGTATATTTATACGTACCAAAACTTGGTAATTATCTTGAAATTAATTAAGAAATTAATACACAACAAACAGCGTTTTTGAACAAAATTTGAATCAACAGAGTTTGTAGAGTCCAGGCAGCATCTGTTCTAAAACAGCCTCAGTTGGCTGTATAATAAATATATCATAATATATCATAAATCGTCTATGATCCATTTTTTTTTGTCAATTCAAAAATTTAGTTTCAATTTTTTTCTCCTTTTTTCTCCGATCTGTGTATTTTAGAAAAATACACAGATCGGATACACACAAATACAAAATTATTTGCAAATTTAAAAAAGAATTATCATTATCGCAAAATTAGCAAACATCATTTAAACATGGATAAAAAATCAATATTTTCCGGTATGTTAAATATCTATCAAATCTTTTTTATATTAAAAAATATCACATATAATTTCAGCACAATCCATCAAGCAGATTTAGCACAATATTTTTGCAATCTAAATTTTTGAAAAAAGTTATTAATTTTCAAAATTAAGCAGAACCAACAAAACAATTTTATATATTTGAAAATTCTGTGCATTTAAAAGAGTATTGAAGCTTTCAAATAAAATTCAAATCATCAAAATACGTTGAATATGAGAGCCTAGGGAATTTCTTAAACAATTGTACAATTTTTAGGCTTACAAACAAATAAATAACTTTTTCAATTAAGATTTTTTGAAGCAAAGTTTTTATGCTGGCGTTGTATTACTTTTTTCTCTATAGTAAAATGCTAAGGCAAGCGTCACGTAACTGGCACCACTAGATGGCGTCGTCACGGTTAGCCTAATAAAATAGCGGTTTTTGACATCGATTCACTACTCTCGATCAATTCGTTTCTAGTCAGCATAAATTTATTCTAAGCAGATTTAAATAAAAAAAACTGCATAAAAAATATAGACATTAAATGAGAAGTAAAAAATTAAAAGAATATTTGTCAATAAAAGATGCGATTCGCAATGATTGTCAAAATTTAAAAGTGATAACTTTCACCCGATTATACAATATTGAATCATCTGTTTAAATTTTTAACACAGTTCTCATTTTAAAATAATTTGATGTGAATACAATTAATATTTTAAAAAATATTATTTATAGATGTTATTATAATTTAATATTTCGTTTGAGACAGGTGTATCAAAAATAAACAACGTAAGCTTTGTTAGGTCGTCAACTGTTGGCTTTAGGAGCAAAGATAATAATTCATTGAATTATTTGAATATAATATATGTTTTTTAAATATACATAATAAATAAATAATAAAATTGCTTTATTCAATTTTAAATAAAATATTTTAATTTTAAAATTATAGAAAACATATAAAGCTTCGCGCTAGTCTACTGTACCGCCTACTTTAACAATATATGTCCGGCATTTACAAAAATAGTTCCAAGATTTTTTTTTTATTTACGCCGTAACCACCAGGGTTATTAGCGACCTAAATAT
The DNA here is from genome assembly GCF_040954645.1 of Diabrotica undecimpunctata. Classification (NCBI taxonomy): domain Eukaryota; kingdom Metazoa; phylum Arthropoda; class Insecta; order Coleoptera; family Chrysomelidae; genus Diabrotica; species Diabrotica undecimpunctata. The sequence continues at coordinate 133,523,922 of NC_092805.1, forward strand.
ATAATACAGATAAAGTTACAAAAAATTACAATAATTGATACAGTCCTGAGTCTTTAAGATAACTTATTGTGTTTTTAATGTTCATGTTTTTTCCTAGGGCTTCCTTTATATTATTTGGTATAGTGTGCTTCTTTCTTGCTGCTTCATATGTTTTGCACTGAGTTAGTATATGCTTCACGGTGAGTGTTACTTGACAGTTTTCACACATTGGCGGCACAGTTCGCGTAAAGAGGTGTTTATGTGTAAAGTTACTGTGTCCTAGTCGCAAACGTGTTATTCTCACTTGGTCCTGTCTATTCACTGTGGGTTGGAACCATGGTTTCACTAATAGTTTGATTTCCTTGAGTTTATTTTGTGATGCACTCCACTTATTTTGTCATGCACTTAACACTTTATGTTTTATTTCTGACTTAAAGTCATCTGAAGAAACCTCATTAATAAGAATGGAGTCCTGGCTGAAGGATGCTAAGCGTGCTAGTTCATCTGCTTCTTCATTTCCTTGTATACCTGAATGTGATGGAACAAACATGAAGTCAACAGTGATCTTATTATTATTTAGAATCTCTATTTCTGATTTGATATGTGAGGCAATTGGATTATTGGTATATAAACGTTTGATAGTGTGAAGTGAGCTTAGTGAATCGGTTATTATGAGAGAAGGGGACCGTTTTGACTCTTATATGTGGATAAGTGCTTGTAATATTGCAAACAACTCCGCAGTATATGACGAAGTAATGGGCTTGAATTTAAATTTTAAGGATGTATTGGGTGTAAGGATGGCTGCACCAACACCGTTTGAAGATTTGGATGCGTCAGTGTATATCTTATAGTGATTTTTATAAGTTTCCATTTCTGTTAAGAATGATTGTTTGATCAGGTCTGTTATATTTTCGGTCATTTTTTATATATACTAAGGTTAGTATTAATCTTGGGAATCGGTATTAACCAAGGTGGAGAAGTTAGGAAATTTGTTGGGAGAATTTCAGGAAATTTAAGATGTAGGTCATGAAGGTTTCTTCTAACTCTTTCGTAAAATGGTGGATCTAGTCTTGTTGTAGAGAAAGTGTCTTGAAATCGATCTGTGAACGTATTGGTATAAGTAGGGTGTTCTTTATTACTAGCTATTTTAGAGGCATATGAGAGAGAAAAGTATTTGCATCGTAAACTTAGTGGTGGTTCTCCTGTTAAGCATTTTAAACTTTCAACTGGTGTCGTGAAGTCTGTTTTTTTTAATAAATTCCTAAGTTGTGCCAAGTAGGTACTTTGTATATAATAATTTTTATTTTTTTTTCCTTGTGCTACCTGGTTAAAATGGGGGTTTAATGATAATAAAATCCCGCGTTCAAAATAGCGAATTATTAAATTAAAATTTTATTGAATGATTTTTTTTTAATTTTCTTGTTTTATTTTTAAAATTAATATTTAATTAAAGTTGATATTTGCCAGATAATGTATTTGGATTATTTTACAAAAAATACTACAGTTAACATTGATATTCTAACCTTGGGGAATGAAAAACATAGAAAATAGATAGTTATACGCTTTAAAAAGTATTAACTTCGAAAGTTTTAACTCACGAGATCGCAGTTTAAAAAAAAATGAATAAAATTCACAGGCTGCACAAAAGAAAAAAAAGGTGAAAATTTATATTTACTTAGTAGTTGGTACAAAAAAGATATTTGTTTAAAAAACATTGATTTTTGACTCTTTTTTAATTATTTTTTGCTAATTTTGCAATAACAATAACTATATTTTTAATTTGAAATAAATTCGATCTTGTAGCAAATTTATTTGCAAAACTTTTTGCTTTTCACAATTTTTTTCTAAAATGCATGGCCAAAGGGATATAGCAATGAACGGGAGCAAAAAAATTGAATTTTTTTCACAAATTGTTTAATACAATATTTAGCCCACCTTTTAAAGTGTTCGCATAATAAAATTATCATTTCTGATTGATGATCCTTATTTGGATATATGTGCAAAACCATCAGGATGAAAAAAGAGAAGTCAGCCAAGGAAATATAATTTAATAGCAGCTTGAACACGGGAACTTAATGGACAAAATTAGTACAAAATAATAGCATCAAAAATTAAAACAAAAATTATGAAAAATATGATGATGAATACATTGTACATTAGCGCAGGTATATTACAATAATGCGGGAAAAATAAATCATAATAATATTAATGTTTTCAACAAATAAATATTTACATACGTAAAAGTTGCAATAAAGAAAATAGCATGAAGAATATAATATATTCAGTTCTGTGATTCCATCTAAAATATGCATAGACTGTTACGCATACCATTTAAGATAAGCACAAATGTGCTTAGAATGAAAAAATTGAGAACCTTTATAAGAAAATAATATAATATTTGTAATATATTTTTGTTCATGACATTTTTAATAAAATATCCCTACGATTGTTAAAGTTATTGAATTTTGTCTACAAATAATCGAAAAGATTGTATTGTTTTTATACAAAAGTTAGCATAAAAAACTTATTAAAGAAAGTATTAAGCTGTTTCTATAAATTGTTAAGTTTTTTCAATGATTTTTTAAATGGCATTACCAAAAACACTTAAAATATCTAAGTGGAAATTAAAAATAAAATTTAATAATATAATTTATGGGCGATCCGATAAGTACTTAGCGTACAGAAGAAAAACGATAATTTTGGAAAAGTTGTGATTTATTTCTCAACATAGTTTCCTTTTAGGTCGATACACTTGACCCAGGCGATGCTCCAACTTTTTAACTCGTCTGAAAAATAGATTATCCTCATTGGACTTAAATTTCTGCCCGGCGAGTGCCTTTTTCAAGTTTGAAAACAAAAAGAACTCACACGGGCCCAAATCTGGAGAATACGGTAGATGGGGTAACAGTTCATAGCCTATTCATTTCGACCAATTTCGCCATGGCGACTGCGAAGGTATGAGCAGGTGCGTTGTCGTGGTGGAAGAGCACTTTTATCTTCGCCACATGGGGTCGTTTTTTCTGCATTTTCTAGGTAGTCAATGTAAATTACTCCTTGTGAATCACAGAAAATTATGGCCATCACCTTTCCTGCCGATGGGACAGTCTTTGTCTTCTTTGGAGCACATGCGCCGGGTGATGTCCACTGTTTTAACTGTTCTTTTGATCTCTGGTGTGTACTAGTGGGTCAATATTTCTTCCAAGGTTACGAAACGAAGTAAAAACTCCTTTGGATTAGGCTTAAATAGCGTCAAACACTGCTCTGAATTAGTTTCACGGTTGCGCTTGTTTGTCCCGAGTGAGCAAACGCGGCACCCATTGAGATACCAACTGCCTCAGCTTCATCTCGTGCAGCTTCAGTCGACGGTCTGCCAATACGATATTGTGGATTTTTGTCACGTTATTTTCCGTGGTAGCCATTTTCGGAGCATCAAGCCGTGACTCATCAAAATCCGATGTGCAACCACATTGAAACTTGTAATTCAATTTTTGACGGTTGCCATCGAAGGAGAAAAGTCACCGTCCAAGCGCTCTTTGATTTCTCTACCAAAAATAAGAATTTTTTTTTAAAGGTTAAAGTACGTTTATTGACGTTTTAATTTCCATTTTGGAAATCGTTCTCAAAATACAAACGATTTCCGAAGTGGAAATTGAAACGTCAATAAATGTACGTTTTTCTAGCTGGTTCATTTTGTTTCATCCGTCCTCCACTACAGACGTCTTATCTTAATATATTTTACAGTCTAAGTAAGTTGCATCGTCTTCTCCATACTTCACTGTCATTACTCCATACTTCACCGCTCCATATATTCACCTTATATATTTTCGTGACTTTTTGTTAGCTGAACCATATGTTAGGACTGGGAGTATTATTGTTTTGTAGAGTAACGTTTTCTTATATCCCATATTTTTTTGTAGTGGAATCATTACATTACTATTTTTCTTTGTATTGTTGCTTTAATTGAAACTTTTGAAATATTATTATCTGAATTTTTTGTATTTTCATTTTCTTAATTAAGAATATTTCCAAAGTGTTTGGTTTAGCGTTAGAATTACAGTTTTGTTCAGCACGACATTGTTTGTGCCTGTATTTTACTAGAAGGTGTTCAAAATTCTTTGTATTCTTCATAAAACCAATATATGATGTTTTTTTGTTCTGGTGCATTATTTTTTGTTGATCTTATCGTAAGGGATTTACTGTTAAACTAGAAACATATATGATTCTTATTATTATGATAATCAAGCTCCCTATTTATGTGCTTATAGATTCTAGATATTTTCTTTATATTATATTCTTAATTTATTATTAAATAATATGAATATTTATGTTATATTTAAGACATCTGGCTGCTAAGAGTACGTCTATCAAATTTCTATTTCTTCTTGTCAAATTTTGATTGAGCTTATGATGTACATACATCCCGCAGCAAATACGCATGTTAAATAATGTGCAACATTGAAGTGATTTAATATTTTCCCACAACATATCATCCGAAGAAAACCTGCTTATGTAGATCAAGAAAGGTGTATGTGGAAGTAGTCAACCGGACAACTTTTTTGTAACTGGTTTAATAAGACCTTCTACTTATATCGCGTGCAATTAGTAGATTTTTGATTTTTAGATGGTCATTATTATGTTGTGTGGAATAAATGAGAGTTTCTCTCGAATATTTATTGCTGAAACGTTTATTAGTTCGTGTGAATTGTCAATGTTAAACAGAACATAGGATATATGAATAGGATATATAAATAGAAAACAAATATGTAGTACAACGAACATATTAAGACCTATTTACCATGAATTAGATGAGTAGAGATTGTTTTCAGATACAATTATATTTAAACAGTTAATTATTGCACAAATATAATAGTTTTATACTGGACGTTTCGATTTTCGAGACGTAAACGAGAATAGAAAGAGGATCAGGTTGGAAAGGTCCTTATTAGACATGTCTTCGAGAGACATGTTGAAAAATGAAGACAACAGTAAAGTAGTGTATATAACATTAGGAAATAAACACATAACTAAATTAAAATAGGTAGAACAAATCGTCAGAATGAAAAACGATCAATTGACAAAAAAAATTTAGAACGGAGATCAAGAGCAGATAGACAAAATCCTGGAAGACTCACAATAAGATGGACTGACTTTATTAAAATGATCAATATCAATTGGTGACAAAGTTTTTAGGGGCGTCAACCAATCAAACTCTTGAACCAGAACCAGTCGTATACTAGCATGTATATGCCAGAAAAAGTACACAACATTAACCAAGAAATAAAAAGAATGAATATCAGCATTTTGGGTATTAGCGAAATTGATTGGCCGGAAAATGGAAGTTGTCATATTCATCATCATCATCATTCAGCCTTCTGCACCGAATATTGAAAATAGGTCTCCCCCAATTTCTTCCAGGTCTGTTGGTTTTAAGCTTCCTGCAGCCGATTTCCAGCGATTCTTTTGATGTCGTCTGTCCATCGTGTAATTTTTTGGGTCCACCGCCCGTAATTTATTCTAGTCACATGGCCCGCAAAGTTCCAATTCAGCCATGCTATGCACTCTATTACATCTGTGACGCCTGTCATTTTATTTCTTCGTTTCTAACTCTGTCTTTGAGAGTCAGTCCACGTAGCGAGCGTTCCATTCGTCTTTGGGCTACTCTGAGTTTGGTTGCTGTAGCATGTTGCTTTTAAATATGTCTAATAGACCTCCATATGCGGCCCATGTTAAAATGATTCTTCTTTGCAGTTCAACAGTTTGGTTGTCTCTAGAAATTTGGATTTTATGACCTAAATATTTATATTTATGAACTAATCCTATTTCGTTGCAGTCAACTTTTGTATTGTTGCTTAGTACCAGATTTTTCATATATTATGTAACTTCATTACAGGCGGCATCTTACTCAGTAAGCATAGTTCCGATATCTTTTAAGTTATCTGTTATCAGAAAAATGTCGTCCGCAAATCGTAGTTGGTAGAGCATTTCGCCGTCGACATTGATTCTTTTTGCATCCCACTTAAATGTTTTGAAAGCATGTTCCAGAACTGCTGTAAAGAATTTGGGAGATAACGTGTCTCGTTGCCAGATTTTTATATATTTTGATTTTTTTTGTGTAGTCTAACGGTCATGGTTGCATTATTGTATGTATTCGCGATGCGACCAATGATCGATTGTATTCGGAAGTGTAAGTAGTCGTTAATGCCAGAGATTTTCCTAAAGTCTGCCTGTTCCTTAGGTTAATAAAAATCTAATTTTTTTTAACTATATTTGTTATTATTGTTAATAACTTATAGGGATGGTTTAATAGACTTATAGATTAGTAGTTCTCGAGGTATATTCGATCTTGGTGTTGAAGGTGTCATCTTGTAGGTTTTTCACTTTGGTGCAGACATAAGTTGAACAATTTCTTTATATTCTCTAAAAGTCTGCCTTCCCCAATCTTTACGGCTTCTATAACGATATTATCTTGTCCCGGTGCTTTATTCCTTTTTATTTTCTTTAGTGCGTTTCTTATTTCGACTATTGATATATTAGGCAATAATTCCGATCCTTGGTTGACTAATCTTTTTCCTGAATTTTCTAACTTTTCTGTTAGTTGTTCATCATGATTTTGTTGACTTCCGTATAATTCTGTATAGAAATCTTCTACTACCCTTAGTAATTCATCTCTGTTGGTGATATTATACTATTCCAAAAGAGCAAAAAGGAGTGGGCCTGAGGTTAAAGAAGTCTGTTTTTCGACACGTCTTGGCATTGAAACTGACCAAAACTAGGCACATCATAATATTAATGGGTGATTTGAATGTCAAAGTTGGGAAAGAAAATACAGATAATTTGGGTCCGAAAAAAAGAATGTCCTGGTTGGAAAACCTCAGGGAATGGTTCGCTTGCAGTTGTATTCAACTGTTCTAAGCAGTAGCCTACAGAAACAGAATTACCATGATGATAGCCAACCTTCGTAGCAGAAATGGCACATGGAGAAGAATATCAATTATATTGCAACAGCGCAGAATGGATCGAAAAACCGTAAGGGGGCCTATTTTTGACACTGGATGGGTGTGGGTTGATGATAAAGAAGATGTAGAGCAATAAAGTGACAATACTTGATGCAAGTCGGTTGTAAAAAAAAAAAAATAAATGGCTACCGGCGACGCCAAAACAAGAGGTTGATGTATAAATATATTATGTTTTAAAGTTTTCTCGTTAAATATAGGACAGTGTTTAAAAAAATAGACTAAAAATACATTTAAAAGAATATTTATTTTAAGTGAGAGCACTATAAATCATTGAACTGGTATTTGTACTAGATATCATGGCATGATTTTATGTGTGTCCATTTTTTATACATACCTACACTTTAATTATTTAGTTTATTTCTTTGAAAGTTTGAATCAGCAGTGGAGTTCTGTCTCGTTCGACCTTCGACAACGTAAGATCCCTCTGTTGGTTGTTCCGCAGCTTTTCCATGTCTCTCCCGAATTTGGCTTCTTTCACTGGGAACCCCCCACTTCGGAAACGATTGATCCAGGTTCAAGACCGACGTCTTCCATGAATGCTCGGCCGAAAAGGTCCAGAGAAAGCCGCCACCTGCCCAAAAGTAGAGTATGTGATACTGATTGATTGAAAGTTGGTCTTGGAACTTCGGCGTTCACTGGTGTCGTCACGACAGTAACATTAGCGGATATTTCTTGGTTTTCTAAAGTCTCTGGTTGGGAGATATTGATGTTTTCCATAGAGGACATCAATATTTCAGTTTCTTCGAGTTTTTGGGTAGTCGAAGATCGTGCTCTAACGATGACGCTTTTGCTAGGGCTTCTAAAAGTCATAGCCTGATCAGATACCTCCTCATTGACGTAACTTTGAAATTCTTGGCTGCATTAGGCATAAGGTAAACCAGATGAAGTCGATTTATGGCTGGAAATAATCGATGAGTTTTCAGATTTTCTAGGAGAAACAATTATCTAAGGTCTAGATAAAGTCGTCTGGTTTTCTGCGCTGCTCGAGTTTCTATACTACCAACGCAGAAGTAATTTTGTTAAATGAATATTTTGTTCATGTTAGAACTACGGCCAGATATGCTCTGTGACAGATTTCCTTTTTTTTGTATATCTGAAGTTTTGTTTAAACTTTTCTATTAAATTTAATTTTCGAAATTGTTTTGTTTTGGCAGCTGTTGATATATACAATTTAATACGTATTTGCTGTTAATATGGAGTATGTTAAATTGATGTTAAGCAGTAATACGGTTGTTAGTATATAATACATAATATGATAACATAGCATACGGTTTTTTTAATGCAAAAATTAAATGTTTAATGAAGGCTAAAATTTGAGTCATGAAATATTAATTTTATTTTCCATAGTTTTGCTATTTAAAAATCATGAATTTACAATTACCCAAAAGACTAGCAAATTATACCCAACATTAAAACACAATAGAAAAAATGAATATGAAAAAATATGTTAATAATGTCAAATTTTAAAGGTCACCCTGCTTTTCATTCTTTTTGCACATTTTTGCATCTAACATACATATTACACTTTTCTGTTGTGTACCAAATAAAACCTTTGGTCATTTTCTTATACAGCCCACGCATAAGCGCCGTATGTCTTCTTTCTATCTTTTTTTCGCTATTTCAAGTCTTGTTCTCTTGTATATTTTATTATAATCAGACCTTTTAACTTCAAGTCCAATTTTGTATTACACATATACATTGTTTTGCATTAATTTTGTGATTATATCGATATAATTAAACAAACACTCATGCTAAATAGTACTGTGTTTAATTATGTAATAGAGATGGTCAAAAAAAGCCGTAATCACTTTCTCATAAAGGAAGACGAAATAAAAAAGAAAATCGGAATGCTTTAGAAAATAATAGAAACAGATAATAAACATATATGGTGATAAGTCTTTTTGCAGTTATCAATCAATACATATCTCTCTAGTCTGCGAAATTAGAATCTCCTTTGTAAAAATAAACTTGTAAGAGTATTTGCTAAGCTTAAAGGGAAGAGCAAACTCTATCTCATTTATTTTTACTATTATTCCACTTAAAAATATTTCTTCATTAACAAGCAAGAGCATTTCAGTAGCTTTTCAGTTGCTTAATTATTGTCAATGAATTGTAGATGCCATTACCTTTATGTGCAGTTAAAAACTAATTAAAAATAATAATGACTACTAGATGTTATGTGCAATTACTCGAGGTGGGAAAATAAATTTTTATGTCTTCAAATACTTCGAAAAAAGTATTCTACTAAAGCTCTGTTAAATGCTTTAGATATTTACTTGTCTAAGATAAAAACTCAAACTAATGATTTAGCTCGTTTTAAATATAGCCTTAACAACGTTATACAACGTTGTGTGGAATTTAAAAAAAAATAAATTTTTCACAAAACTTATATGCAACAACATTTAAAAACATTTAATTGTTGACTCAGCAGTAAAACTAAATATACTTATATACTAAATGATCAATATCATGATCACTATCATCGTTAACGCCATTACCTACATCATAATTATCATCATTTTTCATTTTATCCTAAAAAATCAGAACTTAACGTCAGTATAAAATCGATTAATGAGGTAATGAGGTAAATTCTGATAACTTGTTGGTTTAAGTACTAAATTTTTTTTAATTTTATTCTTATTTCTTCGTTAAGGAATATTTTTGTCCTAAAGCTTGGTACACAGGTTGTTCTTGGTCCAAGGAACCACCTCAGTGAATTTGAAGCAATAAATGTCTTTCTAGTTCTCATATTTTCATGCCTTTTCTTTTTCTTAAAGAAAAAGCATAGAGTCGTGAAACTGTTTCTTATATATAGATTTCTCTTGGTGTAAGAAAAGAAGGATCCTATTGAATTTGGAGCAATAGATCTTCTTTCATTTATAGTATTATGTTCTTTTTGATAGCTTCTTTTTTGACAATAAATTCAAAATTAACATGCCATGTATGAAAGAATAGAAGGAAGCTGTACCTATACAAGCGTAAGCTATCTGGTACACTAATAGATAAAAAACATAGGAGGGTGTAGAAGCCGATATAGTAAGAAAAAGGTAAGGGATACATTTCCCAGCAAGACTATCTAAGGGTGTCCATTACTGTGTGAAAGAAATAATAAAGCAAAAAAGATCCAATTGTTTAATTACCATCTTCACAGATAGCCAGGCAGCGTCTAAGGCACCAAATTCTGTATAGGTCAATTCTAAGTTAGCGTGAGATAGTGTGAGTGCCTTAAATAAACTAAGATACTGTTGCAAGGTTACGGTAGCCTAGGTACTAAGCACCAGGGGCATAAATTCAATGAAAAAGCAGATGAAATGGCCAAACAAGGCTCATCAATGCCATTCGTTGGACTGGAACCCTTCTGCGGAGTTGTAAAGGCAGTAAAAAGAACGTCTATAAAAAAGTGGGTAGCTTACAAATCTCTGAAATTATGGAGGAATTCACTTGGACAAAAAGAGACCAAACAGTTTATTACAGAACATGTATGCTAAATTTACGGCACACCTAATAAACAAATGCAGGATAACAGTTAAAGCCATAATAGGTCTATTAACAGGGCACTGTAAGCTGAACAGGCAGTTGAAGCTAATAAGATTGACAGACGATAACCTATGCAGATTCGGTCACCTAGAAAAAGAAACAGCAGAGCACATTTTATGTTAGTGTGACAGCTTTGCAAATTTGTGATGCTCTGCTTTAATCTGCATTGCACTGAAAAGGTTGCCTGAAAAGGTTGCAGTGGACTAGGCTAAAAGCCACCCCATTGAATATATCTTCCTACGCTTTGTGTACGGAAGAAGGGGTCCAGGAAGACCTAGGCTCTACAAACTTGGTACATAGATTCCTCTTGGTCCAACCTGATTGAATTTAGAGTCGATATGTTGACTTTTTTGTCTTATACGCATTTACCTACTCAGTCGTGCGGCTGGAGTCTGGACCCTTTTTTAGCCCCTTCTTCCATTTTGTTTTCTATCAATTAATCATAGGTCACTGAACATACACGTAACTGTTGTTTTGTTTTTATATTTTTCTGCAGTATCGCTGATCTTACTGATGAAAAATTTTTGAGCATCATCTCTTGTGTTTAAACTGTTTGAATGTTTCTTAATTTCTGTTGCTTCTCTGGTTATACGTTAATTTTTGTTTTCAATGTTATAGATAAATATTGCTTAGGTTTATTGTGATCTTACTTAAGAAGTGTTGTGCAAGGTATCTGTATTTGTAGATTAGGAAGGGCGAGTTAAGTTCTACAGCACTTAGGCCATAATTGACCCATTGTACATTCTCCCAGGGAGCTTTCGTTCTTGGCTCATTGTCCGACCTTTCATTTCTAGGAAGGTGGACAAGTCACCAGTACTTCTTTGCTGTAGAATATTATAGTTTTTCCGGCTATACCTTTGCTACCGCTGTGATGAATTGAATCGAAAAATATGTATCGAATGGAGCACAATTCGTTAAACCTTCCGTGTATGAATCGGTACCCATTATAGTGTTATAACGTTATTTCTGTATCCCTACGTCTTCAGACACTCCGGCTTAAACAAATTCGTACACGAAACGGAAAGCGACTGTGTCCTGCTATTTCTCACTTCAAGTGGTAGTTAATAGTCTAACCAGCTATCTAAGAGGCTTAATATTATTCAGCTTAGCTTGGTGCTATTGTTAGCTGTGTGAAATTAAATAAACAAGGTATCAGTTTATAAAACACGTAGATCTCTTGTTTATGGAATTTTACACCTCGGAAAAATAGCACCCCGTTTAGCTGAATATTTATGACCCTCTTAGATAGCTTGTTAGACTACACAAAAAGTGCCATCTACTTTGATGGGCATTAATCTGAAGGTTTTCGATTACGACACTCCATTAAATCGGTTTATTAACAAAAAGTTTGAATAATTAAATTATTATTAATTAAAAAAAATACTTTAAATTTTTGTTTTAAATAAATTAAATTTCGTTAATATCTCAATTGTTGGTCCAAACTATTTTCGGTTAATTCTATTATGCATTTATTGTACGAGAAAGAATTATTTTAAAAATCTCTGTACTGTTGTACACAATTCGATAAATAATTTCCGCTGCGAATATTTCCGAGTACGATAACAAAACTAGCAATATACCTAATTTAAAATTTATTGAGGTGTGTCCTACATTTTTATCGGCAACGACCAAAGTTTGAGAACCACAGTCGACAGAAAAATGCGTATATACGCGCATAATGCAAGATAAAAATAACATTGATAAAAGTTCCATGACCTACCCCTACTACGACCATCACAAAGAAATACTGTAATGTAAATATTTATGAAAAGTAATAAAAAAATAAGGTTTTTCTTTTGTTTAAACGATCGGCCATGAATATTCATTAATATTTCAGGCCGATATGAGTAATGAGTAAGTAATTTCGACACGTAGGTTCTACATTGTATCAAAAAGCCATAAAAAATGTTTATTTGCTTTTGATTGATGCGCTTTTTGTATTACTTATTTTTCCCAAAACGCAATATTGGATGTAATTACATCTTATGTACAAAAAAGTATCCCTACACAATATTCTAGAGATATAAATCACTACATCATAAATACATCAAGTAGAGGTTGAATGAATGTTTTCTTGTTGTACTCTAATCAATTGGCTTACTGTTATTAAGTTCTGATACAGCAAAAAGTTTTTTAAGTAAAAATTTCCATCCCGTTAGGATTTATACTCATGACTACAGAGTTCTTAGGCTAAATTAGTTGACTAGCCTAGCCAAGCCTATCTGTAATAAAATCTGGAATACTGGTAAATGGTTAAATGAGTAGTGTAAGTCCACTGTTATTTCTATATAATATATAAAAAAATCGCCAAAGTAGAGTATTACCAAGCTCATTATCAATGAGGGACTAAAATTTATACTCTTGCCAAGGTTGGGTCAAAAACAGTGCTGAATTCTTACAGGAATATACAACAACAGAACACATTCTTAATATTCGTCGAAAGCATAGAAAAATCTTGAAAATTATAATATATAGAAAGATACTAGAGAAAATCTACAGGATACACTTCGCTGACGACCAATTCATTCTAGCGGAACACGATGGTGAATAGACTATATGCATATAAAACTGAAAGCAAAGTACACCAAGTTGGGCCTTACAATTTACATACGAAATACCGAGTACTAAGTTGCAGGGAAAAAACCAGAAAGTCTACAAATTGTCTAAATCAAGTCCAAATAACATAAAATACAGAAAGTAACGAAGAAATAGATTCCAGGATTGGCCAAGCACAATCAGTAATTAGTCAATTACACGGACTATTGTGGAAAAAATAACAAAAGAAATTTATAAAACAATGATAGAAAGTATTCGCTTGTACGGCGACGAACCAAACTATAAATGTCTCAAACAGATATAAAAATGAACACAGCTCACTAAAAAAAAATACGAGATAGTCCAGATGGTCCTGGAGAGAACATGTCGAGGATGCAATGTTTGCAATAGATTTAAAGACTGAAGATTGCTTCAACAGCAAACGCTGGAAATTAAGGTACGAGAAATGGCGCCACCTGTAGTAAAACTATATTTGTATATCTGTGTTGCTTCTCTTTTTATTAGTTATTGCTTTATTGTCTGTTAGTTAACTATCCTTACAAGTAATTATATGGTATTAGATAGTGAAATATTTCTGGTAAAGGGTGTCTTCTTCTTCTTAAGGTGCCTTATTTATTTACTGCTGAGGTTCTGAAAAGTACATTCCAACGTTTGTTTATTCTCTTATATTCTTTAGCCATGACTATTTCTTTCTCCCGATGTCTCTTTTTCCTTTAGTCTTGCCTTCCATAATCAATTATAAAAATTTGTACTTTGAATTCCTAAATATGTATTCCTAACGATTCTCCAGAACACCGAAATTTCAAAGGTCTCAAGGCGATTCACGACGTTAGTTTTTATTGTCTAAATCTCCACCCCATATAGCAGAACTGTGCTAATATAACATTTTACAAATATTTTTTGCGCTTGCCTGTTCTGAGACAGAAATACCAAAGAAGCCATAAACGATATCAGCGTCCGCATGTTATGCTAATCTGTAAGTATGGATCTAAAAAGCTTCTTTATAAAGCACTTGTTCGAGAACTAGAACAATACATGGAAATCCACACCATCAAAGCTTCAAGAGATAAAAAATAAGATTGGACCATGGCAATCCCCCAAGGTATCCAGACGAAAGCAAATACTTATTTCCCGTTTACGACTTGGAAATACCCAGTTTTTTCATGAACGTTTGTTTAAAAAAGAAGACCGCCTACTTTGTGATGAGTGCGGTTCACCCCTTAAAGTAAAAAATGTGCTAGTGGAAAAGTGTGAAAAGTTCAATCGTCACAGAATTAAATACCATTTACCAAACAATCTTAAACACATTTTAAATCCAAAAAACACTATCGAGAACCTACTTTTGTTTTTAAAAGACTTTAATTCATTAGGTAAATTGTAATTGACTGTTACCGTTCCTCTAATAACATTATTAGATTAAAGCGGGTTTTTTGTAAATATAAAAAAGGTAAAATATTGAATTGTCAAGCAAGATATAGGTACTCTTATTAGATTTTTGCATACCGACACTGTATATAAAAATAGCAGATTTCTACGGGTCTTATTGCACCATAAAGATCTACCGATAAAAATGAGAATTAGAGAAACTTATTTTATTAGAAACCACGCCTAGAACCAATGAGGGGAATATAATTGGCCCGCGTAGTCTCTTAAGAAGTAATAACCAGACCTGCGACTTCTATTATTCAGATTTAGGATTAGATTAGTCGATTCAATCTTGAGACACATACTGCAGACACACCCAGTACATTCGTTTAATTATCAACATCGTATCAGCAGCTCATTTTTAGGTCACAATAAAGATATAAAAACAGAAGTAGTCAATAAAGCGCGTTGGAATTAAAATTTTTTAATGGTCATTACACTTTCAGACGGGAGTAGGGGAGAAAGAGATGAAAGACGGGCGCGTTTCTATAAAGTTTATATAATCGCCATATTTAACAACGGCAGGTCAATCTTGATACGGCAAATCGCCAGGCAATTTTAATAGAAAAAGAAGAAAAAGAAATAACTACTAACATAACTCATTTCCATTGGTAGCGAGTCTCGGCCTTACGGTACTACCGTGTTGGTACCATAATTACGTGTAAGGGGTCTAATAAGAAAATATGAAACGTTACCTGTATTTACCGAGATAGACGCATATACTTCCTTAATAATCCGCGTATTTTTGCTGTGTCGCAATTAAATTTTTCGTTAATATTACCATCTTGATTACTGTCTTGTCTTTGAAACTTTTATTAAAAATAATCTACCTAAAAATACAGCTAATCTTGTTTTGTTATAACAAATAGAGGTATAACGGTATTAATAATTGAGTTCATTAACATAGCTGGATAATCGTCCAATTTAAAGTTATGGGAGAGAATTCGTTTTGTGTAAATGATATTCAAACCAATGGGTAGAAATAGATTATTTTATGAAATTATAAATTATGATTTGTTGGTTCATTGTTAAAGTTTAATCCTAAAACAGTATTATCTAAGATGTAGCAAAAAAAATTTATTTAAAATTAATTTCGCGCGCGTAACTGACATTCAAAACGGCCGGTCGCTTTAAGCGTTGTTTCTAAGAGAACGGTTCATTCTACACAAAAAGTGTTAATTAACATTTTTGTTTAAAATTATCTCAGCTATATTTTTTATTTGAAATGATTTTTTCTACGATGCACAGATTCTTGGCAAATCTTGGTGTTTTCAAGGTAAACCCGGAGGTAGAAGTGGTAAACTTTATTCCATCTTTTTCGCATTCCCAAAATTGACACCCAGCAAAATTCAGCTTGTTCATACGATTTTGTATCGTTTCGTTTCTAACGACTGGAGTATTAGTACTTGGTTTTCACTTAATATTTTTGTTCCTAGCTACATTATAAAAGCAAATTACTATTCTTCCTTAGAACGAAAGAGGCTGCAGAAGTAACTATATTCACAATAATTAAAAATGTTGGTAGAAGAGAACGGAATAGAAATAAATATTCAAAAGACAAAAAAGCTAATACAGGCAAGAGTTAGGGGAAACACACACATAGTTGAGTTATAGGACGATATTGAAACAGTAGAAAGTTTTACATCGATCAAAAAAACTCTGAAAAATAAGGGTCTATTTACCAATAACAATAACAGACTAATAGTGGTTATGGATAGAGACCATATTTGATGACAAAAAATCAAAAAGAATGCTGGAAGTCATTGAAACAAAAACCCTAAGAAGATATTTAGACCAATTATCTAAAACGAAGTTTGTAGATCCGGTTACAGTAATGAACTCTACCAACTGTTCAAACGGGCACCGATCTCAGCTTTCATTAAACTTCAGAGATGTCAGTGCTCTGGTCATGTAGTGGAGGGTAATGGAGACCAACAGATTGCAGAAAAGGACACTGGATAGTAAAATAAAGGGCGCTAGACCAAAAGAAAGACCACGGAAAAGGTGGGAGAATGAAGTGGCAGCGGACGCATAAAATTTACAAAAATGAGAACTTGGAGAAGAGTAGTGCAGAATTGGCAATGCTGGAGGTATAGTTTGGATAAGGCCAAGGCTCGATTTAGACTGTAGTGCTACTGGAGAGAGAAAATGTTACAATTTTTGTTAATATATTAATATAAAGAAACAATGCAAAAATTTCAATTTTTTATGTACCGAAAGGCCTCTGACTAATACAAGGATATTTGTTGTAATGTCACCTATTTTCTAATCTTTGAACTGACGTTACTGGATTACTATTGTAGTATTACAACCTATTTTGTCAATCTTTGACCTAACTTTACTAGTGTTAAAAATGTCGTCGGCTATAAGCACCAGATCCTTTTAAAGCCTGACCAGCTAACAAATATCTCTCCTAAGCGGATAATAGGCCTATTTAAAAGCTGTGAAAAGCTGTGATCTGTTAGAAATAGGGTACACAGAAAAGATCTTACAGGTTGTAATACGGTAAGTTCTTTGATGCCAATGGACTTCTTTGGAATCTACTATCTATATTAAGTTAGAAACAAACTACTCATTTTTTGTTAATAATCACAAAGTGCTATGTTTTCGATGCATACACTATACTCTACTTTCTGTTTGTATCATTATTCTGGTACTGAATTCCAACTTTCTATGATGTTCGTTTATGCAATGTGTAGTATTCTATCTCTTGGACTTAAGGTTCTGGGTATAATTTTTGGAATATTCTAAATTCCTCATTTTTCATTCCTCGTTTTTCTTATATTCGATATCCATAGTCTTTAGTTTAAGTAACTTTGCATTACAAAATTAGATTATTGAGAATTGTAATTAATGTAGACAAAATACGCCACAATACTGTCCAAAACAAAGTAATTTGTAAATATAAAAACATGAATATAAAAACATGAACAAGCTCGCAAACAAATTTGGCACTTGTGTAATATCGAAAATAGTATAAAGGAGAAATGGACAATTTACATTACAATATTTTGGCAGCCAGCTCTTTTTTTGTTATGATATTTCCTTTCTTTTTTCTATAGAGTGAACAGTTAAAGATCAACTATATTATTGTATTTAGTCGTCTTAATAGTCCGTTCAACGTCAGTATTAATGACTTTTTATTTATATAATCACTAAACTTTATATTGGTATTATTTACTGTTTATATTGTGAATTAGCCACAATTTCGGTTTAATATGTTTATTTTGACTTTTCCATTTTCACTTCGGAAATCGTTTTAAAAATAATAAATTGATAAAATAAATATCTCACGAACCAATAACAAATTCAAAAGAATTTTCTTAAGTGAGAGCTAAATACTGATTGTAAATTTTGCAAAAACTTATCTCTCACCTGCTGAGATTAGTCCCTAGCAGTATCAACAAATCTAAAGAAAAAAAGTTCATAGTAATTACGAAAGCACAAAGCATCAGAGATACTACAGATAATACAGAAATTGAGCAAATATCCTCTTACAAATACCTTGGAGCATGGATTACAGAAGATACTGATCAAACAAAAGAAATTAGATGCTGCATAAAAGTTGCATGGTCAACTTTTACTATAATAGGAAACCTCATTTTACCGCAATATCAATATAATGCTGCGGATATGAATGTTACAATGTTTCTCCACCTTTTTATATAAAGTTAAGGCTTGGACACTGAGACGATCGAACATTAATAACCTAGAAGCATTCGAAATGGGACGAATCGCAAAATAAACGCATAAGCTCTCGAATATCTAGGTAAACAATGCGAAGGTTTAAACTGGAAATTTTCAGGCACGTAACAAACAAAAATACCATTGCCAGAATGATTTCCAATATCCGATAGAAGTTGAAATTAAAGAAAAAGAAGGTCTATAAGATCACTGCTAAATATTTAAAGGATTTTACAAATTGATTGGGGATATCTATCAATATTCGTCTTTTACCATAAAAATCGAAACTTGAATTTATCGAAAAATAACATATTTATTTCATTGCATACTAATATTGTTTTTGTTCTGTAAAAAAAATATACCAAAATTATAAACATGTTCTAAAACATCGATTATTTAAAGTTATTTTGATCAAATGAATAAAAAATGTTTCATTTCGTAAAAAACCTACCTTCTTCGTCTTTTTATATTCCTATAAGGTTAAAATAAATTAAAAACTATTTAATGGAAATGTCAAACTTGGACTACACAACAGATTCTTTTCATGAACTTCCGCTGTCGAACAAACCAATCGACGGAAAAAATGGAAAAGCGCCGAGTTGAATACTTTATCGAAATAACTTAAAAGCTAATGATTCAGACACTATCGTTATGTTAAATATGTGATCGATATATCAAACAATATTGATATCTTTTTTAAGCAGACATTTACATATTTACATGCGTCGTACAATGGCGAATGAAGGCACTAAAGCGAAATAATCTATAAGAACTAAAATAACACAAGGAAGTTGATGTTTAATTTCGTAATTAATTGAAAAACTAATTTCTCATTAAATAATAATAAACCATCAACTATAAAGAGCTGTAAGAACTATTAACACAATTAGACAATTCCTATTCTAAGTTATATACTAACTACGCCCCTTTAAATTTAATCTAAAACATCTACACAGAAACCCAAAAACAAAAGCAGATTATAGTGATTTTATTTATTGTTTGTTTCAATATAGAATGCAAGAATTTTATGTAAAAGATGTTTGAATAATGGAACCCACAAGTTCGAGTAAGTAATTAAAAATACTTCCAATTTCAAGTACAATTTTCCGATACCTATATATTAGAACTATGTAATGAACAGCCGATTATCAACAATCGTTTGAAATTGTTACCTTACAATAAAACTAACAGTAATAAAACGATTTATTAGCAATCGCCAACGTAAAAACCGTCAGTTCTGAAACAATATCTCTCTGTTATAATGAACATAGCCTGCATTCTTTTTGTTTTTTCTTTCTCTATACCAGATTAAAGGCTATTTTTAAAACTGCGAGCAACATTTTCAAAGTTGAGTTAGGTTATGGTTTTACAGTCGACCGATTATACCGCGTTCATGTTGAATATACTTCGAGTCGAATACAGAACTGGTCTCCCGCAGGTTAATATACTTTGAAAAAGCAAGTCGTTTAAAATAAATAAAAATAACAAAAAAGGCTTAGTTGTTTTGCTTGCCATGTAGAGGGCGTTCTATTCTATAAGATGTGTGAGCTCTGGCTTGATATATAGCGGAGGAATTAATCTTTTTTTATTTTACTCTTTGGGATTGTCGTTATAGAAGATTTGAATTCTGTTTTGTGACGAGTAGGTGGGCTTTTGCTGTAATAAATTACTGTTCTGTGACAAAATGGAAATTGTTTTTGGTAAATAATCCCCGTTATCGTTTTGTTTTATTGCTACAAAGACGTTAATTTTATCGTATGTATTGCTTTAAAAACTGAATCCGAATCTGAAATTTTTCATATTACAGTTACCTTTACATATTATGTCTTATATTTTTTGGATGCCAATATTGTCTAGTTTAATAGTTTTCAATAGTTTGTCAGGTTTAATAATAGTAGTATCTATATTGTTTCTAATAGTAATTATAATAATCCTCAAAATTATTTTTTAACTAAAAATAAGTCTCCTTTGTTCTTCATTCTTGGTGTTTTTTTACATTCTTTACATTGAGACCTCATTTTAGCAATATGAGTCTTTATTGGACTTTGCCTATATATTACATATTACATATGAGCTTACTTGAAGGGTTTGTTATCTTTAGAATGCGAAATAGCCAAACAAGTTTGACAGAAAGATCAAAGGCATTAGAAAATAATTTAAACCAAAACAAAATCTATGTAGAGACAAGGAGAAGAAGAGTAACTTCTCTTTCTTAAGATATCTTCTTCATTACTGAACTTTGACGATAATTACAGCAAATTACTCTCTATTTTAAGCTGTTCTTAATAATGAATGGATGCGCATATGTATGTCCAGTCTCTTACTTTCTTGAGTCACGAGCATTTTCTTCTTCTGGACCTCTGTTTTTTTCCACTTTCCCTTCAATTATGAGTCGTAGGAAGGTATATTTTTCTCCTCTGTAGATATAAGGATAACTCGTTTTTGTATTTTTTGCAGTGTGTAGGATTTCTCTATTAGTCCCATCCTTATCGTCACCTCAATATTGGTCACGTGCTCGTACTTGTAATTCCAATGATGATAATGCTAACTCTACCATACAACTAAACCTTGACTTAAATTCGATCCTTGACCTAAAAAAAAAGAAGCACCAAGAACTGATGAAATTGTTGCAGAACTCTATAATATAAAGGTAATAACCTAGTTTATCAAATCCACAAGAATGTGAGAAGAAAACAAATATCTAGAGGCTAGAATATCGGTTTACTGAGCAAACTACATCAGATAGGCGACCAGCGTAAATGTGATACAATATATAAGATACACGTTCTGAACTCACACTATGAGAAAACTATGGTTGATTAATAAAGTGGATTCATATCTTAGCGGTCAACAATAGACCAAATCCTTTTATTCACATAGATCCTTGAAAAACAGCAAATATGATGTCTATGTGTTACCTCTTTAAAAGCATCATAGGGGTAGGTCAGATAGCCAAGCGGACTGAGCGGCCGGTTCTCATTCGCTTCACTGCAAGTAGTTCAGTGATTCGATTCCCACCTCGGTGTACAGCAAACAAAAAGGCTAACGCAGCAGTTTAAAATTCTAAATGAATCTGCAGCTTAGACTAGAATATGCTGATCGGCCTATGGTGGAGCAGCACGGCAAGAGATAAGGGCTTGCGGCTCAGTGATACTCCTCCATAGATCCCTACCGAAAGGACGAGGCGCCTAAATACCGGTATATATATATATATATATATATATATATATATATATATGTATATGTATATATATATATATATATATATATATATATATATATATATATATATATATATATATATATATATATATATATATATATATATATATAAGCAGCATAGGGGCAATTCAAAACTTTGAAATTCCGTACAAAATTATAAGTTTGTCGAAGACTGAAGATTGATAGAGATAACAATGCCCAAACTTCCATGGCGAGAAATAATTCATAATAGCTACTTTAAAGAAGTGAGCACAACAGACAACCGAGAAAGAGAGATGCGCTGACTTGACTTGCTTTTAGCATTGTGCTTAAGCACGTTATAAGAGATGCAGAACTAAACAATAAAGGCATAATTTAATCATAACAAATCTATTAAAATATTGCCATACTCACGTGACTTGGACCTGGTCGGCCAGATAACCTATAGCTTCAGCAAAAGCCATATTGGTTACCAAATATTATTATTGGGGCCTAGTGATTACCAAAAATAAAACTGAGCTTATGACATTAGGTACTGATGACAAAAGTAAAAATATGGGACAAAACTTTGACATGGGAGTCGATAATTTTAAAGATGTTGTCAGACAGAAGACACTGTCTAACAAGGAAAACAGAGATTATGAAATACAGATCCTCAATTTTTCCAGTTCTGTTGTGCAGGTGTAAAGCATTGTACAGGTGTAAGGCTTTTTAACACAGATAATACCGAAATATTACTATTCTAGAGAAAACTCCTTTAGAAAATACTAGGCTCAATAAATTAAAATGGTGTTGAAAAGTGGCTGATATAACTTATATCGCTATGAAATAAGTATGTGAAACTGACACCACCTGCAAGGAGTACGTCCCAATGAAACACTAGACTTGAAATGTCCAATCTCAACTTAGGCCAAAGCAGTAGATATGATAATAATTATATACCTATATATATAAAATATATATATATATATATATATATATATATATATATATATAAAAGTGATCTAAAAACAAGATGAAAATGAGAAGAAATTCGGTATTCGAAAACATACTTTGGGAAAAATTGTTAAATGATTATTAATTTTATCTAATTCCATATTTCTAATAACACCTAGATCATTTATAATGCGATTCAAAGGATGATGATTTTACGAAAATTCTACTTGGCTTCTACCACTCGTGTTCCCAATCGGTTATTGACAACGAGGTGCGGCGAGTGGTAGGCGTAAGATACATCACCGGAAAAACTTAAAGCCCATTTATATCGGTACTAATATATTATAAAACATAAATTTCCAACATTTCTACGCCTCTACGTAAAGGAGTAGAATTTAAAATGTGAATGAAAATGAAAGTAGTAAATCAAAGAAATTAAAAAAATTTATTTATGATAATTGAAACGTAACAAAAAATAAAAACAGTTGTTTTAACGGTGTAACATTTTTGTGCATTAAAACAGACAGATTTTCGGTACCATTATTTTGCAACATACTGATGAAACTAACGTTTCATCTGTAACTGCGGTCGATATTATTAAAGACAATACTGCAACAATTATAATTGTCTCTCGCTTACTTCTGTGAGTAATTTATATATGTAAATATCTGCAAAAAATATAATTTCTAGACAAACAAATCCATTTGGTTTTCAGTTGGCAGCCAAAGTTAGAGTGAGCAGTTCCAATTTACTCATTAAATGTTGATTAAATTACAATTTGTGCAAATCCTTAGTAGATCTGTGAGTTTAAGTTGTTAGTATGAGCGTATGAAGTCGGACGATGGATGAGTAGTAGGGTGAGAAAAAATGTGCCCACGTCTCAGTGATAGCTGATTCCGGTCAGTATCGATAAATGAGCCTTCATCAAGTCGTTAATTCATTTCCCTCACCGTAGTACTCACCCATCGGTTGACAAATGCGATTAAAAAAATAGGTTTGAAACCGGCTCTAACCATCAGCCTCATAAAATGCACATTTTGAAGCCCCAGCCAACGCACAAAGCTACTTAGTCAACACTGATATCGATGATTACTTATTTTATAGAAAATTCCATATTTTTATCATATTTAAAACTTGGAAAGAAGCATAATAGAATGACTTTATTTGTCACATCACTATTATTATAAAAAGAGAGATAATATTTGTTTTGAAATATCGATAATAATAACGTAAGGTACATATATTGAAGACAACAACACAATTTATCTAATGAAGTAGCTGTTTTTTTTAAACACCCAAACTTTCTACGTTGTTTTGTTTGCCATGTGTAAACTTTTATACTTTCTGTAGAATAATGATTATTTGTGTAGTTTTGTTTGGAAGTGTCAAAGAAGCCAACGACTAGTTTTTAATTAATGATTAATTTTTAATGCACGGTCGATATTAATTGGTATAAAGAAATTAAACTTGAATTTGTTTTTAGACAAAACTCAAGAAGCGTTAACGTTTACATTTGGTTTAGTTGTCAACAAATAGAAAGACATCCGTAATATTGTCAATATAATTAATAATTTATGTAGAAAATGGGGTCTTAGGAAGGAAAAATAAAACTGATGGTTAACAGAAATAATTTTATCAATAATTTTGATTAAAGGTGTTATTTTAACAGTTTTTCGTTTAGAAGTAAGAATATCAGCTTGTACTCTATTTGCAACATTTATTTTTTTAATGACTTACGTAAGTTATCTCTCTGTTATCCACTCATACAGTAATTTGCTGTATTCTGGAAATTTTTATTATAAATAATTTTCTAACGCAAAATTTTAAATCTAAGCTTTCGAATATTTGTTAATGTTTCAAAACTTTTTAACCGGAAGTGATATAAAAACTGAGTGTTGTTCTCGTCTGGCTAAGACACGTTGAATAATATATCGCTTGTACTATTTTACGATTTTACAACAGTACTTCCGGTTGAAACTCTGGAACCGAAATAATCGAGAGTAGTGAATTATTCTCAGAACTATACTGGCACCAAACGGCAACAATTGATGGGGAGGTACTTCGGCGCAAGTAAACAAAAAAAAATGACAGCATAATTAAAGAGAGAAAAATACAATACTCGGGACATGTGTTGAGAGGTGAAAGATATGAATTACTCCAAATCATATTGGAAGGTAAAGTTTAGGGCAAAAGATCAGTTGGAAGACGCCAGAACTCGTGACTGAAAGACCTGAGGAGATGATTTGACTGCTCATCCATAGAAATCTTTCGTGCAGCAGTTTCCAAAGCTACAATTGCTATTTGGATCGCCAACCTTTGAAAGGAAACGGCGCAATAAGAAAAAGAAGTGAATCAATGTGAAGACCCACTATTCCATGACGCTATTCGTGACGACTGCATCTTGTGGCGCTAATTCCGTGGCGCTCGCCTCAGCATTTTACTATGGAAAAAAAAATACAACGCCATTATAGAAGCTTTGCTTCAAAACTGCTTTAATATATACTATGGGGTTAACTATTAATATAATTTGTCAATAAATAATTCGCTGCAAATATCTTTTTATTACCTTTCCAAAATATAAAAATCTATCATATTACATCTTGCAGCCGATGTACTTTAATTTACCGCATTTGTTTTGCGAAAATTGTTTTAAAAATCTTATTAAAAATTTATACACCTTTTTATTAAAAAAAATTTATTTTTTATAAAAAAATTAAAATTTTTGGAATCATATCCGGCAACAAAGAGTTTTCAAAATTACTGTCAAAACATATATACTTTAAAGACAATTATCAATTAAAAATTCAAAAGTCTAAATAAAATTTAAATCAATTTCATTTCAATATCTTAAAATAAACTAAAATAAAAGGCACGACCATGGGGCACCCGAAGTTCATCTCAATATATTTCCACATTTTAAACGTAGAGAGATGTTGAAAAATCTCCCAGTTAACTTTCTTTGAAACCAATCACAACGAGACCCTACCTACATAAATCCCCGTCCGAATCAGTCATTAAAAAAACCGTGCAAATAAAGACATAAATATCCCACCAAACACAAGAAATTAAGAATGAACTAATTGAATGGCCTTTAATTCTTTGTATAGAATAGAAATCGTCATATTAAGGAACTGGACACGGCATCAATCGGACGTTACGTGAGACCGTGTCTCTGTCCGACAACTCTCAAGACCATAAACAGAGGGAGACGGCCAGATACCGACACATGTTTCATCGTGTATCAGTGCAGTGTTAGTTATTGCCTATATAAATTGCTAGATACTGCGAAAAAAGAAGTCTCGGTATTTTAATGGGGTTTTACGAGAACGAGCGATGGAAAAAATCGCAATTAGATAAAAATTCTACTGTAATGATACACCAAACTTGGAAAAGTTATGTTTTTTCATTTAATTAAGTTACAAGAATCTGTTTGAAAACTTTGTAAGCTTATTTTGAAGAATAAATATGTATATTTATTAGACACACATACATTAATAATTAAGTTGATAATTTGCAATAAGAAATGTAAAATTGCATGCGCTTATCTTTGATAGTGTATTTGGACGGATGCTTCGAGTGTTTCGACAAATTTTAATACCTCACTGAATTAATACGTGGCTATTAAATGTCTTGCAACTATTGAATAGCACTGTATATATAACACAATTAAATTATCTTAAATAGAAGTTATCCGTGCACGAAGGATAAAAATTAAAAATAAATGTGCAGAATGCAGGTGATTCACACCAAAACGATTAAAAAATGTTGACGATCCCAGTATTGATTTTGATTCATATTTCCTTGACGCATGATAATTTTATTACGATGCACATTTATAAATTGATTTTGTTGTGCATATGCACTTTTTATACGCAAGGCCATGGTGGGTTTGTTGCCATTGCTATACTTGAATGTGTTTATTTTTAAAGTCTGGATTTTTCAAGAACGTTTTGTACGTTGCATTTTATTTATTTTTACGATTAATTTGTCAAGGTGGCTTTTATATCCAACGGCTTATCTCACTTTAATATCGGTTAAAAACACTAGATCCGCTTTCATTGTCTTTCTAATGATGTCATCATCATACTTATTGTTAAAATCTTTGTTTACAGAAATTCCGCCTCTAAGCATATAGACTGTCATAAAATAATTCACCTATTTAATATCTTAGGTAGATATTTAATCTTTCTTTCAAATATTTTAATAAATTGTTAGCAGAGTCATTGAGAGTCTGCTAACAGGTTATACAGGTGATTAAGATTTTTCATAATTGTAAACGAATATAAAATGTATTACAATCAATTGTGATAGAATACCAAATAAAATAATAAAGTTAACCATTTAACGGGCAAAATAAACGGGACTTTTAAATATTATATTTTTTTGTAATAACTGAGTTTTGAAGGATATAATTTATTAAAAATTAACATTAAAAGGTTGGTGGTACATATTTATACCATTTCCATGATGTCTAATTTTTAAGGAAAAAAAAAACAAGAAATGTATTTGTATAATGTATTGAAGCGAAGCTTCTGTACTGGCGTTGTATTACTTTCTTTTCTCTACAGTAAAATGCTGATGCGAGCATCATGGAACTAGCCACAAGAGTACGTCGTCACGGGTAGCGTCATAGCATAGCGGTTCTTGACATCGATTTACTTCTATCGACCAATTCGTTTCTAGAAATTTAATAAAAGTCTTAAATGAATCAGTGGGAAGAGAAAGCGGATATGTCACAAAAATCAAGTTAACTGTAAATATTAAAAAACTTCTTCTATTGAAAACTGTCTAGTATTTAACTGAATTTTAGTTACCACTGTACAGAGCAATCCTTCACTGATTAATATTGATACACAATTTAATGAAGGCAACTATCAGAAGACAGAAAATAAATATCAATTTATTGAACACATCCGGTTTTTAGGTAACATTATTATTTTAGGATTATTTATTATGATATAAACAATACAACACAAAATACCAAGATAAAAAGGAATAAATCAAAGTTCTTCTGATTCATCTTCACCTTCTGCAGTTGGTCATGTAAATAAGGAATCATAAAATGTCTTGCATCCAGGAATGTTCTCATCCAAATAGGGTGCAAATTTCAATAGATGTTCTATTTCTTTTTCTTAATCGGAACTGTGACTTGAGAATAGGCCAAGTTAACAAGTAGTGACTCTACTTTGGTGCGTGTAGAAACATCAAATGTATGGTGAATAATTCCATCAATAAATTCATGAGCAACAATTTGACCTTTTGCCTGAGAGATACAAGAAAAGTGCATGAACTTGCTGATAGAAAAAGAAACTTTTTGTCCTTTGGGAATATGCCTACTTAGTGATCTGTGTGATAAAACTTTTGTAATATTTAGTCCACCAAGAGGGAGGGTAGTACTGGTTTACCGTTTCAAATCTTCTGAGGTCTGTTAAGATTCTGGCGAACCTTAAAACTGTGTGGTTTTTGTTTTGACTTCCAGCTTTTGACATCAGAGAAAATGTGAATGTGTTTCACTTCCTCAGATACATATGTTTTAATATAATCCATTATGAAGGAACACACCTCGTTAGGGCTCTTTTTGCCTAATTTTTCGTGATATACGTAGAAGTAGCTTTTACCGGATTTAAGATCGTGTATTTTAAACACACTGACTGTAAGTTGAATTAGGTAAAAGTTATCTTTGATAGCTGTTACTGGTAGAAATAGATTTTGCGTATAGTCAATGCATATTCCTTCTACCGATGGATCCACTTTGGTAAGGTTCTCTAACTCATTCATTTTAGCAAAAAACTTTTTTGATCGACGTACATGCACCATCTTTTCAGCTATTGCTACCCTCTTAGCGTTGTCTTTCTAATATTGGGACTTTATGTTTAAATCTGGTTCTTCACATTTACTGCTGTTCTGCTGATCTTCACATTTACTGACTTACTAATCTAAGGCCTGCTGAAGCTTAACTGATAAAAGTCGGTGAAGACAGCTCTATAAAATCCATATTTAACTGGGACATCTTTAAATTTTTCCGAAAATAACGAAGCCATTATTTTTATATTTAGTTTTTCGTTCAAATATTTCACTTCGCGTCCAGTGTAGTGTGCTAGGTTAACAGGAAATGACTTAATATTGGCTTTTATACTATTGACTATTTCTTCAGATTTTGCATTAGCTGGTTTTTGTTTACTTTTCATGTCAACAGGTACTTATCTTTTTCTAAAAGCTCTATCAACCGACATACTCTGTGTTTCATTATATCATGCAGATTTAAAAATGCAAATTTACAAACAGAATAAACTCCTGTACTTGTCACTCTGTACGAAAATGTGTGTTCATGTGGTTTTCTCCTGTAATCTGAATCGCAAGAAAGCATTTTTTCTTACATCTACAATGTAACAAGTCTAGTAAGAATTAAATATTTAACAAAATTTTATCTCGCGAAAAATCACGCTTGTAATAAACGCTCACTGTTATCGACTTGTACTTTATGACGTCATTTTAGGTTTTTCATCAAAATATTTTGTTACTCGTACTGAATGTCACATTCTCACACAGTTGCCTCCCTTGCTATTTTGAAAGTGATTTTGCTTATTTTAACAATCTACGATTACGAAAAGCATCAAGTGGTACAAAGATGTACTGATAACCTATAAGAGACTAAACATTTTACAAGAAAGCAATTTTAGAATACCATTTAGAGATATTTTGCGATGTATTTTTATATTTCTTCTGTTAAATGTCTAAAAATAGGTTCATTTTACATTATCAATAGCTTGTTTATATTAATTACTATCTATTACATAATATAATAATCAAAATAATACATTTATAGAAAGATCTATATTATGCCAAACGAGAAGAAGAACCAAAAATATTTTCTTATAATATTATTTTATTTGTAAACTTCTAATAGACCCAGTTCAAAGTTTACATGTATACGTTTGACAAAAATAATAAATAATAATAGCAACAATCGGCATTTTTGAAAACAAGTTTTCCTTGAAAGTCTTATCTTATAGCGTCATATATGACGCAACATAGTTAGTCTACTAAGGAAAAAATACTTTTCAGACTGAATCAGATACATCTAAGCGTAGGTCACGTTTTTGTTTACGTCTAGAAAGCAGTTTTCTTAATTTTACATCATTCTTACATAAACTGTTAAATATTTCCATGAGAGATATCATTGTTAGAATTTGGATTTTGCTCTTTTATGATACATGTAACTTCATGTGGAAGGTGATTATTTTTGTTTATTTTATTTATTGCACTCTTTTCATTATAATTTTAATCATACTCTCGTAGCGTAGTGGTTGTTATATCGTAATATCTTCTAAAATACAATTTATCAAACGTATTTCTATATAAGTATTCTTTTAGTATATCCTATATAAAAAGTATTTCTTACAAACTTTATTACTGGAAACTATGTATACTTTTAGACTTGTTTTCGTGATATTTTTACTTCGCCATTTATAGTTTGTTCCTTTTCTTGTTGAATATATATTAGCTTTCTAATTCGGATATTGCAATATTTATACTTTATAGTGATTTAATGGAGATGGTATTGCTTCTTTCATTACTAGGAGTGGTAGCTTGTCTATAATATTTTCATCGACTTTAAAATAGCTAAAATGTGTTCGTCGACTTTAAACAATCAAATGACTCAATGAACAGAGCACATGTATACAGATGTATGAAATTGACAGATGATTGGACCCTGAATAAAGCAATAAAGGACAAAAATATTCACGGAAGAAAAGCCGTAAAAATAATGAACGGGGTTCTGAGGGACAAAATATCTACAAAAAAACAAAAGAAGGATATACCAGACCATTATACAAAGTATTTTCACATATAATTCCGAAGTTCAGCCACTAAATATAACTTCTAGCCACTAAAATAGATCTCTGGAGAAGGTGATCTAAAAGATCACTTCTAGAAAGAGTTACTATTGAGGATATTTGCAGATTTATGAACTTTGAAACACAATAATTGGCCTTATAAAATACAAACAACTGAAGAGGTCTGGTCACGTTCAGAAACTGGGAGAAGATCGATTAACAAAGCAGATATTAGACTGAAGAGCACAGGCAAGACGTAGAAGTAGATCACAATCAAGTTGGAGAGAGGATATCGATGGTGAAATAAAAGAAAGGAAGCTAAATGTGGACATGTTCCAAAACAGAGATGTGTCAGATGTTTGTTATATACACTAAATAAAAAAATTAGAATTGCAGTGTACTATTTTTGCTATTGTAAAAATTATAATAAACTTACTTTTAGCAGCCAATTGAAAACAAATTACTAAAATCCTAAAAACTATGTACATTCTTGTTTTACCAAATATAAACTTTTTTTAATTGTAATGTATACAATATAGTTTGAAAAAAGTTATTTATCAATGATAGATCAACAAATGTTTTATTAGAGATTAAGTAGTACTCATTCTAGTAAGTTAAGTACCAAATTTCCAAAAATACCGCTAGGAACTCAATTTTTCACATTTCGATTGGCATGCGATTGTATGTATTGACTTCCAGGCAACACTAATTACGTTAAGGTAATTACACACAATAACAATTAAGAACAGCATCTTCATTTTAAGTTATAGTGTGATACAAATAAGACTATTCACCAATTTTTTAAATAATAACGATCTAATAGTTGTTAGACGCATTCACCAAATAATTGACAAATGTCATCAACTATTCAACTTTTTATAGGATAGGTTCATCATTAAACTAATAGCGACAGTTGTCGAGTAGTGCACATATCAGCTAGTTATTTTCTTATTTCTATATAATATTTTTTCAATAATTTTCCATCAAACTAGGATTATGTTCCCATTTTATTTTTTCTTTTTGTTCCGTGTGTACAATCAACTTTTCTTTGAATTCTAGTTAATATGGATTATATAAAATGAAAAAAGCTAAAACAGTTAAAGATCTTTAATGAGTTACAGATACAGCAGAATAAGTTGTCAGAATATTTTTTACTGTACCATCTTTTTTTGATTCTAAAGAGGTTCCCAGGATCAAAAACTTTAGTGATACCATTGGTACGTAGTAAAATGGTGACTATCTTTGAAAATGAAATTATTCGAATTAATTCTAATCAAATCCTAAATCTAATAACGCAGTTATGAAATTTTAGTACAAAAGCAATGAACATAGTTTTTTATCTCTTTTTCTTCTTCTTTATGTACCGTGCGGCCATCGTAATATAAACAATTCCTCGACTGTTCATCCCTCTTAATCTCTAACCAACCAAAAATCAGATAAACCGTATAAAGTTTAGAAGTCCCAAAAGTCCAAAAGATGCCAAGTCTTGAAACAATAACTATTTAGGCATGTATCAGCGTTTCATATTTGGATGTGTATACAACAACGTTATTCCAAATAATAACTTAAGTAGACGTTCATAACTTTAACGAAACAAGCTAACGCTAGAGAATGCAATAGAAATCATGCCATCAGTTTACGCCACACTCTGAAGATGTTCCTGAAAATCATACATCAAAGTATTTTCAGAGAACTTGCGCAAGATATTGGTGATAGCCAGTTTGGCTTCAGTAAGGGAGGCATTGTTTGAGTTATGCTTTTCTTGCATTTTACCTTGGAAAATTGATATTTTTCAGCTTCTACAATATGTTCCAGATATAACAGTCACTTTCTTTTCTCATACACCTTATTCGCCATTATATTTAGCCATAACATTCAGACATTAAGCAAGAACACAGCATTCCAAT
The DNA here is from genome assembly GCF_040954645.1 of Diabrotica undecimpunctata. Taxonomy (NCBI): domain Eukaryota; kingdom Metazoa; phylum Arthropoda; class Insecta; order Coleoptera; family Chrysomelidae; genus Diabrotica; species Diabrotica undecimpunctata. Next base: position 133,556,001 of record NC_092805.1, read on the forward strand.
AATTTCATAAGAGAAGCCGGTGTCAAGCAGGGCTGCTTAATCTCTCCAATTCTGTTTAATATCGTATTCAGCGAGTACATTATGCGAAAGGTAGGTACCAGATGGCTGCAGAATTGGAATATTGGTTAAAAGACAGAAAAAAAGTAACTTAAGATATGCCGATGACAAAATAATAATTATTTCAAAACAAGAAGAAATGGAAAGCATAATGACACCTCTGAAGGTTAGAAGCAAAGAGTATGAGCTACAGCTAAACAGAAGTAACACAAAAATCATAATAGTAGACAGAGTACAGAACAATATTCAACATTAAAGAGATTAGTGGCTTGAAAGTAGTAAATAGTTTTATATACCTGTGGATCCAACAGAGATATACGAAGAAGGCTACTGTTACAAGAAGAAGTATGACAAAATTGGTAAAAATTTTAAGATGTGGGTATACCGCCACATGTTAAACATATCCTGGATTAAACATTGATTAAATGTATCTATACTAGAACAACTCTAAATACAATATAGATTGCTTATAAACAAATACAGCAGAAATAATTGCAGTATTTTAGATACGTTGTAAGAGGAACAGGTACGATACAAAAACTGATAATAGACAGCAGAGTCGAAAGCAAAAAATTTAGGGGAAGATCTCCACACAACAATACTGAATAAGTAAGGGTTACTTACAAAGCCAAACAACTACCCAAGAAACAAAAGGAAATTGTAAAAAAAATATAAAAATGTATCACCAAATCCTTATAATGGATTAGGACTAAGGAAGACTATAATTTCATATTTTCCTTTTAGTGTTTGTGGTACTTGGGTACAAGAAATTTTGTAATATATTTAAAAAAAATTATAAGTGGCATATGGTATTCCTGTTCTTAAAGTCATTGCTTTAAGTTTTTGGCTCCGTGATAACTTTTCGATTTATATAATTTTCATTTCAGTATATGTAGGATATGTAGCTTTCTATGAATATCAAATTATTTCGTAATGATCCAAATAATAAATGTTAGTTTTGTATTAAAAGAATGTAATATTTTTTGTTGGTTAATTCCCATAAAATATTTAATAAGTACATACCGAGTACGATAACGGCTTCAATAATTTGCAGTTTATTCTAAAGGCATAATGGGTAGACGTTAAATGTTTGAACTGTTACATTTTTTGATGACATGAGGTACTTAACTATGTGGTATGCATGGTCAAAATTTTCTTGTTGCGTGTTTCTATCGGACTACGTCGAAAAAATTACGTCATCCGATATCTGAAATGCATTTTATTGAATTAGATTTTGCACTTGTTATCTGTTCGTTTAGATTGACCTAATTACTATCGAACAAATAATTATCGATATGTCTTAATAGTCGATACACTATCAATATTTATACGGTCCACTCGAGGCAGGCTAAACTATTTTCAACTAAATGACAATTAGTATAAGATCGAATTTTGCGTAAATATGAATAAACTAAAACAAGAAATTTATTTATGTATAGACTCGACAAATCTATATTAATTTGTTATAAATATGAAAATCATTTTGATTGTTGTTTAGTTGTGGTATGACAACATTTGTTTTAACAACATCGTGGTTAGACGGTTTTTGCGAAAGTGGTTGTGAGTATGTGCGAAAAATTGTTAGTAAATCCAAAAGTGATTGTGCAGTATTGATGGTTTTTTTAGCAGTGAAAAGTGTGTCAGTTATGATGTTGAGATATGGTAGTCTTAATTGCCAATAAGAAACGCAGCTTCGGGGTTTTTTATTCTTAAATAGCCTCGCGCAGGAAATCGTGGTTACACCATTCTTGCTGGTATAAATTAAATAATTACATCAAACAGATTAAGGTTTAATTGAAGAGTATACTTAAAAATTATTGCAGGATTTTGATATTACAGAATGATTTGCAAGTTTTGACTTGTTGGTCTAATGTATTTCTTCCTTAGTTTTATTAAAAATATAATTGAACTCTGTTTATTAGTTTTGCAATAATATTCAATTTATGAAAGTTAATACATTAACATTTTTCAGTTATTATAAATTTATTAACAAATAAGTTAATGAAAAAATCTTTGAATCGAATCAAAAAAATTATATTTCTTTTTTGATGAAGTTTATATAACGCATAGTAGTTCTTTTTTTGATGCATTTAAATATAACCTTTTGTTTCTGACAAACCAATTATTTTAAATTTCATTTAAAGTCTCGCTCTGCAAATATTAAAAGAATTATAATTTCGTTTTTTTGGTTTTCTTGAACCTTCTAGGATCATCGACCATCGAAAAACGTCTTAATACTATTTTTTATATACTAAGTTTTTTCTTTCTTTTTTGTTTTCGGTTAATTATCTCAATATTACGACCAATAATGTTATAATTTATCTATGGAAACCTAAGCAACGATATATCTAGTCAAATTATAAACCATCAGTATTTTCTATGATAAGGACTAATTTATGAGGAATTATACAAAGGTGTTCCATAAAATATAGGAAAATTATTGTTTTTGAACGTTTTCTTGAACGCCCTCTGCTGGTAATATTTTATAGGTTCACTTCTTCTTTAAATTCTACTCCTATCAAAGATGAATACGCTTAAGTAACCACAACATGCTACGTCTTCCAACGTTTCTTCTGCTTTTGATTTTGCCTTACATTTATACGAACCTTAAGAGTTCGTATTTTTCACCCCTCATAATGTGTCCCAAGTATTCCAACTTCCTGATTTTATTGAGTTTAAAACTGCATATTGTTTTCCTAGTTGTACCATAACTTGTGCGTTTTTTTTTGTGATCCGTCCATGATATTTTCAGAATACGGTGGTAACATTACATTTCGAATACATTGACATATATGATCATCTCAATGTCCAACCCTCAACTTGACGACATTTTTTGTAGCAATTAATACAGAAACAGAGGGGAAAACTACCTAGATTACAGCTAGGACCTTCATAATGGCTCTAAAAAAATTTTATAACATATTAACACCTTAAATTCATTTAAATCGATTAAATAGATTTTGTATAATAATTTTGCAATCAATTGTTTTTTAGTTTATTTTTTTTTTGCTTGCACAACAAAAACTAAACCATATATAAGTTTGCCAGTTGTTTTACTTATAAAAACGTACTTAAGCTATCTAACGTACTTTATGGAATTAAAATCAGAATGTTTGGATAGCTTAAGGAATGTTTTAAAATTATAAACAATTTTTTGGCTTATAAACAAATAGAATATCTCGGTAACCATTTAGCTTAAATTAAATTTAGAAGACATGGTTGGAAAAGACTCGTGTATAGTCGTCTTCTTGGGGAATGTCTGCTCCAATGTGCTGTAAAATGTTTTCATCTCTTCATAGTGAGCTTCGCATATTGGGGCATATGTTTGTACTATATTAAGATTAACTGGACTGGCATTTAGTCTAGATTTAGGACAGGAGAATGGAGTAGAAGACACAATAATGAACTCTAGACAGTATATGAAGATGAAAACATAGTACACTACATTAAAGCAAACTGAATAAGATGGGCGAGCCACGTACTAAGATCGAATGAGTCCTGAACGCCACATTCTGGGAAAAGCCCGATGACAGGTCAGTTGGTCGCCCAAGAAAGGACGCAGTAGCCAGTGATCTACGCAAAATGGGTATACAGCAATAGGAAATAGCTGCTCAGGACCGACAACAATGGAGGAAAATAGTAAACGCGGCCAAGACTCACATAGAGCTGTAGAGCCAAATGATGATGATAATGATGAACAATTATCTGATCTCTAACGGCTATGTGTTCTTTGACAGAGCTTTTAATGGCATTATTTACTATCACTGCTATGCCATTCCGAGATTAGTTAGCATTGCCAGAAAAGTACACCATTGCCATTTTTTGACTTAAAATGTCTTTTGTCCGTCAAGTAGATTTAGACCTACAGATAGACCTGCAATGGCATAACTTTTTATCTCGTTTTTCTCTACATTCAATTTTAAGTATTATTTATATCTTCCTCTATTTTCTCCTGTATTTATTCTAGTGTGAATTACTTTTAAAAAACGAAATGACTTATTAAAGCTATGGAGCGACTTTCATTGCGCTCCTTTGCATTGGCTTTTTTGGATACAGTTGGAAAATAAAACTCATTTACGACCAAAGATAAAATACGAAAAATGAACATAAAAGGAACATTACTACACAACATTAAAAATTGTATTAGAATACTATTTTAGGTTTTAAACAAAAAAATAATGTAAATAACATATATTACATAGTTATATTATTTTCGAGATTTATAGGTAATGGTCTGGAACTGATAATGCCTGCCACAGTTACAGACCAGACTGTAGGAAGACGTTACGCAAGTTATATAAGGCAAGAACAGACAAAAATAAGAAAATATATTGTGTACTGTATTAGAAAGGAATGGGCAAGCTAACTGAAACTTTGAAACTGAAACTAAACTATTCTTGGGATATAATACATTTAATCTTTGTTATAACTATGAAGCTGACTTTACTTAGTAACATGGCAATTACTCAACGTACACTACAATGTAATATAAGATATATCATATGTATCCGGCTGTCTGATGGCTCAAGCTATAAAATAAAAAAAGCCAACCTCTATCAAATTTTAAAAATTTATGACAGTACTTTTTATGCCAATATTTATTAGTACCTATTAATAACGCTATAGATAATGCGTGATTATAATAGAATATTTTATTTCAACTTATCTATTTGGTTGACAATTAATTAATATAGACTAAAATTTTAGCGGAAAACATTTTTCAATGTCATTCCAGACCAATTTTGTCTCAACAATATTATTAATAATACCAATGCGGTCACTCTTTTACAATGTGCTAGTTTAAACATGGAAAAATAACTTATTTTCAAATATATAAATAAACTATTGATCAATTTTTAGTGTTATCAGCTTCAACTGCTTTTTTATTTACAGAGTTCAACGAAAATGCTCTTTTTGTTTGATTTAAAACATTTATCTAATTATGTTTGTTGGATTTATCGACGTTTTTTCTGCATTTAAATTGGTTTGTTATTAAGAATGTTTAAAATAACATACTTATTTTCCAGTAATTACTGTTAAAAATAATTTAATCAGAACTTTAGATTTAGAGAAGGATAAAGCATTCTACAGATCTTTCTCTCTGTATGGTTTGAAGAAGGGTAACTAAAAGACTATCAAATTAAAATTTTATTGAAAAGTGGAAATTAGAAAGGGCAAAAGTGCCAAAAACAAAGTTTTGAGATAATCTTAAATACTGTATAAAGATCCAAAACCATTACTGAAAAAAACTTTAATTGATACATATATTTAACATAAAATGATCAATCTATCCTAAGAATGCTTATTGCAAAAGTAACTTATATAAAAAGTATAACTATAAAAAAATATTTTGAAGAATCAAATTAGAAAAGGGCGTAAGTGTCTTAGCTTTTATGAGATACATTTTAAAGAAATTGCTGGTTTTTTAAGAATCTTCTTCAATCTGAACCTTCTTCTTCTTTTTGTTCTTCTTCAGCCTCAACTAATCCAACTTTGGACATAGGCCTCCCCAAATCAATCCAGTGTTTTCTATTTTGCGCCACTTGCTTCCAGTTGTTCCTCCGATCTTCTTAATGTCATTAGCCCATCTCATTTGTGATCTTTCTCTGCTTTTCTTTCCTAACCATAGTCTCCATTGTTGTATTTCGTGGTTCCATATTTTACCCTTCAGTCGGGCATTGTATCCTGCGAAGCTCCATTTTAATTTGGCAGCATGTTCTTTTGCGTCTTTTACTTTAGTTTTGCTTCTAATCCATTTGTTTGTTTTTTTTTTGTCTACAAGTCTCACCCCGAGCATTGATCTTTACATCGCTCTTTGTGCTTTTACTATTTTATCCATATTAGACTTGGTGAGTGTCCACGTCTGTGAACCATGATTGTAAATTCTGGTTTTCAAATATTGTTCTATTTAAGTACTTTTCAAGATCCAACTCAGTTTTCCAAATCCTGCCCACGCTAACCTTAATATTCTGCTAATTTCGGCAGTTTGATTTTCTTTGTTAACTTTCTTTATCTGTTTCAGGTAGATGTATTCGCTTACTGTTTTTAAATTTATGTTGTTCAACGTTATTTCTCTAATGTTCGGTGTATTTGTCATTATTTTTGTTGTTTCCAAGTTTATCTTAAAACCTACTGTTTCCGCAGCTTGAAATAGTTGCGTTGGGTCAATTTGAACTAGCTGTTAAAAAAAGTTGATGTTCTAGAGACTGTAGATATGGAATCACGCTTTGAAGAAACGTCCTAGGGACATCCTTCTCTCTGGTGTCAGATTGAATATATCAGCTTGTCTAAGTTCAGCTAAAGTTTTCCCTTTCTTTAAGACGGTAATCTGTACCTGTTCTTAAAGATCAGAAAACGAAGTTTTTATCCTAACAAATATAGGATTCGCTGCTTCGATCATTATTGATACATTTTTGCTGAGATTTGCTCTCGTAATATTAATGTGCTCATCTACTGTTCGGTTTAGGTCCTAAAATCCGTAATTTGTTATGTCAAAAGTATTAAAGAGGGAGAATATCTGGCGGACCACTGCGTAGAGGTCTGAAGGCGTATAAGCTTTAGTTACCATCTTTTAGATCATTACAAAGTTTCGATTACAGGGCATAAAGCTGTGACAGCTTACAATAAACTTTTGTACAATGGTGTGAAAATGCCGTTAGCTACCACAAACGTCAATGTAAATTGTGTAATCCTATTTTCATTCTGACTTAGTTATCACACCATATTACCAAGTGCTTGAAAAGGTACAATAGAGAAACTTGAATGGAGAGGTAAAACGAACAGTCATTACCAAGAAAATAAAACCTAGGGTAGAAGTGCGAATAAATAGACAACCATCTAGGAGGCACAAAAATTTAGTAGCATGGAGAGCCATACAAACTGTTAAAACAACTAATAAAAACAACTTTAGATTAAGAATAGTTTTTGACGAGACTTCAAGGATATGCTGACGGAAAAAGAAGTTCTTGCAACCAAATGAACAAATAGAAGCTGAAGGAGGGATAGAGCTAAAAATAGAACAGGTGAGAAAAGCTAAGTTTAGAGCTGGACAATTTACCACAGATAATTTATTTACATTAAAAATCGTCATAGAGGAAATACCTAGTACAGATAAATAGAGAAACAACTCATATAGCCTTAATAGACTTGGAAAAAGCGTATGATACAAAATCCAGTTTTTATTAAGGCCACTAAAAACTATTATGAAGAGAACTCTGCAGAATTAAAACAAGAATAAAAATTACCTCTTCTTTTAAAACAACTAAAGGTTTGAGACATCGATGTAATTAATCATTCACCCTATTTAAGGTTGGTCTAGATAGATCTCTACAGAAATGGGTGAAAAAATGCCGAAACATGGGAATAACGAGAAGCTTTTTATACTATTCGTTCTTCTTTGCTGGCAATATTGGCCGCGGAGGATAAATACGATCTTAGTTTCACGATAGTTACAGCCTTGTAACATATCATAATCTTGTCGTTACATATTTCCTTATTGACAAACTTAATACAGCTCTTAATATATTTCTTTCTGGACAAACATAATCCAGCCCTGTATTATATTTACTTTAATACAAAAAGGTCGATTTTCGTTAAATGTCTTTTTTAATTATTATTATCTCAGCCCAAACTGCCCACATTAAATTTGCTTTACCAAAAAACATATATTACTTTACAGAATTTGTGAAAACCAACTTTACAAAGTAAATTCTTTTGTGTTCTGTTCCAAAAAACTTTTAATATTGTACTCCAAACTTAATAAAACCGATTAACTTTCAATTAAATTCAATTCTAAAATTAGACATGGACATTCTATTGTCAAACTCGCTAGTCAAATTACTTTTTCGCCATTCAAAACTACTGGCACGCAATTCCGCTTGTTCTTCCTCTCATAGACAGCAGACGATTCCCAATTTTCTTCTGCTGCAAAATATCCATCAAAGATACAAATTCTTCTTTTCTTCTCTATTTTCAACCAACGATCTTTTGGTATTTCAAACAAACAAACGGAATTCCCAGTTTCTACGAAATTCATCAAATTTATATTTTTGTTGTTTTCGATACACACCCAACAATAGAATCTGCATAAATTAACTTCCTAAACTTTCCCAAATTTGAAAATTAAAAGCTAACGTTAATCGCTATCTTTACATTCCGCATGGTTAAAAACCCTCTAATCGGGGAATCATTCTTTCTTCTTCTTCTTAAGGTGCCGTGCATTTCTGCGTAGGAGTCCACCGTACATCGTCTTGTCAGGTGAGATGTTAAATAGTCAGGATTAAATAATTCTGTTTTTAGCAGCATTACGAAGCATTTCATAGCTGTGGATTTTTGTCCATTGTCGAATATTGCGCAGCCAAGACATTTTTTTACGTCCCAGACCTCTCCTACCCTCTATCTTTCCTTCGAGTATCAGTTGCTGAAAAGTACATTTTTCTCCTCGTAATATGTGTCCCAAGTATGCAGTCTTTTTACTTTTTACATAACTAAAGAGTTCCCTATCCTGTAAGCCCGCTCTTCTGAGTACTTCCTCATTTCTGACCCTGTCAGTTCATGATATTCTAAGCATTCGACGAGGCACCACATTTCAAACACTTCAAGTTTGTTAATGAAACTGGCCTTTAACGTCCATGCTTCCATTCCGTACACGAAAACAGGCCACACATAAACTTAAGTATCTTGTATCGGAGGTTGAAGTCCAATTTGCGATCAGTCTGAAACTTACGAAGTCCCAAAAAAAGCATTTCTGGCTTGTTCAACTCTGCTCTTTATTTCATTCTCGGGGTCCCAACCCTCGTTCAGCAAACAACCCAAGTATTTAAATTGGCTGACCTGTCCGATTTCTTCTCCAGAGACATATATCTTTGCGTTGTGGTAATCATTTCTACTTATAATCATTGTTTTTGTCTTCTTGATATTTATTTTCAAACCCCGAGCTTCACATGCAAGAGTTAGATCATTTAAAAGGCATTGAAGATTTTCGATGTTATCTGCCACTATGGCTATATCATCGGCATACCTGATGTTATTAATAAATATGCCGTTAACTTTAATACCCTTATTAGAGTCTGCCACTGCATCTGCGAAGGCTTTTTCTACGTATAAATTGAACAGAATTGGAGACAGTATACAACCTTGCCTTACTCCTTTTTTAATGGAGAAATCTTCTGTTTCGTTGAAATTTTGAAGACGTACTGTTGCTGTCTGGTTCCAAAACAGATTGGCGATAATTCTTATATCCTTGTCGTCCAATCCCAACTCTTGTAGGTATTTTATCATCAATTCGTGTTTTACATTATCGAATGCTATTTCATAATCGATGAAACAGACAAAAACATCCTTTATTTGATCTAAACAATTCTGTATTAATGTTTGCATACTAAAGATCGCTTCCCTCGTGCCAAGTCCATTTTTGAAACCAAACTGACTCCATCCACTGACCACTTCACATTTCTTAAACAATCTAGTGTGCAGTATTCTCAGGAAAAGTTTTATAAAGTGACTTATTAGGCTTATTAGTCGGTGGTCCTTGCAGAAGTTCACACGTGGTGTTTTTGGTAGGGCGATAAATGTAGAGCGAAGCCAATCTTTTGGAATCTGGTCCGTATCGTAAATATCGTTAAAGAGCTTGACAATAATGTCTAGGTTTTCTTCATTAAGTAACTCTTCATTAAGTAACTTGATTGTTTCTGCGTACATATCATCTGGTCCTGGGGTTTTGTTACTTTTTAATAGTTTGATAGCGTGTACAATTTCAGCTTTCAAAATACTTGCTGAATCATTCTTTGAATTGAGAAAAAACAACAGTTTTTCAATATACCTATTTGTAAATATATTCTTATCTAGTATTTTAAATTCACCATAAGTCTAAAATCCACATTACTTTTTACACATAAAATTTAAACCCTATAGGTAATTTCTGTAATTTTGTATACATGTATAAATAGCAATTTTTGTTATTTCTACTTTCATCTGTTTTTTTTTCCATAAAAATATATATTGTCAAGTTCCAATGAATCTCTAGTAAAACTATGCAATTAGTTGATCCTTTTAAAAATACCGCGCAATATTTAAAATGGCACTTAAAAGAATCACGTCAAATTGTTAAAAAATACGCACACAATGCACCTCGCTACTCTAGTATTTCTCAAATAATTACATTAATTTCACGCATTGCAACTCACGTCCGTCCAAAATGCATTTATTTGTTTTAACCGGTGATCTTTGTACAACGTACAACTTATCATCATTTTTTGCATTATATTTATCAACGGGCTATGTTTAATTTATTTTCATGTTGCGGTTTAGACCAACAAAAGGAAAGAAAAATGTATTATTAGGCCTACATATAATTAGCAATGTTTAATGTAATTTTATTTTCACATGTGAGCGGTTTTTAATATTTTTTTCTTGAATTTCCGTCAATATTGATAGTACCTATGCGCGAGTTGCAAAGATAATAATCATTAATTTATATAATCAAAAAATAAACCTTTAAAGATATTATCCCACATTGTTTGCCCATACTGCAATTAGTCTTGGAGTTTTTTATAATTTGACAACAAAAGTTGCAATATAAGTTTGCAACTAACTAGCTGTAGAGGTCTTGCTTCTAAAATATAAAATAATTTTTTTTCATTAATTATATTTTAACTTTATTCTTGGTCGATTTTCCTTTAACTTAGTATTGTTAGTCTTTAAATTAATGTCATCTGCGTCATGTGTGTATGAGTTTTCTAACGGTTCTTAGTCTTCTTTTTATGTTTACTAACTACTGTAGTTTTTCTTCATTTTTAAAAGTTATTATACACATTCAACACATTTGTGTTTTGAGCTTGCTAATTTTTTATCTTAGCCTAGAATAACAAAAAGAATAATAGTTATTATAATATCTAACAGTATTGAAGAATAAATAAAGATTAAATACAAAAAGAAATAGTTAAATAATTGTAACATCAAATATACCAATCAAGAATGTTGTAACACTTTCGATTTTCAACAATCAAAACCTGCAGGAAATGTGAAAGTTATCCCTATAAACGACAATGTACGGTTCCTACAACGATTCGACAGGCAACACCTCAGCGGGAACGTCTAGCAACACCACTACTACCTGGTCAAATCCAGCGACTTCGATGTCAACTATGTCTTCGATGTACGCTGCATCCGCAGCAGCTGCACATCTTTCACTTCCATATCCTGGCTTCGACCATGGACCTGGTACGTCTTCGGTGTATGCGCAACCTTCGATGTTCCAGTTTCCTCCATACCCCGCTATGCCCGTGCCGTTTGATTATCAACAGGTATATAGTGAGGAAATAATATGTTTTATTAATTACTTACTTATTATAGGATATATTATGACTGTCAGAACGTATTTATCGATAAGAAAAAAATTTCCTATCATCAAATTTGTGACAATAATAATAAAAAAGGATCGTTTGATGAAAAACTTAGTGTTTTCTTAGTAAAAGATTTAATTTCATTTTACAGTTTTTAATATTTATAATAATAATTCAGATGATAATAATTAAGTGAATAAAATTAAGATATAAAATTACCACAAAAGTTATTGTATGCGTGTATGTGTGTGTAATTACAAACTCTTTAACCTTTGGATATGAAATTTATTTATTCATGTTTAAATCAGAGACATATATATATATATATATATATATATATATATATATATATATATATATAAGGTAGACTGACTGCGTTTTCCCAGTGCGACAGAGAAAACTGACGCAAAGCGCTCTCTGCATCTCTTTCTAATGGGCCGGGCTTCCGCCTAAAACTCCCCTAGTATTGGGAACGGAAAAAATCGATTTACTTACAATCTGTACGCCGTAAAAAATGTTTTAAATAAAAAATGTAGCTGAGATAATTTTACACAAAAATGTTTATTATCACTATTTACATAGAATCAATTGTTCTCTCAGAAACAACGCTTGAAGCGATCGGCAGTTTTGAATGTCGGTTACGCATACGAAATCAATTTTCAAAAAGTTTGTATTAACTCGACGGTAAAAATTTAATATCTTTTAATCAGAGTGTCCTATGGATAAAAATCAATATGCACTTTAAAGATGAAAAGTGTAGCTTTTGCGTTAATTTTTTGTCGCAAAATATGTCAGTTTCTATAAATATGTTAAATAAAAAACGTTGCCCAACTTTTACCATTTAAATTTTGCCTGAATAAAAGTAATGAAAGCAGTTTCTGACAAATTCATTTCTGCCAAACTACACTAAAAAACTAAAAAAAACGAAGCTCTGCATTTTGACCTTAAATTTGACACATCATATATTTATGTCTTTGAGGAAATAGATTAACTTCCAAAACTGCAAGTTATCTGGAGTTATCTGTATGTTGGTGACCTCTGATGTATTGGACTCAAATGCAATACAGTTTTATCATATACTAAGAGCCACTTGTGTGCTAAATTAGAAGACTCTAAGAATGTTCCTTCAACAGTTATTACATAAACGGTCAGACAATGACATGATCTCAAGAAGGACGTGTCTTCTCCTTAAGAAAAGAGAAAAAACAGTAAAGAAAAAAAGTTTAAAAGCTACTTAAAACATATATGTATATAGTGTATATATATATATATATACATATATAATATATATATATATATATATATACAAATATTACAATACATAAACAAAGTACAAAAAATAATAAGTAACATAAGTGCAAATAATTCTAACGTAAAAATATTTAAAAGTTTCCAGTCTCTTTTCAATACTTAAATAAAAATCTTACAGGTTGAATCTTTTCAGCATCCAGTTTAAACGCTAATACGAAAGCTCTCCTTAAAATTCTTTTAAATCTATCTAAAGAGGGTTGTTTTTCGTAGAAATCCTTCCTCGAAAATTTCATTCCCTCCTCAGATATTGGAATTAGAACTCGTCCTTCAATTTCTTCGAAAGTTTTTAACCCACTCTTCCCGTTTTTCCTTTTGGCTCTCGTTTTTAATCACAGCTTTCTAGATTTCGACTCTTTACCTGCCGTTTTAATTTGTCATTATTAAAATAATGTTCCACTTTTAATATTTCATTATGATTTCAAGCTTTTTTTATTCTAGTCTCTCAGTCGAATGACGATTTCTCGCCCTTACGAAATGTACTTCAGAAGTCGAAGACGGTTCCAGCCAAACTTCATTAAATTTAATAAATCTGATTATTATGGAAGTTTTTAATATGGGCTCTGTTTAGTCCTGAAATATACTTTACTTGTTAAAGTGATTTATTTCATCATACATTGGAAATAGTTAATAAAAATATAGTACATATTGAATAATTCATTTCAAAAAACTGCAATAGGTCATATCCGTCCATTCATTGTTTAAAATATTTCTGAACGTTTCTTGAAACATGTAACAAGCCACTTATAACTATAATATGCATTTTTTTTATTGTTTTATAGATAATTTTTCAAACTAAATATTATTTTGGAGCAATTCTTTACTTTTGGTCCATAAAGAATATATGTAATATAAACCCGTTAACCCCTTGATTGTTATGTTATCCTCCTCTTTATGTCATATCTTTTCATATTTGCAAAAATTCTATCTAATTGTCATTTTAATTTGTTGATGGTATTTTCCGTAAATTTCCAGTTCAGTTTTGCCACTTGCTGTATTCATTTCTTTTTTGATCTTATAAGTTTTATATACAGTATTTGGTTTTTCAATAATATCTGCATTTTTGCAATTTGATCAAAAATTATTTTTTTGAATGTCCAAATTTATAAACTTTAAATGTAAACATTGTTGAATATTTTGAACATCATTTGTTTCTTAAAATATAGCCTATTAATTCGTAATCCAATATAATTAATCTTATTTTCTGCTGTCAAATTTTTTCTTATTAGAATATAGAGATATAAGGAAGATTTTACGAAGGATATTCGAATAGAAATATTCATATTAAATATTTCTGAAGGCCAAATTTCTGATGCTAAACGCAAAAGCCCAAAACACGTGAAAGAGAATGACAAATTTGAGAAGATTTACGTTTTCTTGTGACTTATACTTATATATCCTTTGTAAATGGTATTATGTAAATGCTGGTTTTCTAGCATCTTAACACCATTCGATTAAGATCAATGAATGAACATTACTTAACATTAAATAACCAGCTCCTAACATACTACTCATCCATCGGACCTTCTATGAACTCACGAGTTTAAATTCCATTGGAGCAGATCTATTTAAAATTTGATACAGTATGTAGCTTAAATGAACTACTCATATCGCAGTGAGTGTACTAGCCCTCTGAGCCATGAAATTGAAACGAATGGAAAGTTTACATACCTGGGAATAGAAATATATGCCGGCGGATCAGAAGATGAAGAAATACGGAAGAGAATAACGCAGGCAAACAGAGCTTATTTTGCCCTCTCCCGTATATTTCGGTCTAAAAATGTCCACCGAAATACAAAGATGAGAATCTCTATAAAACCTTAATTCGACCCATAGCATGCTATGGCAGTGAAACATGGGTCCTAAAAGAAACATCCAAAAGCAAACTCGACATATTCGAAAGGAAAGTACTAAGGAGAATACTAGGACCTCTGAGGGAAAACGGAATCCTCAGAAGTCGATACAACAACGAGCTTTATCAACTTTATAAGGAAGCACCACTGTCAGACTTCATTAGAATACAAAGATAGCAATAAGCCGGACATGTGATAAGAATGAAAGTGGATAGGCTACCAGAAAGAGCACTGAATGCTAGAATGTAGGGAAAGAGACCGGTTGAAAAGCCAAGAGAACGCTGGGAAGACACAGTAAACAGCGACGCATATGCCTTTTTAGGAGTCCGTGTATGGAGAAGATCAGCCACAGACAAGCAAGGGTGGAGGCAAAAAACAAAGGAGGCCAAGGTCTACAAGAATGCTGAATATATCATAAATGGATAAATAAACAGTAAGGCGATAGATGTTGAAAAAACTATCAGGATTAATTACCACAATTCAAAAGCATATATAAATATTGAGACTAACAGTTCAGGAAATAAGTTCAAGAAAATACCAATAGACAAACAAAATAGTACTCTTAAATAAAAACGTTTGAAATTGTTTAATTTGTTTTATACTAGACAACTAGAACAAATAATATAAAAGCTACCATTGGCTATGGCATTGATGACAAAATCACAGATAAGAATATCCTTCTAGAAAAATCTCCGGTCATAAAAGTGTATGTTATAATTAAGTAAAATGTAATATTTATTATAAAAAAAAACAAATTAAATATATATGTAATTTTAAATTGTTACCAATATGTCATTTTATTAGCTAATGTCGGTTGATACTTAGGCAATTTACACAAGAGCTCTGTTAAATATATACAACCACGAAGTAAGGATATCTCCAATAAATAACCTAAATAAATGATGTTAGTGTTTCAACAATGAAACATCTGCCTTTTCAGTTTTTTACGGGACCGCACAATTAAAGTGAAAACGCATATTGATCAATGTAGTACACCTACACACGTTTGCCTATACGCGTCGTGAACTCAATTACTGTACTTCCTGTTCGATTCACTTCTCTGTAAAGGTAAATTTTAATCAAAACCCCAACAGAAAATGTTGTCGATCATACAGAAACGGACTGCTAGATTGTCTTAAAAATCTTGTGATAAAAAATTAATTTTTATTACATTTAACACATTTGAAAAGTAGTGTTTGTATCCAGATTGTTTAATTAAAAAAGTGGTACAGTAGGCGGTACTGTAGACTAGCGCGGAGCTTGTTAATAACTATTTAAATTAACATCAGGAAAAGAAATATGATATTTTTTAACATCTAAAAGACTACCAAGAAAATAAACTTACAACAAAATACTGCAGTACATCACTCCACTCAAACAATTAATACTGGATAACCTTGATAACTCAAATTCCAAAAGACCTCAAAAGCGCAAATATACATGAAACAGACATCACAGACAAAAACACCTTCATAATCAACGTACATAAATAAATAAGTAATAATATTATTTAAAACCATATATTAATAAAAAAATTCTTTATTCAAGTTGATGTTTCGCCAGGTATTCCATGTCTTTATCAAAACTATATCTAAAATTCATCGAATATTTTTATCATAGTGTTTATAAAAAACTAATAAAAAACTTACCATGAAACTTAAATTTTTGTACATATTTTTATTTGGGTTAAAATCCAGTAAATAGTTGATAAGGTATAAATGGTAACAATGGAAATTAAAGTATAGTTGGACAAACGCCAGACGAATGGAAAAGCAGCGTATTAGTACCCGTCTACTAAAACAACTGTGTACAAACTACAGTCCCATAAAACTGCTTAGTCACACCATAAAGTTATGGGAGAGAGTAATTGATAGACGTATACGTGAAGAAACCCGAAGAATCCGATAACCAGTTTGACTTTATGCAAGGCAGATCAACAACAGACGCAATTTTCATTAGAAGGCAGTTGATTGAAAAATACAGGAATAAAGAAACAAACGATTATATGATATTCATTGATCTTGAGAAAGCATATGATAGAGTTCTTCAGAAGATTGTGGTGGTGACAATAAGAAAAGAGTCCTCGGTGAATATGTAAAGATTGAGAGAGGCATGTATGACGGAGCAACAAATAGTGTTAGCTTGGTACAAACTGAAGAATTTAATGTGAAAGTAGGATTCCATCAAAGCTCAATGCTTAGTCCTTATTTATTCTCATTAGTTCTGGATCAAATAACAGCGAAACTACAGGGTAATATTCCGTGGTGCTTAATGTATCCTGATGATGTAGTGTTAGTAGGAAATAGTGAAAGCGACTTAGAACAAAAACCTGGAGACAAGCCACAGTGGAGATAAGCTCTTGAGGTAACAGGTTTAAAACTAAGTAGGACAAAATCAGAGTATTTGGAATGTTCATTTAAAGATGGAGACAAACATACAAACATACAAACATACAGACATACAAACATACAAACAGAATGATATATTTGGATGGTGAAATATTGTGAAAGGTAGTAGTTTTAAGTACCTAGGATCGGTGTTACAGAGTAATGGGAGAATAGATAGAGATGCATGGAGTAGGATTAGGATTGGATGGATGAAATGGAAGGAAGCGAGTGGTCTGTTGTGTGACAGAAAAATTCCAATTAAGCTGAAGGAAAAATTCTATAAAGCAGTCATAAAATCAGCTATGGTGTACAGAACTGAATGTTAGCAATTAAAAAGAAAAAAGGACAACGAACGCATGTGAAGGAAATGAGAATGCTTCTATGGATGAGTGGAGTGACAAAAAAGGATAAAGTTAGGAATGAGTATATTAGAGGAAATCTAAGGATGGCACCAATTGTTGCCAAGATGAGAGAGCATAGGTTAGATGCTTTGATCATGTTCAACGTAGAGACGTTAATCACCCAATACGAAGAATTGCTTATCTGCGGGTTCCAGGAAGTAGTAGGAGAGAAAGACCAAAAATGACCTGGGGGCGACGCTTAGGCAGGACATATTGGTAAAGGGTATTAATATTGATATAACCCAAGATATACACTCATGGAGAAATGTAATTAGGGAAGCCGACCCCGCATTGGGATCAAGGCAAAGAGAATGATGAGTTATTAAGGTTTATATAACATATAAATAAAATTTTTTGCGAAAACAATTCAATATTTTTTATCAAATTTACTATCTACTTGACATTCTGTATTAATAAATAGTGTCTTTATCAGTGGCCTATTGTAAAGTAATATGGTTGATCTTTTTGTGGTATTTAGTATAGTGTTGGTTATAAAATATTAAAAGAAATTTTATTTAATAAATTCGAGTCTTTTTGTCATTTGTAGCGTTTGGGCACTGTCTGATGTGTATTGATTGATTTATTTCTTTTTTTTGTATTTTGTTCTACTTTTAAAATCTTTTCTCCTTCGTAAGGATGTGGTGGCGTCATATTATTTGTTTGACTATTTCTGTCCAAATATCTCTCTCCTGTGCGCCTTCTTTTGCTTCGGAGAATAAGTAACCAGTCATGTCCTTTATTTGGTCCGACCATCATACTGGAGATTCTCCCTTGGATCTTTTACCCGCTACGTTACCTTCAACTATCATTTGCTCCATGCCTTCTCTTCTTCTAGTTATAGGTCCAAAATATTTCAGTATATTTTGGTTGATAGTTGTGATGAGTCTAGTTTTTATGTTAAGTTCTGCTAGAATTGGGTTATTTGTGCGATGGTATGCGCAGCATTCTACGGTAGAACCACACCTCAAATAGTATTATACGCTTTGAATCGGTTTTTTTTATTTTCCAAGTTTCTGAAGCATAGGTGGTGATAGGAAATATAAATTCTCGAACAAGGTGTAATTTTGTGTTTTTTGTGATGTCAGTGATCTGGCCATTGTGTTGCATCGACGAATCTCGTCTTTGTATCCTCCACTTTTAGTAATAACGGAGCCTATGTAATTAAATTGGCTGATCACTTCGTAACCTGCCAGGTTTCTTATCTCTGCTTGGTTTGGTCTGATTCTATCGATGATCATCACTTTTGTTTTCTGCATATTTATTTTTAAACCATATTCCGTACTTACCGTGCTGAGCCTATTTATAATTTGTTCCAGTTCTTCTGGTGATGACGCCAATATAACAGTGTCATGTAAATCATAATATGTTATAGCTTAGATAAAGACATGGAATACCTGTCGAAACGTTGAAACGTCGAATACTGCTTCTAGTTAGTATATGCCCAAAGATTGTGATCTACCTTAAATATCCTGATTTTTTTATTTGTTAATTTTTTTCAATCATTATTATTACTGTCGCGAAAAAATATAGCATGACAAATTTGTTCAAGTCTCTAAATACTATGCCTGATGATAATGTTGTACAAAAGCCTTCTTAAATACATATATAATTTTAAAACACGCTCGTTTGAACTAAAAATCAGCTAATACCTCCCTGGTGTAGTTAACTATTAACCATTAAACGGGTTTAGTTCACCCAATCGACCATGCGTCACGAAAAAAATTGAAGAATGTTGTTTCTTCTAGGTAAATTTCATATTTGCATTCAATGAACGCTCTTAATGACAAGACGTTATGTACAACATACACAAAAGATTGAGATTATAATTAATAAACCTACTTTTAGAGTATCTGCGAACTACTTTGTTTCATTCGTTCCAATATCTGACTATGAATTATTTTAAATGATGATATCATAAAATGAGCTAAATTAATAATATTAAATTATTGAAGTTATATTATAATTTTGTCACCTTAAAAATAGAATAGTTTTATTATAAATTTATTAACATAAAAAAAATTTTGGTATACAAAAAACGCTATAGGTAAGAAAACAAATATGCACAAACTATAAAAAAACTGGCTACTAATTAATAAACAAAAGAAATTTAAGTTGTTAAAGCATACATATACGAGTATTAATATTAAAAGAGGGTGAGATTGAAAAAAAAAAGCTAAAATTCATCGGAGAGTGTGTTAAAATATCACATATTTAATTAAAGTGGGCTCTGCATGAAACAGTATTAGTGGAACATATAACAAAGGCCACCAAATATATATATATATATATATATATATATATATATATATATATATATATATATATATATATATATAAATGTTTTTGATGGGTTGGAGTCAATACAAGGGGCTATTGGTTAACTATTTAATATCTCGAGCTTTCAATTGTGTTTACAATTCTTATCAAGAGCTGCTAAAAAAGACAAAATATCTTACAAAGTTGAACTATAAAGAAAAACACTTTTTGTTAACTCACCAAATAAAATTAGTTTCGTTAATAAAAATTGCTGCAAATACATATCAAAAAGAATTAATACTAAAATGCCCTTATCTAATAAATTCTTCACTGAAATTTTAATAATTTTGAAAACATTTTCTTAACAAAAAAATAATTGAATTTATAAATAGTTTAAAGTAGCAACCAATTACAAATAAGCCTCAATGTTATAAATACCAACTTAAAATGTTTACCTTTGACCATTATATTGTCAAAAAAAAAATTTTGTTTAAAAATTCTTTTTTGTTTAGTAACAAAAAAGAAGAAGATTTATTCACCATTGATAGATGTCTGAAAAAATGTAACAGATATATGGAAAATTAAATAAAAATGTAATATTTGTCAAGTTTTATATATAAATTATAAAGAAATAATATAATTATAAATTTTGTTTAGGTTTTGAATTTCTGATCTTTTGTTTAAACTATTATCACTTTTGCTGATACAAACCATTTCCAAAAAAGTTCTTTTGAATTTATTACTTTCACTACATAAAATTTTAATGTTATCAAAATCCATAATATGGTCTTTATCGATTACATGCTCTGCCAAAGCACAAGATGGTTTTTTAATTCTGCAATCACTTTTGTGAGAAATAATGCGATTTGAAAGATTTCTTCCGGTCTCACCATCATACTCAGCTTCACACTAAGTACAACTAATGCTGTATACTACATTCGTTTTTTCAAATTTGTCTATAGGATATTTAGTTTTGGAATATAAAGATAAAATAGTTTTGATGTTCTTTGTTGCTATTTTTATATTGTCAATAACCTTTAGTGTTTGTATTAATTTAGGTGTTAATGATGGTATAAAAGGTAGTGAATGATAATAGATGTTCTGATTGTTAGATACAATGTTTTGAGATTTAGCAAAAAATGGTGTTAAGTTATTTATATTAACAATATTAGAAAAAAGCATCCTATGTAGCATATCTGGAGGATAAGAGTTTTCAATTAAAATATTTTTTAACAATTGAAGATCTTCGTGTAGATAATCTGGATGAAAAACTTTCTCATCACCCATCAAAAACATTTATATATTTTTTCCAAACGAGTCACAAGTACTTCTTTTTTCTTATATATATATATATATATATATATATATATATATATATATATATATATATATATATATATATATATATATATATATATATATAAACTAAGGTACACTCGAAGAGTGGTGGGTTTTTCGGTCAAAGTGGAGAAATAAAAAGACAAAGACGATGGCTACTTCATCTATTTATTGAAGACGTTTCGCTTTCTGCTCAGAAAGCATCATCAGTTCATCTAAAAAGAACAATATGAAACCAAACATCCATAGAGAAGTTATAACCAAAGTGTGTTACCTTACAAAGACATGTAGCAGTCAGTGATGTTAAAAATATGAAAAAGCTTACAAAGCTGGACATTCAGAGTTAACGTTGTATATAACAATTAATTGAAACTAGGTAAATTGTTATATACAACGTTAACTCTGAATGTCCAGCTTTGTAAGCTTTTTCATATTTGAAATCGTAGGCTTCCACGGCCAGAGTCAGAATTATAGTTTATTCGTCTTCCGGGTTTGGACCGTGTCATTTGTGAGTGACCCAAAAGTGGGTTCATCTCAGACGTTTCGCTACAATTGTATGTAGCTTCTTCAGGAGAACAAAAAGAAAAAGAAACAAAAGACAGGAAGATGGGTAGTTAGCAACGGTAACTCAGTTACTCAACGCAACCAGAGGCGAATACTAACTACCAAGATGGGCATTTGGTCACAGTAACTCAACTACTCAACGCAGCCAGAGGTGAAAACCAAATGCCAGGACAGGGATTCACGTCCAACAGCTCAGAACACTAACGCGTCGAGAGGCAGGGAGTGAATCCGACGATTACTCCGCTACCGCTCTATTTATAGTCGCGGTGACCTGTCGTGTCGGGACGTATCGGCACACTTCGTGGCGCGAACGTCAAGAAGCGCGCGCTGGCCAATCATGTGGCTGCATCGTGGTAGCGGGACCGGACGGCGGCTCTAGACTGGGATTCCAGATGGGAGACAGTAGTATCCTTCCTCTCGATTGATATTATGTGGATTTTTTCGGATCTCTAGAGATTCGCGGATTTTCCTGGAATAAAAGAAGGGGCTCTTAGAAATAATATGAGTTTTTTCGAACAATATGGAATGACCGGTTTCTTGGCAGTGTTCTGCAACTGCAGAATGGGAGAAAAGACCTGATCGAATGCATCTTTGATGCTCTTGAATCCGAGTTTTGACGGAACGACCAGTTTCGCCAATATACACTTGTCCACATGAACAAGGAATAGAATAGACACCACAGGAAGATAGGGGCGGTAATGGGTCCTTAGGAGAGGGTAGATATTGTGAGATTTTCTTGGGTGGTCGAAAAGTAGTCCTGATACCTTCCTTGCGAAGAATTTTGCCAATCCTATCAGTGACACTTCGAATATACGGAAGAAAAGCCACAGGAGTATTACCCGAAGATTCTGAATTTGTCGTCCTAGGGTGTAAAGGGGGATGTAGATGTCGGTGTGTAATATTTTGAATTGTGGACTTGGAGTAACCGTTGGCGACAAGGGTTTTTTGCAGATGGCCAAGTTCTTCTCTAAGGTTGTCAGGTTCAGAAATCGAAATGGCCCGATGGATGAGAGAGTTGATCACAGAATTCTTTTGGGCAGGATGGTGGTGTGATGAAGCATGTAGGTAACGATTCGTGTGAGTCTTTTTTCTATAAACAGAGTGACCCAATCGGCCATTGGGCTTGGAGGTGACTAACACATCGAGAAAGGGAAGGGACCGATTATTTTCTACTTCCATTGTGAATTTTATACTCGGATGTTGTGAGTTAAGATGATCTAGGAAGGGAGAAAGGGTATGTTGACCATGGGGCCAGATGATAAATGTATCATCAACGTAGCGGAACCAGACTTTTGGTTTTAAGGGGTAAGATTCTAGGGCTAAAGACTCAAAGGCTTCCATGAAAATGTCAGCAATGACAGGGGAAAGGGGAGAACCCATTGGTGTTCCAGATATTTGTTTGTAGAAATTGCCTCTAAAAGAAAAATATGTTGAAAGGAGGCATTTTTCCGCAAGATCTGCTAAAACCAAAGACTTGTTATCATTGGTCAAGTGATCTCGCAGAACAACTAGAGAGTCATGTATGGGAATATTGGTAAATAGGGATGATACATCGAAACTGACGAGAATGTCTTGGGGATCGACCGTGAGGGAGGAGATTAAGGTGATGAAATGTGTGGAATTTCGGACATAAGAAGAGGTACGACCAGTATAGGTCTTAAACTGATTCGACAAGTACTTTGCGAGTTTGTAGGTAGGAGAGTTAATCGTAGTCACAATGGGACGAAGAGGAACGTTGTCTTTATGGATTTTGGGAAGACCGTAAATTCTGGGGCAGATGGAGTTTTTCGGAACTATGGACTTCTTAACATCATCGGAAAGATCGGATTGTTTGATGGCATGGGAAATTTCGCGTTCGACTCTAGGAGTGGGGTCTCGAGAAATTGTGTTATAACAGGATGTATCCCTAAGTAAGTCGTTTACTTTCTCTATGTAGGAAGGAGTATCCAGGATGACTGTGGCATTACCTTTGTCTGCAGGAAGGATTATTATCTCAGAAAGAGAACGGAGATTTTTGAGAGCTATGAACTCCTCACGAGATATATTGGAAGTAGGGATTTTGGCTGTATCAAGACATTTAGCGACGTCAAAGCGGATACGGTCGGCTGGAATTTTGGGAATTGTGCGGAGTGCCGCTTCCACATTTGAAACTATTTCTTCGGTAGGAATTCTGGAAGGAGTGATAGCAAAATTAAGACCTTTAGATAGAAGACTGCTTTCTGCACTTGTTAATTGGTGAGAAGAAAGATTAACGACGGTGTTAGTAAGAGGTAAAAGAGAAGTAGAAGTGGTGGAATGTGATTTTTTCTTAGATACAAGGGATTGGAATTTCTTTTTGTGAGTTTCGTTGCCTAGAAGAAGGATTTTATCGGCTTGATGATAAGAAATGCGGTCTAAAAGTGACCAATCATCGACACTAAGAATACTGGAGAGTTCAAGATGCAGCTTAAAAAGTTTTTGGGATTGAAAATTAAGGGTTTTTAGAATATGTTGAATCCGTTCACGAAGTAGAGATAGGCTGGCTCGATGTAGAATTCGGGAAGAAGATGAAGAGGAAATGTGATGTTTTAGAACAAGAAAATTGGGAACCAAGTTATTATCACGACATCTAGAGAGGAAGGTGAGCGAAGAAAGTAGAGATGAAACTTTAGAGCGAAGATTGGAGAACTCTGAGGTTTTGCGGAATATAACCTCCCCGTAGAGGTTGGTCAAATGAAATCGTAGGCTTCCACGGCCAGAGTCAGAATTATAGTTTATTCGTCTTCCGGGTTTGGACCGTGTCATTTGTGAGTGACCCAAAAGTGGGTTCATCTCTGAGACAAGAGATGAACCCACTTTTGGGTCACTCACAAATGACACGGTCCAAACCCGGAAGACGAATAAACTATAATTTTTCATATTTTTAACATCACTGACTGCTACATGTCTTTGTAACGTAACACACTTTGGTTATAACTTCTCTATGGATGTTTGGTTTCATATTGTTCTTTTTAGATGAACTGATGATGCTTTCTGAGCAGAAAGCGAAACGTCTTCAATAAATAGATGAAGTAGCCATCGTCTTTGTCTTTTTATTTCTCCACTTTGACCGAAAAACCCACCACTCTTCGAGTGTACCTTAGTTTATATTGGATTGACGGTCGTACTCCTTTTCTCGATATATATATATATATATATATATATATATATATATATATATATATATATATATATATATATATATATATACAGGGTGTTTGGTGTGTCGATGGAAATTTTTTAAGAGGAGGGTTTAAAGTAGGGGAGGTCATTTGCAAAATTCTTTGCTAATAATGTATCGCTCAAACTGTTAAGGCTGTTCGTCTATTTTATTTTTAAAAATAATTATCTAAGATGTTGAATCTTAAAGCATTGTTAAAATAACCTTCATTAATGAAACGGGTAAGAAAGGTAAAACACGACAACGATATATCATGCTTTTTGCAACATTTATTATGCCTTATTAAGTATGTACATAAACTTCAAAAAACAGTCATTGTTGTTCAAAATGAGAACCACTATTCCTAATGGACGCTCTTGCCCTGCATCGTATTCCTGATGTGGTTACTTTTAACCTCAGTTCTGCCCTTATAATGTCAGCTGCTTCGATAATCCTTTTCATTAAATGAGCTCTAGTTCGGATTGGAATTTGATAAACAAGTTCTTTGAATCTGCCTCAGATGTGGTAGTCACACGGTGTTAAATCGGGCGATCTAACAGGCCACGAAATCGGTCCAGTTCGTCCTATTCACCTATTGGGATAGTGATGGTTGAACCAAGCCTTAACAGCACGTGCACAATGTGCAGGGCATCCATCATATTGGTACACCATTCTTCGTCTGAGGATGAGGAGTAAATCTTCTAGGAGTGGTGGTAATTAATTCTCTAGAAAGTCTAAGTACACTTGGCTATTTAACCTGCCTGGCAAGAATGGTGTACCAACAGTATGGATGTTGGTACACATTATTTTCTTGGCCTTATTTTCGAATATTGACAAATTTAACTTTATTTCGGAAACCTTAACAGTTTGAGCGATACACTATTAGCAAAAAATTTTGCAAATGGCGTCCCCTATTATCCCTTAAAAAATTTCCATCGACCTACCAAACACCCTGTATATATATATATATATATATATATATATATATATATATATATATATATATATATAATTTTTTCAAAATTTTTATAGAAAAACTACCTAAGATTCTAGAAAATATGATTGAAAATTTAATAAAGTTTTTTGTCATCGTTTGCTGTAAAAAATTCTTTAATATTATAGTTTTCTTTGGAAACTTATTAGATAAAATTATGAAAGATTTCGTTTTATTGATACCATATTGCCCCATCCATTATTCGACATAACCCATACATCACTACTATTGAAAGCTAATAATATTTGTTTCTACTACTAATAAGTAACAATATTCGTGGACTTATTCAAATCTAGAAAGTGGTGATGCCGTGTCTTGCGACTAATTCAATAAACCTGATTATAATTTATTTATACAAATTTAAAAAAATTACAAAACCCAATCGTCCTTTAATTTAGGAATATAAGCAATAAGAACAAGAGGATAAATGACGGTATTCTTAAAACTCTTGTTTATTATTTATTACCTTAGTTTTTTGAAAAGCAACATCTTAATGTCTTTCACGTATGAATTGCATTTTTTCACACTTCCAAAACATTTTTATCCTGCAAACTTTCTTCGCTGATAAATCGTCACCTTAATGAACAAGTCCGAGCGAATTAAAAATGTGATTTATACTGCAACCCTTTTTCTTTCCCCGTCCCAAGAGATAAAAAAGACATTATACTTCTGTTTCGTACTAAATGAAAAAAGCAATATCTAAAACCACTACAGATATATATCACGCGCGACATTTTAAATGTCTCCGAACAGTTTTCTGCTACTTTAATTTTCAGTTTTGTTATTAATGACGGTTTCGTTTTAGGTTTTACGAATATAATTGCTAGGTTTTCATGCTATAAGTCGAAACTTTTTGTAATTATCTAGTTTTTGCAAAAACGTACTATTTATATAATCAAAAATAAAAAAAAAGAAATAAAAATTGTCACATGGATAAGAAAATATAGAATTTAAATTAAATGTTACAAAACATTATATTTTAAAACGACTTTTTGGTTATTAAATATTGTTTTCTTTGGAAATATATTTTAAGTAGGTCACCAGGTCAGTATTGTGGAAGAAAATGTTAACAATTTTATTTAGAGATCAACGGGAAAGGGGTCGATCAATTTATTTGCGTATATTTATTTATGTAATAACTTTTAAATAAATAATAAAAATAAGAATTTTCTATATTCAAATTAAAATTTGTTTATATGGTTCTAAACAAAGTGTGATATGATCTCTTCTTATTCATTAGAGCGAGATACTTGGTCTCTCTGCTCTTAAGTCTAGAAACTTTTTTACCAAACCCTGTCCTTATAATAAATTCGACCAAGAAGTCCTGTGCTCTTGATAAAACAAGAGAATTATGTTATAAAGTATTTAAGGATTTCGTATGACTATATTATTAATACTTCAAATCAATTCTTGGCTGTTTGTTTATCAGGCATTTCACATTTACAAAGAATATGTATGGTAGTGCCATTGCTATGTCATAATTCTCAAATATATAAGCTTTTTATACTTATAATTTTCGCTGTCGCTATATTGCTTAACTAGTTATAAAATATTATTGATTCAAGTTCCCTTCTTTATCTATACTCATTTCCCATATCTTCCCTACTCGTTTTCAACATTGCCCCACCGTCGCATTTATATTTTCTGTCAAGTTATGTATTTGGTATTTGCATCTGAACAAGCATTTTTAAAGATTTGTGAAAGTGTTTCATTAAACACATGCTACTTTAAGATTTTTTCTGTATATGTATTTTTCTGTATCCTACTTAAAGGCTATAATATTATCTATAAAGCGTAGACTAGTTTCCTTTTATTATTAGGCATTACCTATATTTGCTTCTCACCTGTTGATATTGAAATTCAGAGAGCCCTTTATGTTTTTTCTATGTTTCCATAAATATGTTACATTTTGCTTTATGCAAGATATTAACGAATAATTTTGTTAAATTATAATTTGGCAGCACCTTTGAACCAACAGATTTTTAATAATCTTGATTTTACACAACTGTCTAATCAATATTATCTACATATTATAAGTATTTTGCAAAATGTATACGATATGCACATTATTCGATTAAACTGCTAATTTACACATGCTTCATATTTAATACGGCTATTAGAAATGCTACTGTGTGTGAAATAGAGCAATACGGTAATATCGTAAAAAGTTATGAATGTACTAGAATAAAAAGTACATAATGTTTATATAAATGTTTTGTAGCAATCACCGATATTTAATTATAAAATCTATAATATAATATAATAATAATTATATGTTCTTTAAATAAAAAATCGTCTTCCTTAAATAAATATTAAAATAAATCTTAAATTATTTTTTCTGTTTTGTCCAGCACTACACATTCACTACACTACATCGATCTTACTCACAACTCTCATTATTCCACAATAACTAATCTTCTCGGTATTCTCTTTCAGATCTTCATGCACAAGTCTGCTATGCAGATGCATGCCAGGGACCTCGCAGGACGATCGGAAGTAAAACCCCATCAATGCCAGCAGTGTCTCAAGTCCTTCAGTAGCAATCATCAACTCGTACAGCATATCCGAGTCCATACCGGCGAAAAGCCCTATAAATGTTCCTATTGTGACAGGCGGTTCAAGCAGCTGAGTCACGTTCAACAACATACAAGACTTCACACGGGTAAGTAGTAAACTAGTAATAATATTTTTGTCTTTTGTGCGATATTAAAGCAGTTAACTAGCCTATATTGATTTTAAAAAATGTTGGTTACCTAGAATCTAGCCCATAACCTCAGCTTGTTTCCAATAATATGTCGGTAACTATGCCAAACTACAGAATAAGAAGACTACATGCAGGTTTCACATAAACATATATGTAGGCTTCAATGGAGATATAGGTCTATAATAGTCACAGCCAGGATTGTAGGCTTCACTCACCAAAAATGGGAATAAGACAAATCCAATATAACAAAAAAAATACAACAAAAAATTTTGTGTTAGTTGACAGCATAAAGAAATGTCTTGCCTTGCCATGAGGTTCCAAAAAAATTAATAAATATAAACAAAATTCCTTTGAATTGAATTTCATTTTGATGAGCAGAATTACCAACACATAAATAAGATTTGGAGTTACTTGTGAACTAAAGCGAACTGAAATAAATGTACATTTAAATTGAAGAATAATAAATCCGTAAAATAGTTTCGAAACACAATTCAGATACATAGACGATTTGTACGTGAAATGGAATCTTTACTGCCTTTTTCATGAAGAATAATAATTAAACAAAATATTTAGTTGATGGAAAAGTTGAGCGTTAACTATTTTTAGAACAAAGATAGTAAAACAAAACACAAAGTTCATAAATGTACAAAATTAAAAGAAATTGGAATAAAATAGTTATTTGAAGGAAAAAATCAAACTTTTGAATTTTATAACGTTACTTAACTACAAAAATTATTCAAAAGGAAAGCTGGTACCATAGATTTTAAGTCCTCAGAGGACTAGATGTCTCAGAATTATTCTATACAGGCGCTGTTGCCGCTTTTTTCGTCAATAAAAACTGAACATAATTTAAGTTTAATATTGTATGTATTGTACAGTACATTAAATAGTTTAAGTACATTAAATATTGATAACACTTTGTATATCAAAGAGATTATCAAGTCATCAATTCATTTAAAAACCGCAAATTCTTTTAAACAAACAACAAAACGTTTTGACCCCGTTAATAATCGGACAATAAAAAAGTGAAACAAAAAGAGAGTCAAAGAACGACAGGATTAAAAGGATTGCAGACTAATAAAATAAGTTTCGTAAAGCTGCGTCGCAACTTTTTTATTCCGGAGTTTTTAATCCTTGGTGAAAAAGGATTGTGGGAGTATGTCTGTATTGTTAACTTTTTAACCGACGATAAAATGAAAATGGACTATTTACGTACAGTATATTGGTTAGTATATAATAATTTGAACCTTTTGATTTTGATATATTATATATTTTGATATATATAATATATTGATTTATCAGAATTAGTAAAAAATGTAAAAGAAAAGAATAAGCCTAAGGACAAGACAGATATATGGCAATATCAACCAGGATTTTTCTTGGTTTGTATAGATTTTCTTTAAAGTTAAATCCTGATTATTTACTTCAGCAACAGGTAAAATACCTCAATCGTGTGAATTATTATAGGATATAGCCTTTCTATTTATTTACGCCTTAGTTCGTCTTTGATGCTGTAGTGCCATAAATGCCAGTTTTATTTCCACTTCGATGAGAAAATCAAAAAGTAGATATTTGAAGGTCGCTCCTCGGGAGGCAATTGCCACCATCTAGACATAATTTGCCTAGTACAGCTTCTATATAATCTTAACACTTACGCCTTACATGTTTTTTTGAAGTATTACAACTTTCCGAATAAGTAGTGGTAAATACTTTATATATAGAAAACAATGATAGAACCCTCCACATGAGGCTTGTACTTCAAAAACGATATCAAACAGCAATCAAACCGTCAGTTATCTAGTCCAGTATTTAATCATTGTTCAATGAAGTAAATGTACCAATTGTATTATTATAAAATACTGATACATTTTTAATTATAGACAAAAATTTATTATTTTTTAGAAGAATAAGTAGAACAAAAGCATGTTTGGTGAGGCAAAACTATAAAACTATTCTCAAATCGGATTCATATTTTATCTTAGCTTTATGTTGTGCTTTACGATTTACGGATGTAACCAAAAACTTCTGGTATACTCGAGCAAAAATCGATAGCGTTTTCATAAACAAAATAAAAGTACAATAATACATAAGTCCGAAAAACAGCTCTTTGGCTATTAATTTTTTGTCCCAATAACTGATGATTGTATGGACTACTTTTTACATATTTAAAATCTAATAACGTGAAATAGATAGAGTGCAAAATAACTAGAAACAGCTTATACACAGTTCTTTGTAAACATGGACTTTGTCGTTGTCGTGACTATTAGACAAGGCGAAAAGCTCAGGTTTGTTCGGAAAAATATTCTTATCGGAATTTTTTGCATAATCATTTCATGAGATACCCCAAAATAAGGTTCAAGAGGTCGCCCAGGCGAAAAGTTATTCAAATTTTTTTTAACAATTTTGTTTAAACAAAATGTAGCTATCCAATTTGTCAGCACGGACATTTCTTTTTGATGTATTGGATCATTATGAACAGAATACTTTTCCTGTAATTTTTCTATAAACGACAAGCGAAAACGAATCAATCTAAAGATCAATCAAAAACTAGAGGTTATACAAAACTTGGAGTCTAGAACGTCTGTGTCTCATATGTGATCAATACGGCATAAAAAAAGCAAACTGTTTCGGACGTTGTTGGCCGTACCATTTTAAAATACTGGGATCCCGGTGCGGGCAGTCATATATGGACATACCATTCAGAGCAAGAGATGGATGGCTCTCGCGCTTTCACAAAGGGCACGGAATCATAAATGAAAGAATTTACGGCGAAGCTTCAAGTACACCAAAAGAAGAAATAGAAGCTTTTAGGTAAAAATTAGTAGAACATATAAGTAACGAAATGTTATTAGAATCTCAGATTTACAATGCTGACGAAACTGGTTTGTTATGGCTCACTTTGCCTGGAAGCACACAAGCCTCCAAATATGAGAAATCGAATTCTGGAAGAAAAATCAGCAAGGACAGGATCTCAGCAATGCACGACGAATGTCCGAAGGCAAGATAGATAGAAGATAGAACTATATAGATAGATAGATAGAAGATAGAAGTTTTGATTAATTTTAAACATATTTTTATATAAGAACTTTCGGCTTTAACGGACACTCCGTCCTTTCAAGTAGTCCGTTATATCAAGGTTTTACTGTATTAGGAAATCGTTTTCACGAAGGGATTTCTGCCTAGAGGAATTGAAATGACATGGATACAAATTATAAATCACGATGTCAGTGCATTTCGGTACATTCGTGGCCTGTTTTTTTCTGTAACATTTAGAAGATTTCCGATTTATATTCTTAAGAATAGAACCCCTCAAGTAAGACAACTTTTAGTAAAAAAAAAATTATTACAAAGAGTAATCTATAATAATATGACAACACGTTATATGTTTCTAGTAACAAGTTTTATTCCTTTAAATGAAAACTATTATTTCTACCTTGATTTGACTGGATACTTTTAACCTCAGGTAATTTACTCCTAGGACAATGTTTGGTTCTTTTCTTTTTTCCCACATTCTTTCCATTTGTTGGTTATGTTCCTTTTACTACGATATTCCTTGTTTCTGTGGAGATCTTAATCGTATAGTGTATTACAGTCTTATATAATTACTCACTTCTTTTAAAATTTAAATTTAAATTAAATTTCAAAAGAATTCAATGAGCCAGGTATTGCATTTATATATATTTTAAGACATAAATAAACAAAGACATTGCAGGTGGCATTTGTTATGACCACAATATTTTTCAGAATCACCTTCGTGTATCTTAAAATTATCCATAATTGGGACAAGGTCAGCAATCGCAATGTACTGCATTTACATTCGATGACTGGTGGGACTGGTCCGCTTAATATTGTGGTATTGAACCAAATGAGATATGCATGTATAAATAAGTGTATTTTCGCCAGTTGGCCGATTTTATCCACAGATGAACTGAAAATAAACCAAAAATATAATTTTAGAAAAACTCAACAATATTTTGCAAATCAATCAATATTTTAAGAATTTATGATTAAGTCTATAAAAAATATAATGAAATGTTTTACTGGCGATACAACTTTACCATACATGTTTATATAAATACACCGAAGGTTAAAATTCTGCAAGAAAGAATGTCATGAAACCTATAAATAGCAACTTCTCAGAATCATTACCAGAATTTAAAAAAAAATGCTTGTAAATGTAATTATACAATTTAATATAAATAATTAATATTTTTCATTCTCCACGTTTGGCTGTTAAGTGTCTGGGTATTTTTGAGAATAGATCATCAAATATTCTGTAATTATTGGTCATTTATCATAAATTTATTTAATGTTTGTATATATTCCAAACCACAGCTTATAAAGCCCGAATACAATGTATCAGTACAGTTTACTTTTTATTTTTTTTTTTTTGTACTGGTTTGACTTCTACTCCTTATCATTTTAATTTGCTAATACACTTTTATTTTGAGTATTATTAATTATTTATAGTTTATTTTTTCATTATAATGTATTAATATTGATATGTTTGATTTTTTATTTTGGACATATTACAATTAATTTTTAGGCAGCGTTCATATTTTTTTATCTGTAATTTTTATCACTAGCATAAAAATCCTTACATAAAAAACTTTTATATTAATGTGCTTTTATTTTGTGGGTTTACTGTTTCATTATTTATCCAATTATAACACGAGAGAAAGTAAAATATTCAAAATGTTTAAGTACAGTAAATGAATTTTAGATACAATCCAGAATACTGCACTGCATTGTTTTGGGAGCTTTTAGAATCACACCAATAGAAAGCCTGTATTGCCTCTATTACATAAGAATGTACTTAAGGTTAACCTACGCAATTAAACCTTAATGAATTATCAACATTTTTTTTCAATAAACCACGTCTATACAAACATTTCTACCACCGAATTAAAATGGATCTCCCATCTCTTAACACCACCTTACCTCCTTGCTTTCCTGCGCTGTAAGTTGTGAGCCTCGTGCACCATGGACATTAAAAGTACCTAAAATAATAACTACCTTAACTTCATTGGACAAACATAGTAGGAACCATAATATAATACATCAAAATCTGCAAAACTTGTTATCTATCAAAATATACAAATTTCTCTAAAATATATACAGATGCTTCAAAATCAACAGATGACGTGGAAGCAGCAGTTATATATTCTAATATGTGCCAAAAATATGAGTTGTCAATACATTACACTACAATACACTACAATATTCTTAATGCAGAAATATATGCCATGTACAGGGCACTCACATATATTATATCTTCACCACAACAGAAATACATAATTTTGATTGATTCACTAAACTCTTTACAATACATAGGAAAAATATACCAGGAAAATCACATTTTGGGAAAAATCAAACAAAACCTGACAGACATACAAAATATTAATAAGGGGGTATCTTCATTTGGATCTCATCACATATTGGAATTAGAGGTAAAGAAGAAGCAGATAAGTGTGTGGTAAAACCAGTGACATTTATCAGTGGCCAATTTCGGAATATTAAACCTAACAATGAACATTGGAGATATTTCCCCACCAAAAAAACTGACAATAACCCTTCTTAGATTAGGTCATACCAGTGCTACAATAAGTTTTAAATTACAAACGAATGCGAACCAAAATGTAAGCAATTTAACATCAAGTTCTCGGTGAAACATACAGTTTATTATAGACTGTCCAGTTTTCTCCATAGTATGAAGCAATTACGGCATCCCAACGAACCTAGAGCAAGCACTTGGTGCAAATTGTTCCTTCGTAAATGTGCCCAATTACTTAAATTCTATTAATTTTGTAAATATGTAATATTTAATATTGTAAAGTTTGCTTTTCGCCAATAATCTTCGGATTAATGCGAATTTGTAAATAAAATAGTATATGATGAAAAAAGAACAAAATTGTGACAATGTACACAACTAGGTTAAATAATAAAATAATAAAGAAAGCAAAATATTCAAATAGATAACAAAGGAGACAAGGGTGAGTAACATTTGAAAAATACACTTTTATATTAGAAAATAAGTAATATCTAAATAAAATATAGTCCGTCGAGTATCCGGGAAAAAGAAAGCAGAATTATAATTTTACGGTATTTTTTCTCTTACTTAAAATATAAAATTTCAACAAATAATTCATCTCATTTACTTATACAACCTCTATTTAAATCTTCACACTTAACTAAACGTCCAGGTACACCCGAAAATAGGTCAAGGCCATAATTTTCGGTAATGTTGTTCTAGGCCTGTAAAACTGACCGAATCAAATCTTCTTTATCTCGTGGCGCTGCTCGTTGCACTTCAATCTTTATCAGTCCCCATATGTTTTCAATGGGGCTAAGATCTGGAGATGCTACTGGCCACGGAATTGTTGCCAATTCGTGTTCTTGCATCCAAGCTTGAGTATAAGCAGAAATATAGCATCTTGCATTATCGTGCTGAAAACGCCACCCCTCTGGATATAAAACATGAGCCGTTTCAAGAAGAAAACCATTAAGGATGTCACAATATTTCGCACTATCAACAGTACCATTAACTATACAGAGAGGTGTAGCACCACGCTGAGATATTGCTCCTTAAACCATTATTTTAGTGGAAAATTTGGAAATTTAAACGGTAACATTTTCTCTTGATAGGACTTTTAAATGATTTGCACTAAGCTGGAAACAACTTTCATCAGATATAAAGACATTATTAAAATTATCTTCTCGAAAACGTTGACAAAAATCTATTCTTGCGAATCTTACGCGGTCTACCCGAAACTGGTCTATGTCTCATATCTATGCCATTTTTTATCCTCTTTATTGTCTCATACAGTGCACTTTTTCCGAGTTCAGTCAATTGCACTATTTTTTTAACGTTTAGGACACCCTTTCTATATAAATATTCCACCACTTTTATTTTTTCTACTTGCGACATTATTTCACAAATCTTAAGTCTGTTTATAAACAACAGTATTTGACAGATGGTGGTGTCATGCGATTTTGTCCATAACCTACTATCGGCGCAACCTACTTGTTGCATTACTTTTATGTTAAAATGTTACAAACAGGAAATCTATTAAAATTAGGAAAATATAAAATTCCGGATACTTTCTAGACGGACTATAATTCTAATGTGTGGCACTAATAAGAACAATGAACCTTGAGTCTCAAGCGCAGAGTTCAAAATTATGATGAGAAATGGCATTAAGATATCGTATATTACAAAATATATGGGTGTACATGATTTAATGAGATATGCCGGTCCTGAACGGTTAATAAAATAAACTTAATAAATATCTATTTTAAACGCAATAAAGGAATGAAAAACAGAAGGGCAAGTATACACCCAATATTGGATGAAACAGGATAAAGCCAAATGGAAATACATTACCATAAAGTTTGCTTTAGAATTCAATTAATTAGTTTTATGGCAGATAGAATTTATAATTATCCAATCAAACATATTTAAACGGAAAAGGAAAAAATATCTTTCCAATATATGACTAAATTACATTTAACGATGGCACATACTCATTACACGTAATTTATGCAAATATGCACTCATAAATAATATATTGAATTTGTTGGCCGACTAATAAATTATCTTTATTATTAAGGGTTATGTTTCTGTCAAAATTGCCCCCGAATAACATTTCGATTCCAATGCATTAGTTTGTTAGGTGGTCGCGATTTTCAACCTAAAGTGCGTTTTACAATCGGACAATCCATTTTCCGATGTAAATCAAGCAGTTCGGTAAAATAACGCATCGGGCGCGTGTATTGCATAAAATCGAACAGCATCAGTGGACGCTGGGGTCCAATTTTCACATATATGCGTACAAATCGAATCAGAAATCATTGCCTGTTAGATACCTTCGGTTGGAAATATTGTATAATATGGCCCCAAAATTTCGTATGCTAATATGATATGGCTATTAGTTGGTTTTCACCTCGTACATCGATTACACAAAATAATGACCAGTTTTTTAACATCAAGATATAAAAAAAATTGTTTTGAGAACGATTTTCTGCAGTGGAAATCTAAACGTCAAACTAAACCTTTTTTTAATGAAATTATGGTTAATTTTCAATAAACATATTAGATAACATCAACAAAAAAGTTAACATGAAACGTATATAAATAAACTAGAAATATTTGGTCATGAGAAATAATTTTGATCATGATATCATGATTTTAAAGACAATATCTACACTGGGCCGTTCACAGCCAGTTACTCGCTATTCTTTTTATATCGTCAGTTCGTCTTCTAGTCGGTGGTTGTTTTCTGCTTCTTTTATAGTTTCTGGGCTTCTATTCCATGGTTTGCCTTATCCACCGTCCATCTTGTGTTCTAGCTAAGTGCTCTTCCAGTTCCAATTAAACCTCGCGATTCTTTCGAAGACGTCTTGAACTCCCGATCTTTGTCTGATTTGTTTGTTATATAGTCGCGAAGGCGAGCATTGCACATTCCGTTGCTCGTTGTGTAACTCCAAATTTTTTTACGTATCTTTGGTTCTTCTTCTGGTGCACTCAATTACTGGAGGTTTGCGATCAGTACATCAAAATGTTCTCTCATCTCAGCCACTCTTAGTAATTGGTGAACTTCATGCTCGTTCAAGTTCTGATATTGCGATGCCATTACATGGCCCTTCTGCGTACTCTTCTTCGGCTCTTTATCATTCCTTCAATTATTGGCTTACGTTTGCCAAATACTTATTTTTATTTTGTGACAATAGTTACATTTCCGCTTATTAAAAGAACGGAAGGTAAAATATATATCTAGATGTATAGATGTGCATAATAGAATGATGAGGAAAGTAAAAATGAGGAAAATGTACGTTAGATGAATTCAAAGGCAGCTCCACACCTTAAATATCACAGCAAACAAACTTAATATGAGAATATCAGTAGAAAAAACTAAATGTATAGTGATCAGTAAACAGCCGCGTAGATGCATACTAGAAATAGACGGCAAAATTGTAGAAGAAGTAATGAAATTCAATTACCTAGGAGTAGAGATCACTAGTGACAGGGATATAAGAATAGAGACCACAAGGCAAGCATCAAAAGCGGCAAGAGTAAGTGGTTGCCTTCGATAAACCATATGGAGAAACAAATATCTGACCACGGAAAGCAAAATAAAAGTATACAAGATAACAGTAAGACCAATCCTAACATATGCAGCGGAGACAAGGACCGATACAATAAAGACGAAACAACAAATCAACAATATCGAAATAAAAGTATTAAGATCAATAGCGGGCATATCATTAAGAGACAGACAAACCAACAGAAGTATACGCGAACAATGCAAAATTCAAAATATTAACAGGTGGATAAAAACAAGAAAAAAAAACTGGAACGAACATGTAAACCGAATGGGACCAAATAGATTAGTAAACATCTGTAAAAACAACAAGCCGTATAGCAGAAGACCCGTTGGAAGGCCGCCAAAAAGGTGGAAAGATAATGTACAATCAACAACGACTGAAACAGAATAAGAGGCAGACAAACAGGAGTAATCCTAGTCGCGCGAAGAAGAAGAAGAAGAAGAAGATAAATTCACAGGCCTACGATGAAAAAACTTTTTTACTAAAAATACCTTATTATTATGTCCTTTAGGGAGCTGAATCCAAATATAATACTTACTCAACTGTATCAGCTACCTAACATTTTAAATTTAACTTTATTTAATCGATGATTTCGAAAAGGACCGAACAGCTTTTATATACATAGTTAAGATGGTGAATAATCAGATGTAATGAATGTAAGATGGCATTGGTAGTACTGCTGAACGACATTTCTGTTAACAGCTGATGTTGTGTTTGCTGTTAACCTAACCATATTGGACGCTGCCTAAGGTTTGTTATGTATGTTTTGAAGATCTATGAAAATGGTGAAAAAATCAAAAAATGCTTCAAATTTGCTGTTCTTATGATAAGGAGGAAGCGAGGAAGTTATTCTGATGATTGTTATTTTTTTTTGTGTTGATATTACTGGCCATGGCTCAAAAGTAAGAAGATAAAAAGCTAACATTTTGTCTGGTATTCAACTAGTAGGTCACTGTTAAGACACTAAGAAAACAAAGTATATACTAATTACAAAAAAAACACAAAATATACACCATATATTTATATAAACACCAATAAATGGTAACGTGATAGAACAAGTAGAAAAATATTAGTACTTGGGAACGTTGATTAATGAAACCAATGATCATATTGCAGACATAAGCAGACGAATAGAGATTGCCAGGTCAAAAATTATACGAGTAAAGCCACTTCTAGCTGCAGAAAATAATTTGGAAATTGGAAAAAAAATTTTGTTCTTGTGCATAATTAAAAATATAGAAATTAACAAAAGATCCAGGCTAATGAATTCAAAGCTTAGTTAAACTGGCATGGCGTTATAGTTAAAAGTATTATCACAACGTGCCATTTACTCGTCCAATAAAATAACAGTTTAAAACTTAAAGCCTGATAAACCGCTAAACAATTAAACCGAATACACACTTAATAAAATGCGATAAAGAGTTGTAAAAAGTCAATTTCCTGAGTTTTCGTACGTTCAGCGCTGTGAAAAATGATCAGCCACCCATTAAGCTTTTTTTCGCAATGTCGATTAACCTATTTACTCGGCGAAAAATCACTGAACGTTTATGTATCGGCGTTTTTAATCTGAGAGGGAAGTCGAGACTGATAGCAGCAAAAAATGCGGCAAAAAACTCGCCCCGCTATAAATTGATTTCAAATAAACAGGGCCCTCTAATCGTTTTATTAAAAGAGAAAATTAAATATTTTCTTTTTCAATCAAGCTGGACTTAGCAAACGAGCAGACGTATGATCGACGCGATTTGATTTTATTGACGCCCAGTTTTTGGCTGGACGGATGGATCCGCTGGACAGACTATTTTTTTATGATCTAATTATTGGATAAATTTGTGATTATGAAACATATTGCTCTCAGGAAATTAGGACAGTTAAAAGGAGATTAAAAAGTATACGCCGTGGATTTTATGAGATATTTTCCAATTTAAATGTTTCGGAAAATTCCACATCTTAATCTTTCTTCTCGTTCTTAAGATATATTATACGCTTGAACTATTACATAAATAAAGTATTTGGTAAAAGGTTTATAAATACAAACAAGAAAGCTTTGGTTAGAGAAAACAAGGAAATAAATATTGCTAATTGTTCAAACAAAAATATCTGATCTGATTGAAAAATGAGACCAAGCCACTACAATAAATAAATAAATTGCAACGTCAGATCATAGAAAAAATCATGAACTCTTAACTATAGGAGTATAGAAATTATTACATAAAATATCAAAGATATAATAAGCTAGTGTCATAAGTCTTGTAAATAGTGTCAATGCACATTAGCCCGTGAGACCGACGGCTTTACGTGCCATCCGAAAGCACGGTGATGGCTTTCGGACGCACGGAGTAAGACAGAATCAGGAACATATCACATACTTGAGTGGCAACTTGAGTGTAGTGAGATGGATATTTGCACTATAACTTGAATGTAAATGTAACTTTAACCAAGTAGTAGGCAATTAGACTGCGAAAAAGACAAAAAGACATATAAGAGGAGAAAACCACTCAAGATCATCGTCGTCATTGTCGTCGTTTTTAGGCCTTATGACCTGTTTTATCTGAAATGTCCATCTGTTCCAGGAGTGTCCTTTACAGCGCCTTGCTTGTGATTGGTATTTTATTGTTATTTTTGGTATGCGGTCTTTAGTCATTCCATCCACATTGGAGTACCGGTTGTTGCGATAGTGGTGGATTTTTCTTTTATTGAGAATATGAGTTCTTTCTTGATTTCAGTGTTTCTTATCTGATCTAATGTTGTACATTCTTTGACACTTCTTAAAAATTTCATTTCTGTTACCTCGATTCATGACATGTCTTTCAGTTTTATTAACCACATCTCGCAACCATAGAGAAATATTGGTACGGCAATTGTCTTTTCTACATTTATTACCTAACTTATTATTTTGCTGCAAATTTTTTATGTCAAGTTCAAGAGTGTGTTGAGACCAACGCAGATCTCAACACACTCTTTTGTTCCACCACACATATTGTTCCTTTTAGCCCTTCCTCGATTTTTCAATCACAAAGTATACCGCTTATTTGCTTACAGTTAAACCAAACAGCCTGTATCCTGTCGGCAATTTCTCGATCTTGTATCTCATTTTCCGTTATGTCGTATGTAGTTAAATTCTCTTACTCTTCCTAGTTTTTCTCCAAGCAATTCTTTGTTCCCGACCATTGCTCTACCTCCTAACCACATATACTCCGTTTTCAACCTGCTAATCTTAAGTCCTACCTCTTTAATAGCCCTTCTCCTACCCTTCAACTTCTTCTCCAATATATCTTTGCTCTGCTCTACTAACAGAATATCATCAGCAAAGAACATTGACCAAGGAGCCCTTACTTTCTCTGTCAGTACATCCATAACTAGAATAAACAGATCGCATTCACAAGGTATTTTATATAGATAGGGACTCGGTGAAGAGCCTTGATGCAAACTAACCGTCACAGAAAGACTTTGGTGCACGCTCACTCATACATATCCTTCATGAGCCTTACGTACTTCACAGTAACCCATTTCTCTCTTATACATCTTCATAGCTTTTGCCTAGGGACTTTTTTGTATGCCTTGTCAAGATCTATAAATACCAAATATAGATTTTTTCTTCTCGCTGTATTTCTCTACCAACTGTCTCAAAGTAAACAGGACTTCCTTTGTTCTCCTCCCTGGTATAAACCCAAACTGTTCTTCTGCTATCGATATCTTTCTCTTTAACCTTCGCTCTACAGTTCTCTCCTAAATTTTCATTGTGTGCGATATTATCTTTATTCCTCTAAAGTTCTTCCAGTCCAGAATGTTCCCTTTGTCTTTATACAATGATACCATCACACACTCTCTTCATGCATTGAGCATCCTTTCTTCCTTATATATCCTACTCATCATTTGCCACAAAATATCCATCGCTTCCTCTCTAAGAGCCTTCCAAACCTCCACAGGTATTTCATCAGGTCCTACTGTTTTACCGTTCTTCATCCTATTTAACACAAACATTAAAAAAAGTTCCAATATGAAGGGTAAAAAGGGGTAAATTTTGAAATCAAAATAGATCGACTCAAAAAATAGTCGAATGAATGGAGTACTGAATTTTTGTTTTTGTTAAATTTTTAATCTGGTTAACAAAAAGACTTGTTTTTTTTTTCGTTTTTAGTTTTTTTTTATTTATTTTTTTTATATTTTTTAAGATTTTTATTTTTTCTATTATTTTTAATTTTTTTTTGTATTTGTATTTTTTTGTATTATTTTTATATACATTTTTTTATTATGGGTATGTTTTATTTATTTTTTGACATATTTTGATATATTTTAAAATCTTAATCATATGTTTCGTTGTTCCTGTGTCTCCGCAATCACATAATCGATGTTGTTTAATTTTATTTTAAAAAAATGTGATGTAAAATATGGGATGGAAGAAACTTTATAGGTTTTTATAAAATACTCCGTTTGAATTATATTTCTCCGGTATTTAGTTTTTTGAAAATATGTCTAAATCTGCAGGTATACATTATAACTACTAATTAACGACTGTTTCAAAATAACACTTTAAGCCGCAGTCTGTTTTAATTGATATTTAATTAATTGCAACTTTTCATTGATTTTTATTCAGAAGCATTTTCTCTTTTTAAAAAACTCGAACAATCATCGTACCTCTTAAGACTAGAAGTTGTAGCGTCCTGTAACGCTTTTGTCCTTATTTTTGGTTATTAGGTCCCTAAGTCGACAATAATGTATTCAATACTCTCGAAGAGAAAAAGCAAACTTTCATCCCCTCATTTTTTGACGGACCTCATCCACCCTAAATGCGCTCATAAAGAATTGGGATTAAAATTAAGCAGTGCATACCCCAGTTTGTCAACCCTTTGACTTAGATATTGATCTTTAGGCCTATATATACAGAGTAATAGAAACTAACTCCAATTTGACTAATAAAATTTTAAAATATCATTGGAATAAGAAATGTGAAATGTAAACTTTAAAATATAGTATGACTGACAGCCGATAGCTTTTAATTAATTAAAAGCATTTAAGATCAAATACAATTTTATTTACGTAACTTAGCTACGTTCACTTTCTCTTTTTTTAGTCTTGATCTTCAAATAAGAATACTGAGATACTACGTTTTTTCAACACTACTTTATGAATCAGAAGCTTGGACACTGATGAAAACTGAAATTGAAACCTTGTGTTTTAAAAAACGGTAGGTATTACCGCCGCATGCTAAAAATATCAAGGACTGGCAAAATAACAAATGTAGAACTTCTCCAGAGAATGAGAAAAGGCGAAGAAATAATCAACTTAGTGTCCTGAAATCAAGAATGCTTGTATACTGTGGACACGTTATTAGAGGATCTAAATATGTAATGCTACAAA
Organism: Diabrotica undecimpunctata; assembly: GCF_040954645.1. Taxonomy (NCBI): domain Eukaryota; kingdom Metazoa; phylum Arthropoda; class Insecta; order Coleoptera; family Chrysomelidae; genus Diabrotica; species Diabrotica undecimpunctata. Next base: position 133,598,846 of record NC_092805.1, read on the forward strand.
ATATAATGCAGGGAAAAATAAAAGGCAAACGGGCCTAAAGCAGGAGAAAAACATCCTGGCTTAAGAACTTGTGAGATTGGTTTGGACTTACAACAATTGAACCGTTTAGAACAGTGGTAAATAAAGTTATATTCGCTACATTGATTTACAACCTCAGCTGAGAAGACGAAACGTAAAGAAGAACTTAACCAAATGTAATCTCTCGACGATTTAAGAAGACTCAATAAAAACTGGATGAGAGCGGCGCAAGATAGACGGGGTTGGAAACATGAAGAAGAGGCCTATGTTCAGCAGTGGACTCTTGAGGCTGGATGATGATGAATCTCTCTGTTAAATTTTTTAATTTAATTTAGGGTAGTTTTGTAGTTAAAAAATATATGTACATCATAGTCGCTACTTTTTATAAAAATATAATGCGATTTTCTCTTTTTTATATTGTTGAGGAAAGGTTCTACGAAAAAAAGTAAAAAAGACGATTTAAACCCTTAAAATCTCGTCACAACTCAATCATTCCACGTGGTTTGAATTCTTCTACGCCACGAGTATAATACACTTCAAAAAAAGATTGAACTTATTTGTGTAATCATTTAGCACCAATTCTGGCAATTTTTTTTAATAATATATTAAGTAAAAAATAGCTTTCCAATTTTGCAAATATTTATATAAAAATAAACAAATGAAACAAACATAAAAAATCATTATAAAAACTGAGGGATTTTTAAATATCTTTTTAATATTAAATACTACTTGTGTTTAGGCTAAAAGAATGGGGTTGTTCCAATCATGTCACAATATAAAAAAACTTGATTTTACTAGATAATATTAAAATAATTGAAGGCGAATATAATAAATAATATTATGTATTAAGTTAATTATATTTTAAACTTTTAGTATACTAACAGAGATCAGCTCGTACCACAATTAACGCAGAAATTACTTTTAGTATTAAAAACATGTACTGGAAACGCAATTGGAGTAAAACTTTCAAAAATTTCCAACAGATGACGCTTGTATCATAAGTTGTATTATTCTTTATTATTTTCTATTGATCATTCGTATGGACAACTCGTATGGGTAGTTTAGCCAATCGGAACAATTGTGTTCAAAAATTCATGTTATTTCATTCTTCTTCTCATTTAGGTCCCATCCCAAACTTATGGTAACAAGCTTTGCTTCAAAACTAATATTCTTTATTTCTAGTTATCCTAACAGTAGAATGCTCCCCTATGCCGAAGAGATAATAAGAGGATACCAGTACAGCTCTAGACCTAATAAAGCAACAACCCACCAAATCTTGAGTCATCTCTAGAGAAATAGAACTACTTATCACTATACAAAAATGAAAACTGGAATACGATGCCGCTTGATGAGGGGAACAAAATATGAAATTTTGAGACTCGTAATACAGAGAAAGATTCAAGGAAGAAAATCTATTGGGCGAAGGCAGAATTCTTGGTTGAAGAATCTACGTAATTGGTATCGATGCAGATTAATTGATTTGTTTAAAACAGCAAGTTCAAAAATAGAAATAGCCAAATAAGAAGACGGCACTCTAAGAAGAAAAATCTCTTAAATTGTACTGACTGTATCCTTATCTATAAAAAGATATTTATTTCTCTGAAACATTCCTCAACCAGAAATCGAAATGGAAGCTCTCGTTGGAGATAGGACATATAATTTTTGGAAGTCTTTTCATTATTATTTCCTGTACAAAATTTCGGACATTTGATGCCCTTTCTATCAGCCTCCTGCATGATTTGGCCAACATACCACCAATGCAACGAAAGTGCAGTATTATAACAATAGGTGTAGATGGTTGACTCAACATCCCGAACGATATTTCTAGGGCTTTTCATTATAACAGCGGACTAAGAAAAGGAGTACTGTCGTAGAATGTGGTGTTAAGCTTTCTATTCAACCTTGCATTGGAGAAAGTAATTTAAAAATACAAATGCAGATATGCAGATGATGTCGACATTATTGTCAATTTCACAGATTTGCTGAATGTAGCTTTTCGTCCATTAAGAACATCTGCACTCAAAATACTATTTAAGTAATTAGATATGTACCTTAATAATAATGTAGTATTCTAGTACTCTATGATCGATACTGGCAGTAAAAATAACAAGGTCAAGGAAAAAATAAAAAAAAAAAGTTGTTGCCAATAAATGTTACTACAAAATCTTACAGAAAAATTACCTAAACGTGTATAAAAATTCTAAAAAAATATGCAGCATTGAAAAAGCTGCAGGCCAGGTTACTACTTTAAATTGTATAGATGTTTTGGGAAGCCTGTCATTACAAAATTTATTAAGGTAGCATGCATAGAGAAAAGCACGCCTTTCTCTGCCCAGAGAAAAAAAAAAAGAAAATAATAACCTTTAGTAGTAAAAATCAAATAAGAAAAAAGAACTGTGTACGAAAATATCGCTATTATTAATATAAAAAAATTACAAGAAGTGGAAAAAGAAATGAAGAAAAACAGGGAACAAACAAATAAAAAAAAATAATAAAATATAATATAAAATATAATATATTCAAGATGTTGTACTATCCACTTCTTCAGTTTTTGAAGAAAATATGCTTTCAACATTGAGCAGTTTTATATTTTTTAATAAAGTTGAAATAGTGCAGAACTTTTCTCCATGTTAACAGATACACACACACCCAATACCAAAAGAAGAGATTTGGTTCTCTTTTTAAAAGAATTCTGTAATTATTCGCAAAACCTCAGACTAAAGAAACTTTCTACAAGACTTTAACTTCTCTTGAAATTCTGTCAGCACTTGAAATAACTCTCGCTATAGATGATGCGAAGACCAAGACTGCTTCCATTGATATACTTACTTACATTGTAGAATTTTCACCATCTGTAGTTAGGGAGTATACACTACAACAGGCTTGTAATACTGATGAGGATCAAATGCTTCTCAATATTATTATTGAACAAATGATGTGATAATGATCCAGAATCAGGGGGTACTGTTCAACTAATAGGTGTGTTAAGAGTTTTTCTGGACCCAGAAAATATGCTAGCTTCTGTCAATAAAACAAAATTAATATTTTATGCTGTTGAAAATTCTAAAAACAGCATTTCTTTGAAATTCACAATTTGATAGCCCCAAATTAATTAGAAGACTGTAAAACTATTAAAATAATATCAATTTCATTCAGAAAAAGTGAACTGAGAGATTAAAGGCAATCAATAATCAGAAATGAGTACAATATTAGAAAGGTTTTTATTTGACTAGTTTCCTGGTTTTATTTTTGCAGTGTAGGGTCTAATCAAAAAAGAAATAACGACTTTCATTAACTCAAGCCCTCTATGTATATTAAAATAGGTTCGAAGCGCCGAATTTTTGCAGTTTTTCACACTTAAAATTCTTCCGCTTCTTGACCTGTCATTAGACGGCTTAACAACTTCATATTGGACATAACCGGCATATTTAAATTTTTACGACTTTTTAATTTATCATCGTTTCCTAAAAAGAACCGTGTCGGTAGAAGAATATTAATTGTGTAAAATTGGGAAAAAATATTACTGAAATATTTTAAAAACGTGAGTATAAATTTTAATATGTCTTTTGCCAATTATAATTTTTCTTTTTACCACCTTTTGCAAATCAGACAATTGGTTATTGATAAGTATTTGCCTATGCTATAAGTTACAAGTAACGACAAGTAAAATACTCAGTAGTGAAGCATTTCTGTAGTGAAGCATTATTTTAAAGCATTGTTGGGACTTAAAAAATGATATCGATCTACATTTTAAAAGTCTTATTGTTCTGAAGCTATTTTCTTGTGGTATTTTAATATTATTTACTAACTTTCATGGGAATTAAATTTTCGATTTAAATCCAAAAAAGACTAAAGGTTTTTGATCCACGATTTCTTCTTTTCACATCCCTTTTGATCTCTGCTTTGGTTTGGATTATAATTCGCAAGATTGTCGTATTTTTCTCCTCGTATTATATTCTAAGAAATCTTGAAAATCCATATATGCCTCTATTTCTTAAAGAGATTAAGACTTATCGTCTTTTAAAGATATATATTCTCAAGATATATATATATATATATATATATATATATATATATATATATATATATATATGTATACATATTCTCAAGAATATAAATATATCTACTCATCAAATGTATGTTACAACGAAACTTTTTTATTTTTATAAAATTTGTACTTGCTTTTTCAACGCCAACTGTTATTTCCAGAACTTAGTCGTTATTTTATATTATTTATATTTCCAGATACGTGTACATCGTATGTGAAGTTTATAGTGAAATTTAATAAAATGGCAAGCTTTCACCTAAAAATTTCTTGCGATCTCTGCTAAAAACAATTATTTTTTCCACTGGTTTAAGAAGAAAAAGGAATATTGATTATATGTGTTTTATTTCGTTTTTTTGCTGCATTATTTCTATTTTTCTCTATGTTAATATAGATTTACTATCGGTATTCATTTTTACTTTTCTGTATTGACATTAGGATTTTATTTTTCCATAGTTTCTTTCCATTTAGTTCGCTAATTATTGTTTGTAAGTATATTTCCGTATGATTTAATGCCGTATTTTCCGTATAAGAGAAAATATGAACACATAAACACATTATATATTTTCATCTCTAATTTCTTTTGAGGCAACTTATCCCATACATTATGACTATTTTTAAAGTAGTGTTAAGTGTACAGTTAATTTGTCAGTTAGTCGATGCTACATAAACATTCCAACATCCTCCGTACGCATTCTAGTGCAAAAGAGTTCGCACCAACTGCCTATTCCATCCCCATGGAAACTTCCTATGCGTGATCCTGCTGCATTTTGCACATGCACTCTGTGCGTTTCACAATTGCCTGGCCTTCCAATTTCAAATATAGATTTTATTGGGAAAAGAGGGGTGGAGTGTAATGAAAAAAAGATTTCACGTATATATATATAATTCTATGTATGCGCTGCTGCACTGTGCCTACAAAAATGCATTTTGCGGATGCATAGGTTGCGGGGGAAAGTTACGGGGATGTTATTGATGTTTTTTACTGTCTGTTTGAAAATTCCGATAATTAAAATTGAGTTTGTATGGGTTTCATTTTAGGGTGAGATTTGGTTAGGTGGTTTCACTGTTTGTTGCAAAAAATGACACTGGTGGCGGATTTCAATTGGAAAACAAAAGACTTTGACTGATTTAAAAAAAAAAAACGTCCAACTGACACCAGCTGTGTTTTTCGGACATTCTAATGTTTTTTGTACAGAGATAACTGCATGACATTTTAAACCAATATATGTTCTTTTAAACTTATAAATGAATGCAATAAAACTCTGTCAAGATTTGGATTATCCATATAGATACTTATATCATTTAGTGATAATATAAATATTACCAACGTTAAAATCATACTGTTTTACAAATAAATAACACAAATATATTAAAACCAGAAGATTAAATAATACCCTAGAATTAATTATCTTTTCGCTTTTTCGTTACTTCTTTCTTCTTACAGTATCATTCCTGTATACATTATAGAAAGAAGGATACAAATTAAAGTAGACATCTAGTTATTTCCTGAAGATGTTAATAAATTATACCAAAATATAGGAATAATTAATCGAAAAGCAGTACTCATAATTGCCATTCAGTTGTTTTCCCAGCTAAATTACTACTCCGTTTTTTGCAGTAAAATTTGGAGTAAAAAACTAAATTTTGCTTATTTATACTTCTTTAGAAACCTCTTGTGGGACTGTAAAGTTTTTGAAAATAATTTTATTCAGTGTGTTGAATTTAGTTTATCATTTGTAATAACTTGCAAAAAAGATACATATTTGAAAAAATGTTCATCCTAATTTATCCTTTGGCTGTTTGGTTTCATCCTAATTTATCCTTTGGCTGTTTGGTCGTTCCATCCTTAATCTCAATCAGTCCTGACTAATTAAAATAACTAATTAGATAATTTATTTAAAAATAACATTATTTTGATTATGTCAAGTTAATAGATTTTGGGAATATTTGTATGTTTGGGAATATTATATGTTTGTTATATATAAAATATCTGTTCTTACAATAGTCTAAATACTTATCAATGAAAACGTCTTTAATATATTAATTTTTATGATCCATGCTTCTTCCATGACTATGTATATATGTTATATACTTGTTTTCCAGGATAGTTTTCACTAAGAACTAAACCGTACAATGGGACAAATTTCCTCAAATTTTTCTACGCGTTTATTAACATACACCCTACAATTTGCTAAACTTCCAATAACGGTAAATCGATTGCACCATGATATAACTATCCATTCAACCAGAAATACCTCATTAGCACGCAAAAATCTTCTAATACTTACATCGAACACCTAGTGCCTCCCTTGATAGGGGTCATAGGTACTTTGCCTCCTGCTGCGATCAAGTATATACCTGCGCTTAAATGGTACCTGTATACGTACTCCATTAAAAAGCCAACAAGTAATTTAATATATAAATCTTAACTCTTTTATTTGTGTATAAACCATGTTGCTATTAAATTCAGCGGCGTAGAAATAGATAAAAAACTCGTTAGATTTATTCTCGGTCAAGATATATGACTTATATTTCTTTAACAATAATATTTTAATAAGAATTGTTATTTATTGCTAATTAGGAAAAATGTGCTACAGTTTGCTGATGGAATAAGTAGGGCAAAAAGGAATGCTTTGTAAAATAGAAACTAGTGTAGAATTATTTTGTTAATTGGGCAATTATGATGTCAATTTTGGTATTATTATAATAATTTATTTACTATAAAAATTTTTATTTAAAAAATAGACAGTAGATACTTAATGGTGAGCAATAACTTTTCAGAAATTAAACTTTCATTATTTAATATCAAATAAGCACAGCTTTCGGAAAATGTGCTTTTTAGAAAGTATACGTATTTCTCTCCGTCTGCATTTTTTTACATATTCTTTATTAAAATTCAATTTGTGTTTGAAATAAAAACCTTTTAAATATATTTCCCCTATTCGATGTTTCCACCACGTTTTCGCATTTCGTTCGCTTTAATATTTTTCCCGAATTGCAACATTGCAATTTGATGTGGAAACCTCCCCTATCTAGTCAGGTACATAAGCTAACGTGGTGTGGAAACTACTCAAAATGCACATGTGTGGAATTCAACGCAAAACTATATTCCTCTGTTATATACATCGTCCAAACCCCGCCTTCACCAATATATCACATGTACGGGGAGTGCGCACCCTCGCCCTCCCACAGTACGTACCCCCTCGCAGAGTCAGACTAGGCTTGGGCAAGCCAATTCGGAATACTTTTATAGTTTCAAAACAAAATTTTTTTGTTTTCCAAAACGTTGTTTCAAGAAACATACCGAGTAGTAACTTAATACGTTCCTTTTCTAATAATATATTATACTTAATCAATTTTACCCAATATTATTTATTGTGTAAATCCTTTTATACAATAAAACTTATAACAAATAATTGTAAATGTGTTAAAATAATAAGATACTAAAAACTTCTGGTATACATTACAACATACAAAATATCAAGCAAACACTTTTTCTGTCTTCGAAATAACATGTAAGACATTTTTTCAAATTCAATTTCTGTTTAATATAATTTATCAAACATCCTAAAAATACAAATTAATTTATAACTTATCATGAAATATTTAAAATTATTGAATATTTGATTATATTGGAACCTGTTACCACATTATAGTGAATTGGATTAGAGCTCTGACCAATAACAATATAGTTTATAAAAAAAACACCACCAATATATTTAAAATTATTAAAATAAATTTAAAAATTTATATTTATAAAAAAAAACTATAACAACATATTTAAATATTATTTCTATGCAGTATAAACATAGCATATATTAACTGTTTGGATCCTATTAAAAATAAAAATGATACTAGAATTTAAATCTAAAATAAAGTTTGTTTTCAATAAGTTTTCAAAAAGTTTTCAAATAACAATTTTTCTTTTTTTACACAACACTTACTATAACACAGCTAAAGAGTACGACAAGGTACGCTATGGTGTAAATGAAGTAACAAATATATGGATGGTACAAATGTTAGTTTCACATTATATGCAGATTACAAAAATTAAAGAAGGGCTACCGATATTTTAATTCAATACTATATTATCAGATTACCATAGACATTACATTTAAGTGGTACGGGTTGACAATCTAGCCATGTCACAAATTATAAACAAGAGTACATGACTTCTATTATCTGTGAAGAGGTTGGTTGTAAACATACAATATTGTTATTTAAATATATATATATATATATATATATATATATATATATATATATATATATATATATATATATAGTATAATAAACCTAAAACTAAGAATAATATTATTACAAAAATTAATATTAACCTCACTAGGCTTCCGGGTTGAACCGTGTCGATTGTCACTGTGCCGAGCCTTCGACATCCTCTCTGATGTCTTCTTCAGGGCTTCCTTGGTCTGAGCCTCCCGACACTGTACTGCTCACTGCTCACTGGTGGTGAGTAGTGAGCAGATTATCAGAAAGCCTTCGATGGAATAAAATATGACGAACTTATGGAAATATTAAATTCACTTAGTCTAGAGATCAGACACCGCCATATAATAAACAATATCTATTACAAACTGCATCTGGTAATTAAACTACACTGTTAGAGTTGGGGATCCTTTGACAGATGACATAAAGATAAAAAGAGGCGTGCGACAGGGATATATTACTGGAATGTTCTGACTAGCACTAACTGATATAGATAATAATACTTATAAATAGAGAACGACTGAACAACTAAGTTATGCTGATGACACTGTCATTTGTGCAGATAGTCTGCAAGGTTTGCAGCGTATGCAATGCTTGTCTCCAAGATAGCAGAAGTACGTAGCAGATCTGGGCTTGATTTTAACATTCAAAAAATACATGGTTATAAGCAAAAATAGGATAACATCGGGACAATTATTAGTTGACCAACAACTTATATCCCAAATCACCAACTTTTGCTATTTGAGTGCAAATTTAAACGAACAGTGGGAACAATCGACCGAAATTAAGATATGGATTAAGAAGGCAAAATCAGCTTAGATCAAAATGAAAAAAAAATCTTTTAACAGTCACTATATAAAATAAACAATAAAACTTCATTTACTAAAATGCTACTTATTCTCCGTTCTTCTAAATGTAGTGGAGTCAAAGACGTTAACTGAAACATCACTAAAGAGACTCGAATTATTTAAAAGGTGGTGCTTTAGATACATGTGTAGGATTTCCTACATACACAAAGATCCAAACGAAAATTTTTTACACGGAATAGGTAAAGAGCGCGACTTAATCACAACCATACTGTCCCTAACTGGAATATCTGGGCCATATAATGCGTAATGAACAACGATAGGAACTAATTTTAACCATACTTCAAGGTAAAGTGCATGTAAAAATAGGTCCAGGAAGAAGACGAAGAATATCTTGGCTTCATAACCTACAAAAATGATTTAACTTTGCCACTTGCGGACCTTTTAGAAGAAAATTCGTCATAAGAAGAAGAAGAACAAAATAGTGTAAAAATTATCGTGGAAAAGTATAATTATGAGTAATGAAAGATCTGCAAGCTGTACTAAACTGAAACTGGGCTATTAGATTTTTCAAAACTTAATATTTCCCACTTTTCTTAATATTTCAGTATAATATATTTAAATTTATTTAAGTTGCCGTTTTAAGAAAGTATAAAATTTTAAAAACATCCCTTTTGTTTTACAAAATAAAATACATTCGATTTATTTTTATTATTTGAGTGAATTTAATTTGAATTTTAAGCCGGCCCTGGCTCTTCGCCGTAGATAGGCACCCACAGCAATCTGGGATACACACACACATGCAGTTTGCAATGATTGCAGTGGCGCCATTTTGGAATCGGAAAATTATTGTAAAAATCTCTCACATTTGATTGATTTTGTTTGTTGCTAGGCAATTCTGATGTCGGCTGCGACAGTAGGTTCATATTTTGTTTTCGATGATTGATTTCGGAGTAGCACTGACATAAATGGCCTAAAGCCCTTTATCATTTATAATTGTAAAGTAAAAACTTAACAAGTTGATATTATTTGCTGCTCCATCATTTGAATTCGTGTTTGTTCTCGCAGATTTTCCTGAATTTATCTAGCTAACAGATCAAATGGTTTAATCACATTCTAAATTGATTTAATTGTACAAATTTTCCTGTCAAATATCCAAAAATATTCAACTGTTTTTCTATTTTGATTTCTTTTTATTATCCAATAAAAATATTTCCTTTTATATTATTGGTAGTGCTCATCTAATTCTATTATATCCATATAAAAATTTAGTTGATACCCAGTTGCACTTTAAATGAAATTAGTAATTGGTATGGTCCGTTCACTAATTTTGGGAATATTTGACAAGTTTACTGTTTACACTAAAATTTCTAGTTTTGTGTTGTTTTGTTTTTTTTTTTTTAATCTTTCTAATAATAGCCCAAATAAACTTACTGTTAGCAGACTTAGTTTATTGAAAAAATAACAATATTCATGGGAGAAGAATAGTAATGGGAATTAGTTTTGATGAAAAATATTATATTTGTAAATATTAATCTATAAACGAGCAAAAAAATTAAAAAATAAACATTTAAACTCTTGTTTAGATTGGCGAAGTTTTGTTTATTAATAAACTGCACGTAAATAATCTTTACCTTTTGAGTTACAATTAATATTAATTATGTATGAGCGCTTGGACTTAGTTGTATACTAACTTCCAGAGACTTCCAATCGAAGTCAACATTTAACTAACCCCTCAAAAAATAATGACTAAATTTGCTAGGCAGTTGCGACTGGGATCAGTAAATCCAGTATATTAAACTTGGATTAAAAAGATGTACAATACCAAAATGGAGAGATCAGTAAAACGGCAAACTTGAACAGTCGACCAAATTCCATTCCATATATCTAGGATAATAGTTCGGTCCCGTTGTCAAAAAAACCCTTTTAAGGAATTTTTATGATTTCTATACTAATGGTTTTTTGGTTGAATCAGATTAAGTATTTAGCTACCTACTCTCTTCTAGTAATATTAAATATCAAATATAAAGGAGATCTAGTAAGATCTCCTTTTTTGGGGTGGTTACTCACACTCATACAAGAAATTTAAAATAACTATTACATAACAACGTATAGATATAGCTGGTTCTTTGATTTATTTAAAACAAAACGTTAAAGAAAATAAAATGGTGTAAAATTCGTTTAAACCCTTTTATAGCATATATAGGAGAGTTATTTGTCAGTAATTTAACAAAATTCATAAACAAGGTCATTCAAGATCAAATCTTATTGGACTGTCTAAAGCACTCTCTAAAAGACTCAATTTACTTATAAATTGTTAAACCAGCGAAATGTGTAAACTACTATACACCCGCTATATAGGATTTTGCGAAATTATTTGAATATTGCCAATTATGTAATATATTGGAGTAATGTAATTGTGTAATACTAATTCATTTCTGCGGTACATATATGTCCTAATAACTAAAAAATTATCGGTCAAACAAAAATTATTGAAAACGTTAATTTTCAGAAATTAAATTATTAATTTAATTTGTTTACAGACTGGAATACACTGTTGCTGAATAAATAAAAAAATATTGTTAATATCGTGATAAAGGGTCGGAAAATTTAAAATTCTATTATAAATTAGACATATTTTAAAGAATTGAGGAGTTTATGAGAGGCCTATGTCCAGCAGTGGACGTGATAAATGAAGGCTGGATGATCATGGTGACGATGATACTTTAAAACACTTATATTGTAATATGCGCCACAAGATGGCATCGTCACCGATAGTGTCACAAAATAGAGGTTCTTCACATCGATTCACTACTCTCGATCAATTCGTTTCTAGTCATTATATATTTATTCTAGGCAGATTTAAATTAAAAACTCTATAAAAAATAACCAATAAAATATAGACATTAAGGGCCGATTGTTCGAACGCTAATCAAAACTTAATTGTAATTTATTGTGTATTATTTTACGTTTTAATTTAAAATAAACCATAATTAAACTCTTTCTAATGTTAATGTCATGTTTTTATTTACAAATCAATAATAATAAGCAATTTTTAATAATTTTGACACCTGCTGTGACGTATTTGATTGTAATTAAATATTTGATTACCATCAAGTTTTGATTAGCGTTCGAACAATCGGCCCTTAAATGAGAAGTAAAAAAATTAAAAGAATATCTGTCAATAAAAGATCCAATTCGCAAGTCATAAATGTCATTCAATTCTTAATAATATTGAATCATCTGTTTAAATTTTCTTGTTTTAAAATATTTTCATATAAATATATTTCATTTCAAATGATATTTAATTTTATTTTATTATTAATTTAATATTTCGTCTGAATTTGACAGGTATGCCAGAATTAAACAACGTGTGCTTTCTTAATACATTACCAGGTGGCGTTAGGGGCAAACATAATAATTTATTAAATTATTTTAATACACTTTTTTAAAATATAAATAATAAATAGATAATAAAATTACTTTATTGCATTTTAAAAATATTATTTAAATTTTAAAAATACAGAAAACTTAGTATAAAGCTTCGCGCTAATCTACTGTACCGCCTACTACTGTAATATCTTCTTTTTTTTTAAATAAATGTCATATCAGGATCATAATTCAGCTAATTTTATCTTCAAACAGGGAGCGTTTGAGACAATGTCTCAGTAATATAATGTAATGTATTCGAAAGCTATAAATGAAACTTTATGTTGTAACCAAACCATTTGTAGTAGTTGCATGTGGTCTGTATAAAGATCTTTTGCACTTAGCGTAAGCTTTTTTTAAGTTTCTTATTATTCTGCGGCGATATTGTACTTTTTACTACATTATACTGTTCTAAATCTACCGTACTTAAGAAAATTTTACTTTTCTTTTAGGATAATATTTATAAAATACTTCATTTTTAGTGTCAATAACCATTTTAAGCAAGGCGAACGTCAAACTTTAAGACAATACTAAATACGAGTTTTGGACTATTCATCAACATTCCATGTCATCCTCGATGTTGTCCAATTGAATAGATTTATTTTCTACTTCTCTCTTTTTTTGGTCTAAATCATTAAAATTATTGACAAATCATTTATTTAATAAAATACGTCAAACCTATCTTATAAAAAAAGCTTTTAAAGTTTTGAGAAGTACCAATTTGAAAATTTTTATTAGAAATCGTTTAACCATATATGTAACGCAATTCCTGAACTTTTACGTTTAAAATGTATCTCTAACTAGCCAAATTTAATTCATGCATTATTTTTTTATTTTCCTATACGAATATTTGTTTTATTAAAAACTTACAAACTTTTTAATTTATCGCGCACTTTCTGGTCAAATTTTTTTAATGTATGAGAATGTATGAGAATGTATGAGGCACAATTTTTTGGTAGATAACTAACAACTTATAAAAAAAGTCAAAGTTGTGTATTTTAAACAGGGTTTTTTATTTATACTCTGAAAATTCGAACAAATTTTAATCACGTTATGCAATACTTTCGTTTATTTGTCAACAGTATATTTTAACGTGTATAATAATCACCGTAATTGTTTAATATTACTAACTGAAGTTGTTAGATATCCTACTGAGTGCGCCAATTTAAAATTATTTTGTTTCGGGTTTAATTTGGCAAAATTGATGTTAAGTTGATGACTATAATTATCATTGAGAAATATCCTAAAAATAATCATAAAAACTTTCAGGTTCGGTAGACGGCAATAATATTTTATTATACACAATACATATTGTACAATAAAAATGTCTACTTTCCACTTTAATAAACAATAAATTTTATCATGATAATATTATTTGTGAATTGTATAGAGGCAGTTGGTTTGAACCGGCTATTTAATTTAATTTACAACAACATTTGCAACATGTATTAGCTAGCGCAAATGCAGATAGAATTGTAACCAAATTCAATTCTATTATCCAGAAAATCAATACTTCACACACTGCAGTAATATTTTAAAATAAAAATAACAATTCTATTACTCTTTAAAATATTTTAGTGCGTAAATATATTTCGAATTTATCCATCATATAGTAAAATATGAAATGCGCCGAGTTTTTTACAACGTAAACATTTTTTTATAGATCAAAATAAGTACACTTCTACACGTCCCTTAAAAATAGACAATCGTATCATATTTTTCTGTAGTCAATTGTATAAAAGTCCTTCTATAATCAATATATGCCTATAACGAGATATATAAAGCCTCAATCTGTTAATTATCCCAACGAAATGTGTACTAAAGCATGTATGTATGACTATTTTATGCTAAAATAAAGCAGTTATAGTCGATAACATTTGTATATATCTATAGTGTCTTATTAAATGCATTTTGGGACATAATCCTCGTCTTGCCTCTTTTGCAAATCATCTCTATACATTTCCATCTCCACAGCCTTAGCCCTAAATTCTCATTTCCATTTTATAGTGGCCATATCGTACTGCTATACGTTACTCTTTGTCCTGCTGCTTCCTGCAAATCATAATAATCCTGTTGGAATCCTACTATACCGGTAACAAAGCACAGAGTATAACATCATATTTTTACCTATTTTATGTTTTCATAGTACCATTTTTCTCCAGTTTATCTTCCAGGATATTATTACTTGTTTAAATTGAATTTATATAAAGTTTTTAACAGGCAGGAATCTTTCTTCAATATTTGTTATTATAGATCTTAATTACTATTTTAATCTGAGCACAGCGATGTCGGTTTCCCCTAATTATATGTTGTATTATTATTTATTCTATTATTTACCTTTTTCCTAATGGAAATTTACGATAATATTCACAGTTTTTTTACCTTTGTTATGAATGGTCGAAATGCATTATCGTTTTCATTCTTGAGAAGGATATCCATATTTTAATAATTCAGATGCAATATATGCACGTTAGCTGCATTTGTTTTTTTTTTTTTTGAGGATTAACATAAATCCCTGTAATAATTATATTATTTGTGTCATCGGATTAGGTAAATTCGCATCTACTCTCTGTTTACAATTTCGAGAAAAATATTCTTTTCATTGTATTATATTTTCAAGTACTATTTACCTTTTGTCCTATTTTGTCTATTTTGAGAGATCTATAACTTTTCGTGCATCTTGAACTATCTATACAGATATTTAGTTAGTCACATTTCCTTCTCATGTTTTGTCATGATATTTTCTTCCGTACGTTGGCATGTAAATGCTGATATATGATATGTCGATAATTTGTAATTCCTTCTTATATTTCTTAATATGTATGCGGTTATATATCATCTTATATTTCTTAATATGCTTATTTAACTTATTTTATATGAACTGATAATGTGTATGGAGTCATATACGAAACGTCTTTAATAAAGGATGAAGTAGCAAGTATCCTTTCTTTTTTAAAAATAGAAAGTTGACAAATTATTTTTACATAAGCATTTTTAGATATTTTATGACAATATCCCTGTGTATTCTTTGCATAATATATATATATATATATATATATATATATATATATATATATATATATATAAATATAAATATATATATATATATATATATAAATATATATATATATATATATATAAATATATATTATATATATATTATATATATTTTATATATATATATATATATATATATATATATATATATATATATATATATATATATATAATGGGAGAGAATGGGAATTAGAAAAGCTTTCCAAAATTAGTTTACTTTAAACTTGTATCCCAAAGCCGCTTTTTGTGTATTATAGATTTTAATGAACGTTCTTCTTTCACTTACATTTTTAAACCCTCTTGTAGTGGAATTCATACGAATCAAAATCTTAATATTTCGTAAAGATACCAGTTTTATCTTGTTATTTATTTGATTTATTTATTTCTAAAAGTGTAATTATGTTCTCTTGTTTTATCGCCGTAAATATATAAGTTATACCTGTAATTTTAATTTAATGTTTCATTGGTTCCTAGCTAACCTAACATTGGTTCAACCGTCATTAATTTATTTTATTTTTTGTTCATGTCTTACAGAGCATGGGGTCATTGATTCGAGCAGTGTTCTATATATAAATAATTTTTTTGTTGTACATGTGCACATGGTCAACGGGAGTTTGGCCCTTGATTCGTACCATATACATCTATAGTTATAGAACATCTGCTTTAAAAGGGTCATCACAAAAAAAGCGGCAGTGTCTATCGCTCGATAATCTGAAACATAAAATAGTATGTAGTTAATAGTATTTTGAATATAAGCTCGTAAACAGAATTTTAACTTCTGCTTAAATCTTTTTCGTTTTAATGAAAATATCGAAGCTGTTGTCACTGTATAGAAAGAGAACAGTATCAAATAAATAAAAGAGTAGCAAGTATAATATGTTTTCAATATCTAAAAATTAGATAATGTTACATATAGGAAGTATAAAATCAAAAAATATTTGCGATATCATAAATGATCCCATTGTACATCGGTATTTGGGTTATTTATTACACGTACAATGTTTATTTCAAGTTAATTTATAAATTATGTGTTTATTCGTTTTATCGTAACAAAATTTGGATATTTTTCTACTTAAAATATTTTACAAAGATCGCTGAACGCAATTATTTATCAAAAAGACAATAATAAATTTTACCTCACATGTTTATTAAAAAACGTAAAACAAAAAAGTAGTAATAAATGTTTAAAATCCCTAACTTACCACTGACTTTTCTTGAGAAGTTCTACTATACACTTATGGTAGCGACCACTATCCCATTAAAATTAATAATCTTACTTGCTACCCATTCTAACAATACGTATACATCCAAATAGAAAATCGAGTTAGAAGACCGGAAAAGCTACTTAGATCACATTAAAGCTCTATTAAACAGTCGCCTGGTGAAATCTTTTTATTGTGCCGTTTTCTAACGAAGGGCCAAGGTTCAACACTGGGGTTAGTCCAATCTCTGATATTCCTCAGCCAAGATTTCTTCTTTCTTCCCAAGCATTTTCTTTCCTCTACTCTTCCTTGCGTGATGACGTGCAGAAGAGAGTATTTATCGTTTCGAAGTATGTGGCCCAGATACGATGTTTTTTTTCTTTTAATTGTGTTCATAAGCTTTCTGCCATGTCCAACTCGTCTTAACAGTTCTTCTCTTGAGACTTTTGCAGTCAAAGGAATTTTTAGAATATGCCTATATAGCCACATTTCGAATGCCTCTAATTTTTTACGGATTGGGCCTGGTGAAATAACTTCTGTTAAAAAGCAATTAATGATAGCAATGCAGCAATAACTAAATATAAAAATACAATACACACGAAAATAAAATTACGTTCAAGAGATTAAAAGTCAAATCACAACTGATATCAAAATACGTTACTAATATAAACAGTTACACTCCGATGACAGAAGTTTGGAAAAAAGTAAGACGTATTTCCGGTGTAAATTTTTTACACTCAGTCACAAGCCTGAAGGTTAAAGGCAACCTTTACAACTAATTGCGGATACTCTAGCTGCTGTCTATAAAAATCACCCATCAAGTAAAAACTATGACAAGTATTTCCTAAAAATAAGATAGAAAAAGAAAAAACTACCTTATTTCTAGTGAAAACTGAAGGAAATTCCATTTTAAGCCCAATTACTTACCAAGAGCATAACTTCTTACTTGATCACTTAAAAAATCCCAGTGCTGGCTTAGACGACTTTCGGGCCACATTTTTAAAACACCTTTCTTCTCCTTCAAAACCCTATCTTCTCAAATTACTTCATCTTGTTTAACTAAATCGACAGTCCAATACTCTGGACCAAATCTATAGTATTTTCCATTTTAAAACCCAACAAATCTCGTCTCGATCCAAACTCTTACGGACTAATTTCTTTCATCTGTGCTACGGGAAAACTGTTGGAAAAATAATAAATGCTAGGGCTACTGTATTGGATTAATATTTTCCAAAAAAACGTTATCAGCCACACACAATCTCTTCCTCTACAATAAAAAAAATATATTCAAACGACCATTAAACTTAGTAGATACTGTATCTGGTTCGACCAAAAACTTATCTGGAAAGAACACTTCAATCACCTCACTCTAACTTGTAGTAAATCAAAGATCTAGTTATTAGACTAAAAATCGACTAAAAATCGACTACGATTCAATTGCCTACTCATCCATAACCAAAACATGTTAAACCAGTTGACCACATACACAACAATGCTCTTAGAATTGCCCTTGGTGCTTTTCGTACCACTCCAATAGAAAGTTGGTACAGCGAATGCAGAGAACTATCCTTACAACACAACTCTCTCTGACATAAACTCTCACAACTCCTTACACTTTTCGCACAGCAAAACCTTCTTACCAGCGGATGAGGATAGCACTCAACCCCCTATATATTAGTTTCTCAATCGTTCTTCCAACAAACCTTGACCATCTTCCTCCCTGCATAGTAAAAGCACCCGAGTGTGTACATTTTTTTTACTTTATTCGATAAACTCTCTCTCTTCTACGGCACTACAGCCCAAAATGAGCCTTGGCCTCCTTTATTTTTTGCCTCTACCCTTGTCTGTCTGTGGCTGCTCTTCTCCATACACGGACTCCTAAAAGTGCTTGTGCGTCGCTGCTTATTGTGTCTTCCCAGCGCTTTCTTGGCTTTCCAACTGGTCTCTTTCCCTGCATTCTGGCGTTCAGTGCTCGTTTTGGTAGCCTATCCTCTCCCATTCGTATCACATGTCCGGCCCATTGCAATCTTTGTATTCTAATGAAGTCTGACAGGGGTGTTTCCTTATACAGTTGATAGAGCTCGTTGTTATATCGAATTCTGAAGATTCCGTTTTCCCTCACAGGTCCTAGTATTCTCCTCAGTACTTTTCTTTCGAATGTGTCGAGTTTGTTTTTGGATGTTTCTTTCAGGACCCATGCTTCGCTGCCATAACATGCTATTGGCCGAATAATTCGATAAACCCTTTACTTTAATTAAAAGCTCAGTAAATAACTTCCTAGAAGCACATAAAAAATTTATTACTATCTTCCCAGATGCATCTAAATCTAATGATGGTATTGTCTCAGCTATAGTTTCCCAACGCCCAATCTCATGCGCAATCCTTTAAAAACAGCCATCTTCACGGCACAACTTTGTGTCATATACCAAGCTCTAAAATATTTAAATACCTCTAAGATGCCACGAGCTTGTATTCTTACCGATGCTTTTAGCTCTATCGCAGCCATACAATATCTTGTATATTCCAAACACCCCATAGAAAAGAAAATTAAATCCAAACTTCTTATTGCTCAGGGAACAAATTAGCTAATAAAATTTGTATGGAATCCATCACACATCGGCATCGAGGATAATAAAATAGCACATAAAACTGAGCGAGGTGCAGCAGTAAGGATAGTGAAATAATTAGTGAATACTCATCATGTGACTTAAAATCGTGGCTCAAGTCGAAAGTGTTTATGGAAACGCGAGTGGTGGCATTCTCATTCTAAAATTCAATTTATTAAAAACGACATAATACCTTGGTGCCCAAAAACCGATAACCGCCGCCTACAAAGAGTGCTAGCCAGACTACACCTAGGACACCCAAGACTAAACACATGTATACCTCTTCACAAATAGTGACCCTTCCCGCTGCGAAGCTTGTAACGCATATATTAATAGACTGTCAATATTATGAACGACAAAGGTCTCATTATTGCCTATCCAATAATGTATCCGAGATGCTAAGTGATACGTATCCGAAAGAGAATCTAAGAGCCAATCTTAAATCCATACATAAATATCACAATGTAGGTATAACATATCTTATGAAGTCGCTAATTACCTATGTTTGATACGACATTCTTCTCTGAAAAATAAAAAATGTTTAAAAAACGTGCTTAATATTTCGGTAACCCCCTCGTGTGTATCTAATCTACCATTACTGGTACTATTAGTCACTTCCAAAATGCACAGTTGAAGTTAAATGGTCGGCTAAGTTAGTAGATAGCGTGTCAAATTTGGTAATGAAATTTTATTGTAGTATCACTTGCAACTACTTCCCGTACATATGTAAAACGTTGTGAGTGTGGAAATTACCACCTTGAAACGGTCCATTCTTTAGGTAATTGATGCTTTTGGTTTTATTACATATCTAATTAATAAAAATTACGTTAACTATGCTATTCGCTTTTTCTATACTGAATAAAAAATAACATAAACCAGGTGGCTCCAAAGAATTGTTTAGTAGCAAAGGAAACACACATTAATCACGAAATAGTTGTTGTTTTCGTCAGCGATAATTATTTATGTTAACTTCGTTTTGCTTTTTTAGGTTTTGTATAAAGTTTTCTAATGTCTTACTTTCTTTATTCTCTACATTATATATGTATGTGTACATAAGCCACTCTTCTAATCATTTGAGCAATTGATTTTGTTAACATCTCATTTGCCATTTCATTTCGTAATATATTTAATTGTTGTTGTTTTCGTAAGTGTATTATTGTATTATTAGAAATACGGCGAGAATAAAAGAGAGCTACATTTGATATTTATAGATCTTGAGGAGGCATATGACACAGTTCCCATACAAGAGCTATGGAGATGTATAAGAGAGTAATTGGTTCCTGAGAAGTAAGTGAAGCTCGTGAAGCATATGTATGAAGGAGCGTTAAGAATTTATGCCAGATTGACCAAAAGTTTCCTAGGGACTTTTGGTTTGCATCAAGGTTTTTTAACGAGTATCCACCTGTTTAATCTTGTTTGCACTGGCAGAGAAGGTAAGGAAGGGGGATCCTTGGTCAAAGCTCTTCGCAGTTGATATCCTGTTAGTGGAGGAGAGCGAAGACATGGTGAAGAAGAATTTGGAGGGTGGAGAAGGCCTATTGAAGGGGGAAGACTTAAGGTTAGCAGTTCTAAAACAGAGTATATATGGTTAAGAGGAACAGGAGTAGTGAGAGACATCAAATTGTTTGGGAAAAAACTAAGACGAGTGGAAGAATTTAAATACCTTGGCTCCTACATAACAGAAACCTTTACACCAGATCGAGAAATTGCCTGCAAGCTGGTTGGTTTAACTGGAAGCGAATGAGCGAGGTATTCTGCGATCGAAGAAGGGCTGAAAGGAAAGGTATACACGGGTGTGGTGAGTCCTGCGTTAAATAGTATGTACAGAAGATTCAGAAAAAGAAAATTGAAGTAGATTAAATAAAAATATTACGGTGAATGCTGAAAACTATGTAAGACGAAAAATAGAGCTATTAGAAGTTGAGGGAAAGAGAGGTAGAGGAAAACCTGAAAGAGAAGATTGAAGGACTGTGTAGCAGAGAGAGAAAGGTTTAAATAAAGAAGATCCCATGAACATAATAAGTGGCAGAGAAAGATGAAGAATTTGTATTGACACTACATTGTGTAATGTATTTTAAGTGTAGTTTTTTTGGTCGTTATTTATTACTATGAATAAATTTCTTACCTATTGTATACATTCGTTTAAAACTGTTTTGCGTTAACAAAAAACAAATTTGTGAATAGATAAAATAAATAGTAATTATTCCTTTCACTTCTATTTCGATTCCTATAGCCATTCCGATTATATATTAAACCAATGTAGACGGGTAACGTACCCTTTATCCCTTTCGAAATAAAAGAAAGCCAAACTTTCTCCAGACTGCATTCCATATTAAAAAATTTCGTCGGGGTCCTCCCGGATTCCGTCTTCCGGATTGAAGAAAAAAGTCGGAAAGTTGAATATTAAAATCACTAAAAGTTATCAATAGATGCAAACGAGCCCTTTATTAAAAATATGTCACAGTTCATTTCTGAAAGAGTACGCCGAAACGAAAAGTTTTCTTTATATTAGTTCGATTAAATTGGACGAAAAATTCTTTGTGATTTTTAATTTCCCCGCTTTGGAAGTAATAGCCGGTTTGGAAGAGATTTACTGTTTAAAAATGCATGACAGAAATCTGAAAAATTCAAGGTTGAATTAAATTTATTGGAACTATTATAAAAAGTCTCTCTGTCTATCTGTCATTCTTGAAAGTAATATAAGATTTGTATTTTTTATATGTAATTTTGCAGGTATAGTTTCCTCCTCCTTGATTGTCAGTTAAAATCGGATAATTCGTCTTAACTCCTTGTGTTTGTAATACAAAACTAATAGAAAATATAATATTATCTTCTTTAGTTACCTTATTGTGTCGCTTTGATAAGACTATTTAACTTCTCCCTTCCAAAAATTATTATTCTTATATCAGTTCATTTAAACATTCTGCTATTCGATTGTCGTTATTGTAATCTATGTTCACTTATTCTTAAGCTACTCCTGGTACATCGATGTTTTTACATATTCTTTTTGAATCATACTATATTAAATGATATTAGATCATTAAAACAATAATTAGATGTGATATATTTTTTAAAACATTGGTTTTATTGTTTAGTTCAATCTACCAGTCTATCCGTATGCAGATTAATGGAGCTAAAACTACAAAATATACAAACAACCTAATATTGTTCTAGAATGAATTAAAAGTAAGTAATGAAAAGTCTTAAACCAGAATATTTTATTTTTAGTTACAAGAAAACTAAAAAAATTTATTTATTTACTCCTAAACTTTGATAGCTACAGCAATTTCAATAACAAGTTCATCATCTACATGAACAGACGCTTTCAAGTAGTATGAAATAGTATGAAAATACTTTACTTTTGATATTTCCGGTTTTGTGATTACTTTTCGTAACTTCGGCAGTATAGCCTGGAATGGGATTCAGTTCTATAATTTCTGGATGACCGAAGATACGGTACCTTTAATCTATATTTGCTTTGCTTATCTTTTTCTGGTCCAGTCTTACACCGCTAGAAGCTAGGGAATGGATGGTCACTCCCGACAGAGTGCCGCATCTCGATACAAGTCTAATGAGACCAATGCCTGGAGTTGGATCGTTGTTAGCTTTTACTCGATTATGCTCATCTCACAGACTTTAAGAAATACGACCAAGGAAGAGCATGAAAAACACCTCTACCATTACAGCCTCCCACAGTTCTCCAGAGGTTACAAGTCGAGTTTTTTTATATAGTCCAGTCGTCAGAGATTTGGCCTCTAAAAATAATACGAACTAGCTGAATTTTGCTGGGAATATCAATGTTGGGGCCCCAAAAAAATAAAAAAATGTTTACCACTCCTAGCCCCCGGCAAAACGTCTCCGAAAAAATTGATTACTAAGAATTTGTACGTTGTAGAATAAAATGTTTCTAATAAGAAATATAGCTGGGATAATTTTAAATAAAAATGTTTATTAACACTTTTTGTGTAGAATAAATCGTTCACAACCCTGAAAGCGAGCGGCGATCGTGAAAGTCAGTTACGCGCGCGAAATAAATTTTAAATAAATTGTGTATTAACTCGACGGTAAAAATTCGATAATTTTTGATCAGAGTATCCTATCCACAAAAATTAAAATAAGGTTTTAAAGGTGAAGAGCGTAGATTTCGTATGCAATTTTTGTATTTTGCATATAACATAAAATTTCGATTTTAAGTTTTAGCAATAAATCTGAGACATTTGAAAGATGCCTAAAAACACAGAATTAAAACTTTTACAGTACAAACAATTGCACATCACAAAAAATGCCTCCACGAAGACAGATTGAGTACATTTGTAACTAAACTTGTTTAGTTTCGGAAAATGCATTTGTGTTAACTCTACACAAAAAGTGCTAATAAACATTTTTGCTTGCAATTATCTAAGCTGCATTTTTTATTTGAAATATTTTTTCTACGGCGTACAGGTTCTTTGTAATCGATCTCAGCAAAATTCAGTTTGTTCGTACGATTTTTAGACGTTCAGTTGCCTTTTCGTCTTTGGCGACTAGAGTAATAGAAATTCCCCGATAGTGACTTATCACAAAATGTCAATCAATTGACAAGCACCTCTTTAAAGTGTACAAATTAGATCTGGACCATGGACAATTTGTGAGGATTATACCAACTGAATTTGTAGATAGACTGACTTACCATCAAAATTAAAAAGAAAAGAACCACGAACAATCCAATTTTTAATTAACTCTTTTATAAACGAGATTTAAAAATGCATAATGTATAAACCACATTAACTATTAAAAATACTGACATAAAAGATATTTATTATGGAACTATAAACCAGTTTTCGAATGGATACATTTCAAGATTTTTGTAATTATCCACTGAGTTGTGCTGTAATCATCAATTGGTTAGATAGCGAAAAACCTTGAATCAGGAAGAACATACTAGCTTCTAATTGCATTATAAAGGCAAATAAACAAAACTACAAGTCAAATGGTGATCATTAGTCTAGATCTGTTATAAATATTGTGATTTATCCATTCGATACAGGGATAAATTGAAATTATTTAAAATAATTTACAAGAATAATACACTATTTAACAATAAACTGCTAGATTTATTACTGAAATTACTTCATAAGATATTCATAAATATTATACATATTTTCCTTATATTTTTCGTTATACAAATTGAAAGAAAATGCATCAAAAACAGATAAACAAAATATTCTATGAAACCATATAAGAGCTTCTTGAAAATATAAGTAGCCGCAAAGAAATTATGCTAATGGGCGATTTTAATACTTTGACAGGGGAGAAAATAAATGACAACGTCGTATGTAAATACGAAAACCACAAAACCAATGATAATGGAAAACAGTCAAAAATGCGGTACTGACAGGTACATCTACTACTTTACCTAAATGACAACAAACCAGCACCGTCAAAACCACTGGAAACGAATCTACCTAAATACAACATTGATGCACTGTAAAACCACTCAAAATCATTTTAATATAAGTTATTGCTTAGCTAAAAATTCAAAATAAATAAATAAAATCAATGAAGCGGCTTATGAAACGCTGCGAATGATTCCAAGATCAAGAAGCACACTCCATTTTGGTGGACAAATGAGATTAAGAATGATAAGAACCAATCATGATAAAAGTGACTGCAAAAAAATTACCCAGACGGTCGACGAACATAAATATGTAAGATGAAACAGAAAAGCAAAAAAACCTATTACCTAAAGCAAAAAATAGCTCCTGAGAAAGTTAATGCCAAGAGCTCAACAAATATATAGGATCACTAAGATCAAGAGACACGTGGAAAACGGTAAAAAACGTTGGAACAATCAAAAAAGAAACGAGTAGAATAAATTTAATAGAAAAAAAGATCTTATTTAAAACAGTACTCACATCTGACTTGAGCAAGCAATTCACGAACACCATCACAAAAATATATGAAGTGGAATACGATGAAGACAATGAAATAATGGTAAAGGACGTAGAAGATGTAATAAAAACTCTAAAAACAACCCACGAGTAGAACGAGAGTTACTAGCATATGTTATCACTTTGTTGTATAAATGACTTGACTTACCACCAGAATGGACAAAGGCACATATTATGAACATCTACAGAAAACAGATAGAAATTTTTTTTTTCTACATAGGGCTAAATGTCATAAACTTACTCTTAAGACTCTATGAAAAAATAATAACAAATAAAAATAAAAAAGAGATGACAGATGTAGAACAAAATGGCTTTGGTGCAGATAGATCATGTATATACAGCATATTTTTCTAAAGCGGGTTATTGAGAAAAGACTAACTTACAACCTTTCAACGTATATAATCTTTATAGGTTTGACAAAAGAATATGATAGTGTACCACTTTTAATGCTATGGAAAAAGCAATGGAAAATAAGGAATAAGCAAATAATATTAATGCAGCTTTAAAAAAATATAAAGGCAAACGTTAAAACGAACAACAAATTAACCACAGAAATCAGTATTAGCAAGGCTCTAACGCAAGGGTGCTGCATAGTAATTAAAATCTTCAAAATATATCTGAATGAAGCGCTTTCAGAGTGGAGGAGGAAGTATTCCAATATAACCATCTCATCGAAGACGAGAGATTGTACACCATACTTTTCGCTGACGACCAAGCCATTTTAGTGTAGGAAGAGAGTCATATAGACTATATGCTTAGAAAACCAGAAGTTTTCTTGGAACTGAATATACAAGAAGCAGAATGTTAGTTGTAGGGGGGAAACCAGAAAGTCTACAAATTAAAACGGGAACTATAAAATTAACTAAAACTTTTATCTACTTGTGAGTCCAAATAACATAAAAAGCAGGAAATGGGGAAGAAATACATTCCAGGATTGGCCAAGCAAGAGCAGCTACTAAACAGTTACATGGACTATTGTGGGGTAAGAATATAAGAAAAGAAAATAAAAGAAAAATTTCTATAACAATAATAGAAAGTATTGAGTGGTACGCCGCCGAACTCTGGGAAATATATTAAAGAAACAAATTAAAAATTAAGACCATAGAGAGGAAATATTGGCTACTTTACACCAGCATCGGTTATTACTTCTTAATATTCAAACCAAAATATTCCGAAAACGGTACACAGTATCGAGTTTTACCAGGAGTACCTTTTTGGAATTGCATGATATTTAAGTTTATTTCGAATTTACGTACCTTGTTTACAGCGCCCTGTATGAGAGTCAGATATAATAACAAATTCATAGGATGTATCAGCTTCCAAAACATACTCGTATAAAATTTCATTATAATGTTGCCAATAGTTTCGGCAAAATCGTAAAAAATGTGTATTTTTTTTTCTTTAACTCCCTAAAACCAAAACCAAATCAAAACCAAATTGTTTTTCAGTTTTTTGCCTATCCTAGAGACGGTGTTATCTTTTTTTAGAAACCCTGTATATATCTATCGCCTTGTTTGGGATATATAACGGATGTATTTTAAAGATTGTTGCGATATGCTAAAAAACTGATAGATTCAACTCATTGATCAATATCATTTTATCGTTTTATTAATTTCCGTAATTGTTTCCTTATCAATTTTATCAATTTTAAATTTAGTTTTAATCATCCCATTTTATTTATTTTGTTTATACCAAGTATCTCTCTCTTCAATCCTGACCACCCGGAGGGAGTTTAGTGGTCATCGTGATGTCGTGTACTGTCCGTCATCAAAGATCTCTGTCTCTGGTCATTTCTTTTAACTCATGCATAGGTATTTTGCATATACCTGTAATTTGATCGATCCATTTTGTTGGAGATCTTCCTCGTGGTCTTCGGCCTTCTACGTTTCCTTGGATAATAAGTCTTTCCCTGTTTTCTGTGTCTGCTCTCATAACATGTCCAAAGTATTTCAATTGTTGGAGATGGACTTTGCTGGATAGCCGTTTGCTTATTTTTAGCTCATTTAAAATTGAAATATTGCTCTTGTGATCTTCTAAATGTGCCTACCTTCTAGAGATGTTGGCGACTACATTCATCATCAATCAGCCAATCCCGTCCACTGCTGGACATAGGCTTCCCTCAGTTCTTTCCAGTGTTCTCTACACTGGGCCGCTTGTAGCCAGTTTCCCGCTACTCTTTTTATGTCGTCGGTCCATCTAGTCGGTGGTCGTCCTCGGCTTCTTTTATAATTTCTGGGCCTCCATTCCATAATTCGTCTTGTCCATCGTCCATCTTGTGTTCTGGCTAAGTGTCCTGCCCAGTTCCACTTAAGTCTCGTGGTTCTTTCGATGACGTCTTGAACTCCTGATCTTTGCCTAATTTGTCGGTTTGTTATGTGGTCTCGGAGGCTCACATTCAGCATTGCACGTTCCATGGCTCGTTGTGTAACTCTTAGTTTATTCGCAGATTTCTGCGTGAGTGTTAAAGTCTCTGCTCCATAAGTTTGTACAGGCAAAACACATTGGTTATAAACTTTTCGCTTGAGACACATGGGAATTGAACTGTTTAGAATATGGCTTAGTTTGTCAAATGCTGCCCATGTCAGGCCTATTCGCCTCTGTATTTCATTTGTTTGATTGTCTCTGTTTATTTTGATCTCGTGTCCCAGATATTTGTAAGTGTCTGTTTGTTGTATGGTATTATTGTCGATAGTTATATTTCCACTCATTACGAGATTTATCATAAGTTTAGTTTTCTCAAAGTTTATCTTTAATCCTGCTCTTTCAGACAGACTTTTAAGCGAATGTAGCATAGAAACTGTATCCTGTAAGTTACCTGCGATTAATACGACATCATCTGCAAACCTCAAATGATTTAATCTTTCTCCATCTATATTGATGCCCATATCTTGCCATTGGGTGTTCTTAAATATTGACTCTAGAGCTGCCGTGAACAATTTTGGTGAAATATTGTCTCCTTGTCTTACTCCTCGACCTAAGCTGAATTTTTCTGTGTCTTCGTGTAGTCGTATACTTGATGTAGCGTTCTCGTAGATGTTTTTGATTAGTGACGTGTACCTGTAATCTATTCGGCTTTGTCAAAAAGCGACTTATCAAAGCGACTACATTGACCCATCTTATTTTATTCACAGCAACTTGAAATAGATCAGTTGACTTTAGACCAGTCCACTTCCTAAGATTGGCCAGCCAGGATATACGTCTACGTTCAGGGCCTCTTTTACCCTCAATCTTGCCTAGTAGAATCCACTGTAGAAGTCGGTATTTATCATTACGCATGATGTGGCCGAAGTAAGCCAATTTTCTGTTTTTAATACTTGTTCTCAATACTTGTTCTGTCAGTATTGAAAATATTTAGCAGTGAATCAACCTCAAGTTTAAAGTTCGCATTTTTTTTAGAAATTAGTATTAATAGAATAAAAAGAAATAGAAAGTCTGGGTTTGATATGATAAAATTGAAAAAAACAAATTGCAAAGCAACTAAAATTGGGTTTAGCAAACAGAAATCAATTCTACTCGTCAAACCAAACTACGACTAATTTATAATAACCTTGTAAGTTGAAGTATTTAAGTTAATTCTGATTAATTAAAATTATTGTTTTTAAAGTCCGTTAAAGTTATTTTTTACGGAGTATATCCATAATTTGATAACAAATCTGTTGATATTCTTTTGCTTTTATTAATCTATGAAACCAAATAATAAATTGACGAGCTACATTTTTCGTATAATTACTCTGATCTCTATCCACCGATGATAGCCCAAAGCATCATAGGAGTTAAATGTTCCGAAAACGATCGCAGCCTATATATATACAGCAGCCTGTATATAGTATATACAGCATATTTTTCTAAAGCGGGTTATTGAGAAAAGACTAACTTACAACCTTTCAACGTATATAATCTTTATAGGTTTGACAAAAGAATATGATAGTGTACCACTTTTAATGCTATGGAAAAAGCAATGGAAAATAAGGAATAAGCAAATAATATTAATGCAGCTTTAAAAAAATATAAAGGCAAACGTTAAAACGAACAACAAATTAACCACAGAAATCAGTATTAGCAAGGCTCTAACGCAAGGGTGCTGCATAGTAATTAAAATCTTCAAAATATATCTGAATGAAGCGCTTTCAGAGTGGAGGAGGAAGTATTCCAATATAACCATCTCATCGAAGACGAGAGATTGTACACCATACTTTTCGCTGACGACCAAGCCATTTTAGTGTAGGAAGAGAGTCATATAGACTATATGCTTAGAAAACCAGAAGTTTTCTTGGAACTGAATATACAAGAAGCAGAATGTTAGTTGTAGGGGGGAAACCAGAAAGTCTACAAATTAAAACGGGAACTATAAAATTAACTAAAACTTTTATCTACTTGTGAGTCCAAATAACATAAAAAGCAGGAAATGGGGAAGAAATACATTCCAGGATTGGCCAAGCAAGAGCAGCTACTAAACAGTTACATGGACTATTGTGGGGTAAGAATATAAGAAAAGAAAATAAAAGAAAAATTTCTATAACAATAATAGAAAGTATTGAGTGGTACGCCGCCGAACTCTGGGAAATATATTAAAGAAACAAATTAAAAATTAAGACCATAGAGAGGAAATATTGGCTACTTTACACCAGCATCGGTTATTACTTCTTAATATTCAAACCAAAATATTCCGAAAACGGTACACAGTATCGAGTTTTACCAGGAGTACCTTTTTGGAATTGCATGATATTTAAGTTTATTTCGAATTTACGTACCTTGTTTACAGCGCCCTGTATGAGAGTCAGATATAATAACAAATTCATAGGATGTATCAGCTTCCAAAACATACTCGTATAAAATTTCATTATAATGTTGCCAATAGTTTCGGCAAAATCGTAAAAAATGTGTATTTTTTTTTCTTTAACTCCCTAAAACCAAAACCAAATCAAAACCAAATTGTTTTTCAGTTTTTTGCCTATCCTAGAGACGGTGTTATCTTTTTTTAGAAACCCTGTATATATCTATCGCCTTGTTTGGGATATATAACGGATGTATTTTAAAGATTGTTGCGATATGCTAAAAAACTGATAGATTCAACTCATTGATCAATATCATTTTATCGTTTTATTAATTTCCGTAATTGTTTCCTTATCAATTTTATCAATTTTAAATTTAGTTTTAATCATCCCATTTTATTTATTTTGTTTATACCAAGTATCTCTCTCTTCAATCCTGACCACCCGGAGGGAGTTTAGTGGTCATCGTGATGTCGTGTACTGTCCGTCATCAAAGATCTCTGTCTCTGGTCATTTCTTTTAACTCATGCATAGGTATTTTGCATATACCTGTAATTTGATCGATCCATTTTGTTGGAGATCTTCCTCGTGGTCTTCGGCCTTCTACGTTTCCTTGGATAATAAGTCTTTCCCTGTTTTCTGTGTCTGCTCTCATAACATGTCCAAAGTATTTCAATTGTTGGAGATGGACTTTGCTGGATAGCCGTTTGCTTATTTTTAGCTCATTTAAAATTGAAATATTGCTCTTGTGATCTTCTAAATGTGCCTACCTTCTAGAGATGTTGGCGACTACATTCATCATCAATCAGCCAATCCCGTCCACTGCTGGACATAGGCTTCCCTCAGTTCTTTCCAGTGTTCTCTACACTGGGCCGCTTGTAGCCAGTTTCCCGCTACTCTTTTTATGTCGTCGGTCCATCTAGTCGGTGGTCGTCCTCGGCTTCTTTTATAATTTCTGGGCCTCCATTCCATAATTCGTCTTGTCCATCGTCCATCTTGTGTTCTGGCTAAGTGTCCTGCCCAGTTCCACTTAAGTCTCGTGGTTCTTTCGATGACGTCTTGAACTCCTGATCTTTGCCTAATTTGTCGGTTTGTTATGTGGTCTCGGAGGCTCACATTCAGCATTGCACGTTCCATGGCTCGTTGTGTAACTCTTAGTTTATTCGCAGATTTCTGCGTGAGTGTTAAAGTCTCTGCTCCATAAGTTTGTACAGGCAAAACACATTGGTTATAAACTTTTCGCTTGAGACACATGGGAATTGAACTGTTTAGAATATGGCTTAGTTTGTCAAATGCTGCCCATGTCAGGCCTATTCGCCTCTGTATTTCATTTGTTTGATTGTCTCTGTTTATTTTGATCTCGTGTCCCAGATATTTGTAAGTGTCTGTTTGTTGTATGGTATTATTGTCGATAGTTATATTTCCACTCATTACGAGATTTGTCATAAGTTTAGTTTTCTCAAAGTTTATCTTTAATCCTGCTCTTTCAGACAGACTTTTAAGCGAATGTAGCATAGAAACTGTATCCTGTAAGTTACCTGCGATTAATACGACATCATCTGCAAACCTCAAATGATTTAATCTTTCTCCATCTATATTGATGCCCATATCTTGCCATTGGGTGTTCTTAAATATTGACTCTAGAGCTGCCGTGAACAATTTTGGTGAAATATTGTCTCCTTGTCTTACTCCTCGACCTAAGCTGAATTTTTCTGTGTCTTCGTGTAGTCGTATACTTGATGTAGCGTTCTCGTAGATGTTTTTGATTAGTGACGTGTACCTGTAATCTATTCGGCTTTGTCAAAAAGCGACTTATCAAAGCGACTACATTGACCCATCTTATTTTATTCACAGCAACTTGAAATAGATCAGTTGACTTTAGACCAGTCCACTTCCTAAGATTGGCCAGCCAGGATATACGTCTACGTTCAGGGCCTCTTTTACCCTCAATCTTGCCTAGTAGAATCCACTGTAGAAGTCGGTATTTATCATTACGCATGATGTGGCCGAAGTAAGCCAATTTTCTGTTTTTAATACTTGTTCTCAATACTTGTTCTGTCAGTATTGAAAATATTTAGCAGTGAATCAACCTCAAGTTTAAAGTTCGCATTTTTTTTAGAAATTAGTATTAATAGAATAAAAAGAAATAGAAAGTCTGGGTTTGATATGATAAAATTGAAAAAAACAAATTGCAAAGCAACTAAAATTGGGTTTAGCAAACAGAAATCAATTCTACTCGTCAAACCAAACTACGACTAATTTATAATAACCTTGTAAGTTGAAGTATTTAAGTTAATTCTGATTAATTAAAATTATTGTTTTTAAAGTCCGTTAAAGTTATTTTTTACGGAGTATATCCATAATTTGATAACAAATCTGTTGATATTCTTTTGCTTTTATTAATCTATGAAACCAAATAATAAATTGACGAGCTACATTTTTCGTATAATTACTCTGATCTCTATCCACCGATGATAGCCCAAAGCATCATAGGAGTTAAATGTTCCGAAAACGATCGCAGCCAATAAGACTTCCATGCGAACATGGCTGAGCTTAAAGACAAAAACCAAGTCATAATTCAAAGAGGCAATAAACGCATCGTTACAAAATAAAATTTCGAAAACAACGCAGTCGGGAAACATAAAAACGCACCCAACTACCACTAAACTATTTGAATCAACCCTTTCTAAAAGGAAATGTATAAATTTCTTTGCAGTTCAATTCATGTATATGTAAATCAACTATAACAACGTGTTCTACAAATACTGAAATAAATTTCGGCCTGCCAACGCCAGAGCCGTATCGGGAAGAGTCCTTTAAAAAAATAAGGTTGTGCACAAAAATAGGATACATCTATTGTATAATTTGTTTATCAGGTCATCAATTTCTTCCCTTATCCTATAATCACCTTTTTTGAAGAGTTTAAAATATTTATTTATTATATCTTTTTGATCATTCCACTAGAGATCAATTCGGCTAGAAGTAGATATAGGGTTAGTATTATTTTTCATTGCATTGTCAGGATTTAGGGTTAAAATTTTTGTATTAGTAATGCGGTCTTTTTCAAATATTTTTAAAAGCTATGTAAAGAGCCACATTTTCACAAAGCTCTTTGTCATTACTTCTGTAATAAAAATATCTGGATAAATAATTTTTATACTGACCAAACCGATCTTGCATTCTCTTAATATAGTCGAGGCAATGAAGTACAAAAATCGGCTCAACCTTCAAAAATTGGCACAGTAAGAAGGATTGAGATGCAGTTTGGTTCAGTCGATTTTTGAAACGTCAAAAAATTTCTTGAAGTAATGCGATCATGAAGAAATAAAAAATTGCTTTTGGAAAATGCATTTTTCAGAGTTGCAAATTAAAAAAAATTTAAGTCTGCAAATATTGTGTAAAATTCGTCCAATTTTGCTACTCGGTGGTTTTGGAGGTCGCTGAATACAAATATCATGTCTGCGAAGGTCTCCAATGTACCTGGTGCTCAGGGAGGACGGTACCTACCTCGTCTCCGGGAGTTT
The DNA here is from genome assembly GCF_040954645.1 of Diabrotica undecimpunctata. Lineage (NCBI taxonomy): Eukaryota > Metazoa > Arthropoda > Insecta > Coleoptera > Chrysomelidae > Diabrotica > Diabrotica undecimpunctata. Next base: position 133,632,462 of record NC_092805.1, read on the forward strand.
TTTGCAGATTCCATACAAAATCATTCCGAAACTCGTTTCTTGGGTATTTTTGAGGACGCTGAACTCGAATATTATGTCGGCGTAGGTCTTCTATAAATCTTGAGCCCAAGGTGGACAGTACATAACTTGTCTCCGGGAGTTTTTTGTAGATTCCATATAAAATCATTCGAAACTTGTTTCTCGGAGGTTTTCGAATTTGCTAAACACGAATATCATTTCGAATATAAGAAAATTTAATTAAAATTTCGAATGTTTTATTTATATTGCACGTAATAAGTTATATAAAAAACATTTTAATCATTTTTTATTGTAATTAAACTAATTATTTAAATTTATACAACTTTTTATACTATTTTTTTTTTTAATTAATAAATAAGTTGAACAATATAAAAACAAATATGCCCTTTGTCCCAAAGTGTTTATACTATTGTTATATATAGTAAAATTAGGTTAATAACTCCTTACCTGAAGTAACTTAAGGGTAGCATTAGTGCCATCAACTTTTTTAAAAGCAATGATACCAACTTTACTTTAAAAAAGAAGCCCAATTCAAAAAAAAATAAACTCCAGTAAATAAAATTTTTGAACCTGGATCTTCAGTACCCAGTGCCCAGTGACTTTCTCCAACATGATATTCGTGTTCAGCGACATTTTATTCCATATTTGCCTAGTTAAAGTTTTTTAAATTAGTAACTATGGAAAATGCACTTTCCAAATGCATCTTTCTTATGCATCTGTTTACAAAATATCCTGATGCTCTCACGAATCGAATGTACCAAACTGCAACTCAAACCGTCTTACTGCGCCAGTATTTTCGAAGATTCATTGCTTTATTTTCTCGACTTTTAGTCTGATTTTGGCGCCACTATAGTATGCGGTCTACCCCGAGGATGCGGTCTGCCTATGCATATAGTCCTATTATAGTGTGCAGCCTACCAATCGCAACCTAAAAATTTCTTAAAGATTTGCTCAAAATAATGAAATGCAAAAAAACTTTAAAAGAAAAAATATTTATTCACAAGTAATAAACATTTGGAGGAAAATAACTGTAAAATGAAAGGGAACTCTAATAATTAACAAAAAAATGCACCCCAACTATTTACAAAAAAATGTATATGTATCCGAATTATTTACACAACGATACAGCCTAATTATTATTAAAGAAAAAAATTATGCACTTTAATTTAAGAGAGACAATCAGTCAATGATTCTAGCGTAAAAAAGTTTAATTTTTGTAAATCTGTCAGGATATTTTAAATAAAAAGTGGAATTGTTATTTGAGTAAACCTTTCTGAGGATAGATTATGGTAATATTTATATGTTAATAAAGGAACAAGTTTATTGTATATTCCCTAAAATATATTTTCTGTTAATTATGTAAGTATTTAATGATCAATAAAGAGAAGGATATGGTTGGCTTGGGTATCCGTCGGAAAACTTTCCTATATACTAAAAAATAGAAAATACCCCCAATATTTAAAAACAAGAATCTTCAACCAACGTATTCTTCCTGTTCTCACCTACGGTTCTCAAACTTGGACATTTACAAAAATAAACATGGAAAAAATAGCAAAGACCCAAAGAGCCATGGAAAGGCAAATGCTGAACATCAGGCTATCAGACAAGAAAAGAATTACTTGGATCCGCAACAAAACAAAAGTGACCGATGTATTAACGCAGATAGCAAAACTTAAGTGGAAATTCGCTGGACATACCATAAGACATAAAGACGACAGATGGAATAAGATGATTTTACACTGGAGACCATATAGTTACAAACGAAAAAGAGGAAGGTCACAAATGAGATGGTTAGATGACTTGAAAAACACGCAGGCCCGAAGTGGATACAAACTGGCTACAATAGAGAGACGTGGAAGACGGAAGAGGAGGCCTATGTCCAAAATTGGACAGCAAGGGCTGTATAGATAGATAGAGATTTAATGGTCATTAGTACTTAGAACATTTTGGCTACCAACGGTCTTTCATTATTGTGTGCAAACCCTTCAGAAAAAGATAATGGTATTGTTTAGCCGCACAGGTAGACCTTATCCCTTGGTAGACAGCAAGCTACAGAAAAAATGCGACGGTAAACCGCATCCTATAGTGGCACCCTGATTTTTATTAAGAAAAACCCTTTATAATTGCTGATTGAAACATATTACGCATTTCGAACATTTAATGTAAGACCATATGTGAGTACTGGCTTCTGACTAAATGTAGTCTACAAGAATTTTAACCATTTATCAATATTTTAATAAAATTTGTAGGTTCTGCACTGTCTACGTCTTCAAACACCTTGGTATTTTCCCCATATTTTTCCCCATAATGCTGATTTATCCGTACCATATAAGTTGATGTTTTTCAATGCTATATTAAATCCCTTTGTGTTCTCATTCATTTGTCAGCTAGTATCATTATTAAGTGTTCTATCCGAAATCTTCTTGCGGCTCTCCTCCAAACATATATTTCAGTACTTAATAGTAAAATATAATAGTATAATTAATAGTAATAGGGATATATCCCTTTGTATCTTCTCTTATATTTTTATTATATGCAGAAAAATGTTTCAAAGAAGCTGTGGAAAACAGAAGATATAATTGCAAACGTAGTAGTCCTCAACAACTTAAGATATGCTCATGACACAGGTTTTCTAGCAACGAATGAAGATAATTTACAGATAATTCTATTAGCTGACAGACCGTAGTAAACAAATGGGTTTGAAAGTTAATACAAGGAAAACCAAATGGATAGTCATCAGCAAAAAAAATATAGCTAACCGTCTAATTGATATCAGGATAGATAGAAAATTTGTAAAAAGAGTACAGTCATACAAATATTTGAGTTGTTGGGTGACTGAAAAGCGGGAATTATTGCAGAAAATTAAAAGCAGAATAAAGCAAGCCAGAATATAATTTATGAAGATGCAAAAGGTATTTACTAACGAAGCGCTGAGAATTCCCTTACGAATGTATAATATAGCATTTTTAGAATTGTGTAATATAGCATGGAAGCATGAACTCTCACTGAAACAAAGTATCAAAAAAATAAGGATTTAGAGATATGGGCGTACTGCCGATTGTTGAGGATATCGTGGATGAACAGAGTTAAGAATGAAGCAGATTTACAGCGTCGAAACAAAAAAAAAGAGTGGTTCTTTGCCCACCTGATAAGAAATCCTAAATATGAATTACTACGAAGAACATCCAGGCTCAACAAACTCCACCCATAGTATAGAGTCAGCACCGCAACAATATGTAAGTCAGCTACTTACAAAGTAAAAATCATCTGACTGGTCGCCAATGTTCTTGGAGGATAAGGCACTTAAAGAAGAAAAACAGGTACTTCATATTAATTAATCACAAAAAAAAATACTCAAATTATAAAACGAGCATATAAAACAGTTGTAATAAAAATATAATTATTTATAATATTAACAAAGTTAACGACTACAAAATGGCAACAAAAATACAAAAGAATGTATTGATTATACCAGAAGTTACCTCAAATGTTGATTAACCATGCTATAAATAATTGGAAGGTGTTGAAAAATATAGCTTTTACCGTATTTCTGTATTAACTATATGTTATCCAAACATTAAAGACAATTAATTACAAAGTTAGTGATTTCTTACAAACACTTTAAAATATTTTTAATGATTAATTTTAGATATCAAGTCGACTCAGCAGCAATAAGGAAGCTTTTAAATATTGAAGAAATTACACCTTAATGTTATTTTCACACATTATTAATTCTTAGCTTTCCGTTAAAGATAATATTTTGTGCGGTTTCGCGACATTTTTCTCTTAATTGCTATATTTTTGTCAATTAACCACAATAATTATCAATCAAACCATTTTATTTTTGACATTTCTATTGTCAACTTCAAAATCGTTCTCAAAATAAATGTTTAGTTATTAATTTTAATGATTAAAGTAAACACCAAATATATCAACAGATTATTCAACAGATACCATAGAAGAAGACGTTAAAGAAGTAATAGAAAAATTATTAAATCGAAAGTCTTTTCTCTCTCCTGTTGCCGACAAGAATGTAGCGTAGAATAATTTTTAAATACTTTTAAACTGTTTGTTCTTATTTTAGTGTAGTGTTATGTACATGTACAATTTATGTTTAATTTCATGTTTATTACATTCTGCGCTTGCTGGATAGCTCAAATTTGACGAAATGCCCCTGATGATGCTGTAGAAAGCGAAAGTACTTGGGCGAGATTTGATTATTAAAATTGTGCTCGATATTTGCCTTTAATTTTTCAAAATAATATTGTTTTTCAGAAAGCATATAAACATATTAAACACCATTCAAAAGCTGACAATAAGAATACTTAAGAAGTAACTTTACTTAAAAAAGAAATTAATTCTAATAAAAAGAAATCCTAGGGAATACATTTATATGGCAAAACCATAACAATGAAAATTATATAACCAGTCGAACACGTACCAGAAAACAAAGTACCTAAAGCTTCTTTTTTCTATAATCAAAAACCTTTCTACCATATAATGGTGTAAGGTTTAATTTACTTCTTAACAAATTTCTTCCATTCTTTGCTGTTTCGTGTCAACCTTCTTAATCATCTGTCAATGTCGCTTCTCTTCTCTCCGATATCTTGTCGATTACTTTATCCCATGTCTGTCTTGGTCTTCCCCTTTTTTTGTTTTTCAATATTTTTGCTTCCTACACTCTTCTCACTGATACGTATCCTTCGTATCTTTCATCCGGTGCAAATGATCCCATTAACTCAACTGTCTCTTCTCTATAAATTCCAATGTGGATTGTATTTTCAGTTCGTTCCTTATATGTGTGTTTCTTATTCTATCCGTTTTGGTAACACCTTAGACTCGACTCTTCTTAATGACCTTATCTCTATAGCCTATATCTTGCTATTTTGCCGTTCCGTTGGTACCCATGATTCGCTGCCAAAGGTCAGGACAGGTCTATAACCATTGCAAGTTCATCTCTATCTTCTGCTTTTCTTAAAAGCGTCTGTGTGTTTTTAACCCGGTTCAGTCGCAAATGTTTTTCAACCAGGATATTTGTCTACCAGGACCACTTTTTCTTTCAATTTTACCCTTCATAATTAGTTGCAACAACTCGTGCTTTTCATTTCCAACTATGTGCTCCAAATATGCTGTCTTTCTTCTTTTAATGTTGGTCAAAAGTTCTCTGTTTCTTCTCATTCTGTGCAACACCATTTTGTTCATAATATGATGATGATATTATGATAATGTAAAGCTAGATGACAAAATGATAGAACCAATTGCACATGAAACAGTCATAAGGCAATCACTGAATGGAAGTTGGTTATTGATCATATTATAAAGAATAACAAATAACATACTAAACGATAGAGTACGCAATCAAGAAATAAGCCAAATTTCCACATAAAATCCACATAAGATTCCACGTAGGATAAGGAATGCAGTGATTCAAATATAATAAGCGATTCTTTGTAAAGACAATGAAGCTAACAACTCTACGCATACACTATAAGATACATAATATACAATAAGCCATTTGGCTGAAGTAGGACAAAATAAATGTAGAAGATGCCGAAGCCGAAATTGTTTACTGCTTACTGCTGCTTCTCGTTATTCAACAATGTGACATTTTGGTATGAAATGGTGGAAGATGGTGGGAATGCAAAGATCCTTGATGGCAGAAGCTAGATTGAGCGTGTTTCAATGTAGTTGACGAGACGTCTCCATGGTGAAAGCAGCTGGTTACCCTCATCTCTTTTATTGAGCCAATCAGGGCGCTTTTTGATCTTAATGGCTTCTCAATATATATATATATATATATATATATATATATATATATATATATATATATATATATATATATTTGGCATTTCAACAATTTTTCAAGTACTTTAATTATTTAAACATATTTTATGTCTGCATTTTTGGTACTTTTTGAACAGTTAAAAATATGGAGGAACACGAAGGCGTGTGGCATAGATAAGAATGCTTATTTGGATGAATGGAGTGACAAAAAAGAATAAAATTAAAAATGCTGAACTTTCTGGAATACTGGAAGGCGTAAGAGAGGAAGACTTGGTGGGAGACGTTTAGGCATGTTTAATAATACATTATATACGCCATTTGCACGATTTGTCAGTCTTTTCATTTAAACTTCTAAACACAAACTATAGGGATATCATGGTTGTTTTCTATTATCATGCATATATGGATACAAACTCAAATAGAAAGACTAACAATCTTTATCTCTACATATTTTCCTACCAAAGTAGCAACAACAAAAGTACCATCTACTCAAGTAAGTGATCTAAGTAATCTACTCGAAATAAAAGTGCAATGACCATAAATGAAAATAGTTTATTAATTATCGTTTACCCTCGTGAGCTAAACGAAATGTACAAAATATATCTTTTATATACCTTTCTTCTGAAAACAACTTTGAAATCGCGATTGTATGCTATTTGTATGTATTGTATGTAATTTGACTAAAATAGAAATACTGTTTGTCCTTTTAATATTTCATCCATCATAATGATCATAAACTTCTTAATTTTTGGAAGGTCTATTAAGCGATTATCTTAATACATTATTTAAAATTACCATAAATTTAATAATATAATATCGTGTTAAAGGAATAATGAGATTTTATGGTAGACGAAATATAGGTCACCTACTTGGATCCCAACGCAAGTACGGGACCTAATAAAAAATCCGTCGAATCCGTTACAGTCAGGTAAGGGTTAAACGTTCCTATTTAACATATGGTTTCTCTTGCTGTCAGCATAAAAAAACAAAAACAAAAAAAAAGAGAAAGTGAGCGTACGTTAATCCACTCCATAATGACCATATGTGGGTGATGAGTTTCAATTGTTTTCTTATAAAACTTATTTAGACTTGGCCCAATATATAATTAAGCTGTTATGAAAGGATGTAAAGGATAATCGAAGGAAGTTACCTTTTGTTCTCTTTTCGGGTGCTTAATTCAATAACGCATATGTTGGTAAAGTAATTTTTATTAAATTAACCCATTATTTCATTGAAATAATTAGTGTGTTGCCGATGCTTGCTTTTAGCTTACTCAAAAATCACTGATTGTTTCAAACCAGTCGACCTAATCATTGCTTGGGCCCTTTTGTTAGAAAAGTTATTTAGTTATTAAAGATAAATCTACTACACAATTAAATAACTATGATGGTGTTAAAGAGTGTAGAAAATTTTTATTTAAATTTTTTTACGACTTTTACGTTTTCTTTAAATGCTAATTTATTCGAGATATTAATATGAACTTTTCAAGTATAACCGTGCTGATTGTTGTGTCAAATAACTAGCAATTTGAATTCTCCTTATATATTATTCTTTATGTTTTAATTGTTTCCGCGTTTTAACTCTTTCTGTCTATACTATCTGCAGATCAATACATTTCAAAACTCTTCCCAGTTTTCAAGTTTGCTAAGGCTCTGTAGATAGTACATAGTCTCACATAAATTTCTTCATTATTATGAATATATTAAACGCTATTGTTATCTTTACACTTTAATCTTTAAAAAGTAAAAAAAGACAACTTTATATTATTTCAAACCATCGACAAATAAATATCACAGTATGATATACACACATCATATTTTTCGGCCACAAAGCTTCACTGTTACCGACTCCTACATCGTTAAGTGATTGCTGAACAATATGTTGCGAATATGTATACTAAAGGCTACTTAACATATTTTTGCATTAATTCTGCCTTAGTGTAACGATTTCATTGTTTATAAGGTTTTTTCTCATTGTACAAAAGCAACTGCTATCTAATACTGTCAGATATTTTAACAACAAATACAGACGATTCTTGCGCAGCGGCAGATTGCTAAATAGATTTACTAAACAGGTAAAATTCCTACCCATAGAGGTGAATAAAATGTTCGAAAAGGTTTACGCTGTTAGTACAATCAAACCTTAAGCTAAGATTAACCTTATTAGAAAAAATAATTGTTCTTCACTACATTGTTCACTAATCACTGCACTACTGCTGCTGAGAATGTAGGACGGTTCATTTAACGTGAGGCTTTAAAGCATGTCGAAGCCATAAAGTTATCACCAAATTTTTAAACTTCAAGAGCATACTTCTTCTTCTACCTCCCAAATTCTTAGAAATACCAGTTTTGCTCTTCTTTGTAAAGCTATTCATTCCACTTGATGAAAGCTATATCTCACAAACACTTTCGAATCTAAGACTGAAACTCAAAAGCACACATTAACATGTCTAATTACTAAAAAAATTCCAAAACCTACAACTTAGAAACCCAATACATTGGTTCACAACTTTTCTGCTACCCCTATTTCTACCATTGCCACTCAAGCTCTAGCAAAAGTTTTTAATTACTCTGTTGTTCCAATTAAGATAATCATCTGTCACACTGAAGAAGATATCCCCAACTTACATTCTGAGAATGCTAAAATCGCTAGCGAAGAAACACTACAGAAGTAAACACCAGCCAATCCGAGAAAAAACCTATGAAAGAACTTCAAGAACAGTAAAATCTACATCTAGTCATTATTCCGGCCGATAAAGAAAACGCCACAGTCATCCTAAACACTATTTCTTACATTAATCAACTCTTAAATCTCATTAATACTCCGAACTACATACCAATACCTAATAAAATAAATAATATAGATGGTTAGATTTCGATTCAATTCGAGTGAATTGAATATCTTTGATATTAAATAATTGAAAGACTTTGCGAGAGGACTGCATTGAACCGCCTCATACCGTTCAGCTCACCTCTGTTAGTACAATAATAAAGTAATAAATGCTAATAGCACATTTAACGAGATAAAACCTCCTAATCACCTCCTGTTACCCTAAAACAAACTTCTACCATGTTTATGATTGAGTTTTCGTTTCCGATTCCGAGGATTGAGATTTCTGTTTGTTTCTAGGCTTTCATGTGTTACACATGAACCATTCATCTCAGTCTTCCAAGCTTACTTGGACTTTCTGGACAGAACAGACCACATATTGATGAAACACTTCAACGTTTTAAAAATTAGTGTCTGAAATAACAATTTTTTATTCGAAATTTTATACTGTTTGTAAGTAAGTAGTCTTTTTAGACTAAGCTAAAAAATAATAAAAGAGAAGTTTTTTATTACCAAGAAAATTACTGATTAAACGATTATAACTAAACAAGTTACGAAGGCGGGGGCAGTATAAAATTGTTACTCGTCGAGTCTCTTCTTCTTTTTTTCCTAATTGCATCATTTAATGTTCCGTTTACTCGGTAACAGTAACAGCATATGGTAAATAAGAATAATTATTATTTTTTCTTGAAGTACACCTTTTCTTGAATTTTTAACGTACATACATCACCCACCCACAAGGATCCTATCTTCTTTAACCCTGTGTATACACATTGTTTCAAGTCGTTCTCCACCTGCTCCGACTACCCAAATAATTCGTACAGGACGGCACTCAGAGAATATCCTTCACTTTGAGATAGTACTAATGGTGGAATTTACATATATTTTAAATTAACCGTCAGTAAAGCTGGTAAACAGATAAAGAATTACCAATGTGATAATATTTAAATGTGTTCATAATCAGCCTAATTATAGTATTATATATTCATTGTACGTGACAATACTATTCATTTTTAATTCCCCAAATGACACTCGTATACGCGAAAACTAAATTAAGTCTTGTTTATACGAGTATATGCCAAATAAAAAAGTCCACTATAAATAGAAAAATTTTAAATTAAAAAGCGAATTAATGAAGACATGTGACATTAGATGTGTTCATAAACGAAAAAATTTATTTAAGACAATTTTATAAGTATTAAAAATGAGATGAAAACTGCAGATAAAAAGTTAATTACCAAGTTGTTTAATCTTACTTAAAACATAGATCTTAATTTAAAAAAAATGTTACGTATTTTCTAAATTTTTTCCTGTCTTATATAACCTTTAAAGTTACTTATAAGAATAGGGTAGCGACCTGTACAAAAATATCATCATCATTATGTTTGCTTTTATCCCTACGCGGGGAGAAGGGGGTTTCGGCTTTCCTAATTAGTTTGCTCCATAAGTTTCTATCTTAAGTTATACCAATATCAATCCCTTTTATCGATATGTCCTGCCTAAGCGTCTCACCCAGGACTTCTTTACTCTTCTTCTCCTACTTCTCCCAGAAACTCGCAGGTCAGCAATTCTTCGTATTTAGTGATTAACGTCTCGACATTGAAAATGCCTGAATCAACTTAACCTATGCTCTTCCATGTATTTCTCATGTTTTTTGGCATTTATTGGTCCTACCCATAAACTTCCCATAATATACTCATTCTTAATTGTATCCTTTTTTGTCACTCCACTCATTCATCTAAACATTTTCATTACTTTTCACAATCATTTCACCATCCTAAGTTGTGATTTTATTTGTAATAACTCCATCTTTAAATGAACATTCCCAATACTTTGTCTCTACTCGATTTTTCGAGTAGAGACAAAGTTTCGATTTCCATTCCGTAAATCGTTTTAAAAATAAATTTTATAAATTATGAAATTATTATTATTAATTGTCAAGAAAATACGTTAACCTGTAAATATTTATTAACTGGCGCTTTGTGGCAACTAATGTGAAAGTAAGTCAACACTGTCAACTGTAAGAGATATCACATCATTTTATGTGGACTTAAAGAACTAAGTCTTGGACTTAAGGACTAAAACAAGTAGGTCTAGCCGTCAACATAAATAAAAATAAAGCACCAATACAATTACGGGAACAATAAAACTTGCAAAATTTGAAAATAGACGACACAAATACTTATGTTCACATACCTGGGAGGAGGAGGAAATACAGTGACGGATACTTATTGCTAACAGAGCGTACTTCTCTCTGTCACGGGTGTTTGGATAGAAAGACATCCATAAGGAAGTAATAAATATATATAAAAACAATAAACCTTATTAGTACTTTTGAAACAAAGATATGATACTGAGAAGGATATTGGGACCCATTTGCGAAAATGGTATAATGCAAAAATACGATTGTGCTGAGTAGGTCACATTGTAAGAACGGATAATAAGAGAATACCTAGTAGAATGCCTAAAAGAAGTATGATGGGACGTCAGCAGTAGAAAAGTCAAGGAAGAGGTGGATAGATGAAGTTACAACCGATGCTAAGAAAATATTAGGGAGGACAACTGAAAAAGAGCATCTGATGTAAGAGAATTTAGGAAAACTTAGAGGGAGGAGTCAGAAAAAATAAAAAGGAGTTAGGAAAAATTAAAGGAAGATACGATAAAATAGGAGTGTATCAGAAAGAATTAGATGGAGTCAGAAAAAATTGGAGGGGTCAGAAAAAATCCGAGGTAGCTAGTAAAAAATTGAGGGAAATAAGACAAAAAAGGAGGAAATCGGAAAAAATTTAGTGGAGTCACTAGATGGCTAACAAAAATAGAAATAAATAAATTGCTGGTGTGGGAACGTAAAATTCTTCGAATGATATATGGCCCTTGCAGAGACAGCGTGACAAACGAATGGAGGGGCAGATACAATAACGAGCTAGAGTCTCTATTCGGAAAAGAAAATCTAGTCAGATATATAAACTCCAATAGACTCAGATGGGCAGGGCATGTGATACGCAGTAACGACAATCGCCTTATAAACAATGTGTTCTGGAAAAGGCTAGAGGAAAGAAGGTCTGTAGGGCGACCTAGAAAAAGGTAGAAAGATGTAGTCAAAGAAGATCTAAAGAAAATGGGAGTGCGACAATGGGAATTACTGGCACAGGACCGACAAACATGGAAGGCAATAGTAAACGCGGCGAAGACTCACGAAAAGTTGTAGCGCCATTGATGATGATGATGATGATGACTAGATTAGATAGAATTACTATTAATGATATATAGTCCTACATAAAAATAACCATGTGAAGTGAAGTTGAACTAATAAACAAAATGTTAAAGTATAAATCAACACATACGGGACGTACGATGACCAAACTGATAAGAATATTAGATCAAAGATAATATATTCATCAGCGTGGATATTCTAAAGTAAAAGAGTAAGCCACAGAAAAAAAGTAACGTAAATAAATTCCAAATCAAGCGAAATGATACCACAATATGTAATAAAAAAAGAGCAAGAAACGCCATTCTTCAAAAAAAAACCGGGATGGTCCTATTTTAGTATTACCGATAAATTTTTAAATATTTTTTGTGGACATTTTGTAAAAAAATATCCAAAAGGTGCCTTGAACTCAAAACAGCTGAGTAATATCTAATAATTTTCTTTTATTTTCAATTCAGCCCTGTGCTCATCGCTCTCCTCGGTCCAAATACAATTTTTACGCAATAATTCTACAAGCAGGTGCGTCTTTTTTATCCGTCCTCTAAGGCTATGATTATATACATAAGGCCTTATTGGCCTCACAGATTTAAATACCTATAATTTACTCGTATTCTTTTCTCGATAGATTTTTTGCCAAATTTTATCAGGTGCATTAATTCGATATAATGATATAAAAATCGGAATAATTAGTAAATAATATTTATATACTGATATAAAAAAAATGTATGCATTATACAGTTATGTATATTTACTATAATGACGGGTAGGTATGTTGGTTGATTTTTCATCTCTTTCCACGTTAATTGTGAGTTTAGTTAAGTTTTATTTTGTTTTACAAATAAATCTACTAATTAACTGATCAACACTATAATTTATTAATGTAGGAAAAACTTTATTTAAACTAACAATAAATTATAATAATCTAATAAATATAATCTAATGTATTTTTTTTTTTTTTTTAATTATTGACTTAAAAATAAACCACAAAATATACGTGAAATTAGTGGTAAAACTCCTTCAATAATTAGTAAAAATCATAGTTTTTATAATAAATCTCTGATTTTAGTTCTCTGTTTTAAAATTTACATCACATTGGCAAAGTATTGGCAAAACTACTTTACAAATATGATATTTTACGTATGCTTCCTTTTTTATATCCTGTCCATATCCTGTAAAGATTTTTTTTAGTTTAATTTGACTAATCAATTTCAAAGTTAATCGAAAAATTTATTTACGAGTCGTAAATCCGCTAATCGGAATATCTTATATAAAAGGAGCAAGCTTTTAGTCATATTTATTACTTCTTCTCGAATTTTTTCCAGTCACGATCAGTGATTTCACATTCGGAAGTTCAATTTCCTTACTATGCTGGTAAGTTAAGTTTATAATCGTAAAATTGTTCAAATAGGTCGGTATTTCCTTTGTGAATGGCCTGCAGAATAGGAAATTTTAGAAAAAATTGCTACTGCTTACAACTATATAATTAAATTTTTTGCTAAATTAAAACTTTTACTTTTAACTATGAAATAAAATCAACTGCCTCTTTTTGTGTTGATGATTTTCTAAAATCAACATACATACACATACATTTATATGTGTTTTTAAAAAACAATTCAAATTCATAAACTATTCAGTGAGGTTCTACCTCGATTCTTTTTCCTTCCAATAGTTAAACGTGAAATGTGTCTTCTTCCTATTGAGCTCTTTCCCTAAATTTTGCCTTCGATGATTAACCGAAGTATTTCATATTTATCTCCTCGCATTAGGTGTCCGATATACATTAGCATACGCTCTTCAATCGTTGACATCAGCTCCCTGTTCTTCTGCATTCTTCAGACTTTTGGCATTTGTTGTTCTTTTGTCTAGGAAATGCGTCGTATTTTCTATGTGTTTGTTTAAGAAAGGATTGAGGGTCTAGCCCTACCAACTTTCGAGAAGTATTGGAAGAATATAGCAAGGCATTATACGGATTCTTAGTTTGAGGTCTAGGGGACGTCTGATAAATAAGTTCTTTATACCAATAAACGTCTGTCTAACCTGTTCAATTCTTTACAGAATTTCTTTCATCGAATCGTAACTGCTGTCCTAAAGCAAATTCAAGTGTCTAAAGGAGGTCACTTGTTTAATGATAGTGTTATGTATTCGGAAGACAGCTTGTGTTTGCATTTTCGAGAAAATCATTTATTTCATCCAAGTGATGCTCATAGGCCGTAACGCCCGCTGTATTCTATAATTTTGTTTATGAGTTTCTAAAGTTCAGGCAAACTGCTGGCACCGTTGATTTTGACTCCAGCGCTAGTGTCTTTAAGCGCTGCTTCAGCGAAGATATTTTCCGTACACAAATTAAAGAGTAGTGGGTATACATCCTTGTCGTACCCTCTTTTTATGATAACCTTCCCCGATATTTTAGCCTCCATCCTTACTTGAGCTACCTGATGCCAGTAGAGTTCTGTTATGATTCTTAAGTCACCCTAATCTACACCTGTTGCTTTAAGTATTTCGGCTAGTTTCCGGTGTTAAACGCAGTCGAAAGCTTGGCGATAGTCTGTGAATTGGGCATATATTTCCACGTTTATCTTCCTAGATCTCTGTGTAAGTACGTTGAGAAGGAATAGAGCATCTCGAGTTCCCAAACCACCTCTGAAGCCGCATTGAGTATTTTCGACTTGCTGTTCGCATTTTTTGTATATTATATACCAGATAATACGGGAATGTAAGACTCTCAAGAACGTTTTTAATACATAAGAGATCAAGCTTATTATACGGTAGTTATCACATTTAAATGCTGTACATTTTTAAGGTAAAAAGATAAAAGTTGACTTCAGCCAGTTTGAGGGTATTTTACTAGATTTGTATACAATAACTATTTAATTAAGTATATTATATATGGAGGTGTTTTGTTTTAGGCGAACGTCCTTACAAGTGCCACCTTCCAGACTGTGGCAGAGCCTTTATTCAACTGTCCAACCTCCAGCAACACCTCAGGAACCACGATGCTCAAGTAGAAAGGGCGAAGAACAGGCCCTTCCATTGCAACATCTGCGGCAAAGGTTTTGCGACGGAATCCAGTCTGAGAACGCACACGTCCAAAGTAAGCCATGTACGTACACGAAGTTTTCTTTTTAGTTTTTTTATTAAGTTAGTTTTAGTTTTTTGTGATTTGGTTCGGGGAAAATCTGCAACTTTTAGTGCAACGTAATGCAACCAACAAATTTAAACATTTACTAAATCAAGTTTTTATTATCAGGAAAAACAGAAATAATCTCATCTAGACATAAATTTCCTTTCTTTTAAAGAAATATAGGTCCATTCCAATTTCTCAATTTTTCCAAAATTGAAATTTTCTTCTGAAAATTTTTAATTTTTTTGTATTATCTGTACTTTACGAATTAATCAGAATTACAATAAAATTATTACAATTATATACTACAATTATTACGTTAATTACAATTTTACTAAGATCAAATCTTGATTATTACAAACACATTTTTCAAGTTACTAAACAATCGACTGTATACATGACGATTGCTTGCATATTCATCAAAGAAAGTAATCATTCTTCACCGTTAAAGACGTTAAAGCATATCCCGGAGCAGACGTAGCCTCAGATCACAACCCATTTATTGCCAAGATTGCACTCACACTAAAAACATTAAAAGGCATCAAAGTATTCCTATAACAGACACAAGCAAGCTTAAAGAACCCAACGTATGAGAATGTCTCCTATACGAACTGTAGCAAACTGGCCATAGACACCAATGATATTGACAAGCACTGGGATCGACTAAAACATTGTCTACTCTAATCGTGTAAAGAAATACTAAAGACTTCCTCAAGGAGAAAATGTGTAAGAACAAAAACACAGAGAGATTAACCACGAGATCAATAAACTGATAAATCAGGCAAGAGAACAATAATTCAAAGAGAAATACAAAGAGATCCTGGACATTTTAAAAAAATACGATCTATTCAATTTACAAAAGAAAATTAAAGAAACGACAGGACTAAGAAAACTCACTGGTGCACTTCAAAATGGACAAGGGATTACTATAACACAGACGGATGAGAAAGTACAACGCTGGACAGAATAATATATAAATCTTACTTCAGAAGAAATAGGTCCAGATCTTACAAAAAAGAAATATTACACGCAATAAAAATAATGAAGAGTGGGAAATTCCTGGACCTGACGAGCTTCCTATCAAAGTACTAAAAATTATGGATGAGAAGCACATTGATGATTATTAGTTATATTCTTGAACCAAATTTTCTCGACTTTGTTTTATGGAATGGAAGTTAGAACTTTAAATGCGATATCAATAAAAAAATTGGAATCATTCGAGTTGTGGGTGTATAAGAAGAATTTGACAATATCGTGGACAGAATATATCACAAACAAACAAGTTCTGAGAAAGATTAATTAAGAAATGAAAAAATCAATACAATCAAAATGAGAAAAAATAGAATATTTTGAATACCACATTAAGAGAGATGCAACTTGCTTCAACTGATTACGCAGAGAAAGATCCAAGAAAAGATCAGCATTTAAAGAAAAAGACAAGCAAATTCAGTATTTGTCGTTTTAGTCTGCAGATACACGACTTTGTATTAAAGATTTCTTCTATATAATTCATAATAGTTTTAATCTTTTTCAATTTAACTATTTTTCTCCTTTCTCCATATTTAAATGCGTTTTAGGTGTTTTGTATTAACTATTTGTTATTTTTTCTTTTAGTGATCCGTTTTTTTAGTTTTTGTTTAAGTAATACCATTTTTTAATTATTTAAGGAATAGTTAACGAAAAATTATTCCTTTACTATAAAAAATTAACTTGAATGGATAATATTAATTAATTATAATTGTAGGATTGAAATTATAGTCAATTTAATAAGTATGTGGAATTGTGTCTTTTTCTTATTTTTAATACAATTTTTTTTGTAACCTTCTACGACAAAAGTCATGCTTAAAATATGTTGTGCAGATAGTATACTGTGGCAAGAATAACACGCCAAACCCTCTGCTTAAAATCGTTGAATATAAGCAGGTTTAAGCTGTAGCGCAGTGGCTAAGTACTGGTTTATCAAACTTGACTGTCAGGGTTCAATCCCGGCACAAAAATTAGAAATTTTACATTTTCTAAATTAACTGCTTTGGAAGTCACATAAAGCTGTCAGTCCCGACTATGCAAGTAGTCGTTACAACTAAAAACCTGAGCCAGAAAGCTACACGAATGGAAGATTTACAATAAGCCAATTGGCAATTAACATTGTCAATGGTTATACCAACAAACGGCTTCCGAAAAAAAGCTAATCAAAATGTTTAAAAATTTAACCCTGAAAAAGTGCAGTATATAAAAGAAAGGAGATCAACAATAGTACGAAATGAGAAGTTCAGTAGTTTCGGAAAAACCACGTAATGGTCGTGAAGACAATTTGAACACTATATTCGAACAAAACAAATTGCGACTAGCATGGACTACATTAGCTAACAGATTTGAAGATTAATGGTAAATAACAAAGTGTCCAAAAACCTTTCGCAGAACACGAAAACGACCAAGCTACCAAATACCAAGGAAACCAAAAAATCTTTAATGACACATCTCCAGAGGAACAAAGGTATTTTTATCAATGTTTTCGGGGAGATAAATTTAGTAATGTGCTTAGATATGACGGAATTTATTTCTAAATGCGGTTTTTCTTGACACGGCTGGCTCACTGATGGGATTGTTCTAACCCTTAAGACCTCTAGATCCTTAAGGTATTGAGCCTGTGTTTCTAAAGTGGTCCATTGCCTCCAAAGCCGCAATGGGTATGATCTGATTCTTATGAAAGAGTCCGTGCACTGTTTGCCTTTTGCTAAAAATATGTTATAGATACTTTAGCAATACGAATATATAATATGACGTTCATTAACCAATAAAATACCAAGAATTAAATATTACTTTTTGCATCTCTTATCCAATACATTTTTATTAGTTACACTGAAATTTATACTGACTGCAATTTAAAGCAATTTGTTTTGATTTCTATTGTTAAAGAAACACTGTTTGTACTATTTTCTATTTTATTCTCATTTCATTAGATCACAGAGGTCGAATCTTATCTAAAAGTTCTTTATTTTTAAATTTATTCCAAGAATTCCTTTGTTATTAGAAAATGTTTAGAAACTTGTAAAAATCTTATCTATAGAGGACAGATGGACATTAATAATTTTTATTCAAAAAAATATCACAACATGCGGGTGATTATTGCTAACATTCCAGGGATACTATGCTGTAAAAATATATTAATATATACTAGCAACTTGTTTACTTATTATTAAATAAAATTTGTAATAAGTAATATTCCTATTAAAAAATACCAGCACTAAACAAATTACTTAAGGAAAAAATACGCTTTCATTCGTAAACATAAATTTTGCACAAAAAGAAACTTGTAAAATATATTTTGGACATCTATTGACCAAAAATTCTCACAAGGATAATGTATAATATACAAAACATAAGCTACTGGAAGAGGCAGAAAATGAAGAGAATGAAAGAACAAAACCTTCAATGATAGAAGAGGTTGAAAGGGCAATCAAGCTGCAGAAAAAAAACGAAAAGAAAAGGAATAATGAAAAGAATATTAAAAGTCATACACAGAATATGGAGACAAGATAAAATGCCAAAAGGGTAGAACAAGAGTATCATCTGCCCAATCCATAAAAAGGGCGATAAACTCCCTTGTCAAAACTATAGAATTGCTGTGTTGTGGATATAAAATATTTACCAGTAGATATAATTAACCATATACTACAACCCCTACCTTTTACTAAAGAAGATCATCGGAGGATATCAGGCAGGATTTAGGCAAGGAAGATCAACTATCGACCAAGTATTCACATATAAGCAGGTCTTAAGCAAAGCCTAGGAACATAACAGAGATGACTATAATATTTTCTCAAACTTTAAACAGACTTATGACTTAATAAACAAGACACACTTATAACAAATATCAAACAGAGATGACTATAATATTTTTTCAGACTTTAAACAGACTTATGACTTAATAAACAAGACACACTTATAACAAATATCAAGTGAATTTGAAGAATCCAGGGGAAGAGACTATTGGAAGACCGAGAAAGCGACGGGAGGATGATGTAGATGGGGACGCAAGAAATCTCCTTGGCAGTCGATCGTGAAGGAGAATAGCTGAAGATCGTAACGAATGGATTGGTTTGCTGAGGGAGGCCCGGGCTCCAATTATTGAGCTATAGAGCCGTAAGATACATGGAAATTTTGTACAGCATAGCTTCCAACTAGCTATTTGTAAGTTTTTTGTATTAAATAACTACTGAAATACGAATTTCTTTCACTTTCATCTTACTTTTATTGGTCATTGACTCCCCTTCAACGTCCATCTGTTTTTATTATTGAAAAATGCACCTATTTTATTTCTTAAAGCACTAAAATCCGTTTGAACAATATTTTTTTATATAGAAAACAGTTACAACACACGATACAACAAGTTGCAGATTTTCCTGAAATATTAATTTATATTATGATTAAAATTACATTAATTTAAACAGATTTTGCACTATTTATTTATTTATTTCTTTATAATTTACTTTTTATGTTTCAGATTATATTTGTTTAATTTTTTACCGTTCACTTACATGCAATATTTTATTGGTCGTAATACGGATATATATATATATATATATATATATATATATATATATATATATATATATATATATATATATATATATTATACCGTTCTCTCCACAAAGTCATTTCGCCTTTTGCCTATCTACTCATTGTTTTATAAATCCCAATTTTAGAATATTGTACCTATACTTTCAAATATTAGATTTTGCTCTTTTTCAAAATATTACATTTAAAATGTAGTAAAAACAAAATTTCATTTTTTACTGCTGGAATTATTTCGGTCGATATAAATATCTTATTCAATATATCAATATTAAATCAGCATTTTTAGAAATAACTTATTTTATAGACTAAAATTTTTATTCTGACGTGTAATTATTCGTGACGAAAGGTTTGCTCGGATATCATTATGTATTTTAATAATTCTCACCTGATGATGTCGAGATCCGTTCTGAAACGTTTGTTTTAAATGTTTTAATTATATTACTTTTAATGGAAATTAGCCACAATTTAAATTTAAAATAAGTTTATTTTTGACGATTCTATTTCCACCGGAAATCATTCTCAAAATAATAGATTTCCGATGTGGAAATCGAAACGTCAAACATAAACTTATTTTGAACTTTACTTGTGGCTTAATCCCTTAAAAAGTAGTAATTGCTTAGAAATAACTTTAGAAGAAATAGCATTTAGAAATAACAATATTTTTACTTATATATTTCTTAATTTTAATCACTATCAAAAGTCCTCACGAAGTATTATGTCCATTGGCAGTAAACATTCGTCTTTGATTACTATTGTACTGTATTCCATTCGGATGGAATTTCCTAATACAAACCATGGGATTTAACAAATTGGTGAGATGTAGAAACATTATTGCCTAATGAAAAGCACAAGTCTGCGTAGTTGGTACTATGTTTAGGGAATATGTAAGATATACTCTGACAGCATTATCTACTTAATGTAAATTTTAAGATTGACCAGATGAAGATGCTGCAAACTAAATTGCGTGAATTAAAGTATGATATTTATTATACAATTCTATCAACCCAAAGAGCGGACAGATTTTACAAGTTATGAAAACACTTACAGAAAAAACAGTGGAATACAACAAACCGCTCGTCTAGTATTTGTGGATTGCGAGAAAGAGTTTGACTTGGTGGACCAAAACAAAATAAGTGCAGTCCAAGAATTGTTAAGTACAAATTCTGCCTCAATTGAGGTAGGCTTAAAAATGACTTTAGGTGAACTAAATGCATAATGAAGTGGCGTCCAAGATTTCGGACATACAGGGGCAGCGGTTCACTTCCAATACCGTAAACGAAGGATATAAGGAGAGTTACAACAATCTGAAATTAATGCGGAACTGAAAAAAAACAGAGAGAGACCTCAGCAATGTAATTATGATGAATATATATTATACAATCTGACAAATATTTCATTGTGCAGTGCATTGTGCATTGTGCAACAAGAAAGAAAAAGAAGACGAAAACAAATTATTTTAGAATATATTGAGTGTTTGGGACTCGCAATATGGTTTGACTTGGGAAATAGCATATCGCTTTACAGTATTTCATACATTGCACAATTAAATTAACCAGCAAAATTACTGTGCAGGATTTTTGCGATACTATTGGCCGTCTAAGGTATGCTTAAGTTATGCGTTTGACTTACTTGCACAACCAGCTGCAAACATCTTTCATAATAAAACAATAAAAAGATTCTTAATAACATTTATAGTACCCTTAATTTCAGTATAGTATATTGCGATATTTTTTCTTGTTTTCCGGTTAATTCTTCTAAGAGAATTTAAATCCACTGAGGCTGAATGGAACAATTTTCTCAAATTTTATTTTAGACAGTGAACATTTTTTATTTGTCCTTAATAAAGTACATTAATTTTCTCCAGAATCCAGTACAATCACGTTTTTAACTTCCTTGTAATTTTCCTTGTCATCATAATAAGCGAGGTTTAAATTAGAATTTCTTTATTGTTCTGGTCTTCTACTTTCATATTTTTCTCTAATTCTTCTTATTTACCCTCTTCTTTCCTGTGGTAATTTTTATTTATTCTTTCTTGATTTCTGTTCACTACTATTGTCTTATCCTGTCTAACACTGTCCGACTAGGACGATTCGTACCATATCTTGATTTTTAATGGTAAACTATACCTTAACTAAACTACTAAACAACTAAATATAATGTATCAGAAATCCTATGTGATTTTAAATGCTTCTTGTCATAAATGTATACGACCCTATATTTGATTTTTATACACCCACCTTATTTAAAGTAGATCTTTAATAAAAATTAAATTAAAAACCAAATGAATTAACTCAAGCGAATCGAATATTAAAATTCTGAAACCTAAATGTTGGAATTCTACACAGTCATTTCTGCCGTTGATAACGATATCGAAGGCAATTAACAACTTCATTTGCTTAATATTAAGAGGTAGTTTATTAACATCGTACACGAGCAAGGAATGAGCTTATGTTATTCTCTAGGTTTACACACGCATTAATAAAATAATTTGAGGCACTGAAACAGAACCCCATAAAATTGTCGACACATTTCTTATCGTATCTTTTAATCTCATCTGAATTCTTTAATAAATATTGTTGCTTTTCAGCTAAATAATCCCTTAGTATGTACGAAAAAGAAACAGGGGCGGAGGTTGAAAATAATACGATAGTAAAAAAGCCAATATAAAGCTTAAATAACAGTAAATAAACAAATTATTGTCAAAGTGGTACATAGTTTTGATTCTTTTAAATAGTATTTCAGGGGGCAAACAAAAATTCTAATCATGTACCAGTTGTAGGTAATTTCAAAGTCAGAATACAGAAGGTTACAAGTAAATAAGATGAAGAAATATGATGTTAGAAAACTGACCATTGTCAGAAGAAAAAGAAGCCAAAGAGAAACAAAAAACAGAACAATGTCAAGAAATACAGGAGTATCAGAGTCGATATGATAACTTCAATGTCCATCGAAAGGTTACGGAAATAGCTGGAAAGGAACAGATGATGAAGACAATCTTATCATAACCAAAGAAAATAAAAATAAAGTATGGGAAGAATACTTGGAGAAACTTTTCCACGACCATAGAAAAATACAAGAACCCACCATTGAAGAAAATTCAGGTTCCGAAATCCTACCAGAAGAAACAACGGCAGCCGTCAGACAAATGAAGGATGGAAAGGCACCGGAACTTGATGAAATTCCTGCAGAACTGCTTAAGCTATTAGAGGCAGAACAAATAAAAATAATAACTGAAATATTTAAAAATATATATAAGGCAGGAAAAATACCAGTAGAGTGGCTCAAATCGGAGTTCGTACCATTGTCCAAAAAACCAGGAGTAAAAGTTTGTGAAGACTAAAGGACCGTAAACCTAATGAGCCATCTGCTGAAGCTGTTTTTAAAAGTCATTTACAAAAGAATTTACTAGAAATGCGAAGAACAAGTTGCGCCCAATCAGTTTGGATTTGTGAACGCTGACGCTGTTGGTACGAAGGAAGCATTATTTATCGTGCAAGTATTTTTTTCAGAAATGTAGAGATGTCAGCTGTGATGTTTTTGCATACCGGATTGACTAAAAGAAGGCTTTCGATAGGATCAGGCATAAACAAATAATGGAAGTGCTGAAGAAGACCGGAATTAACGGAAGAGACCTAAAAATAATAGCTAACCTGTATTGCAATCAATCAGCGGTGCTCCGAATATGTGGAGAATATACAAATCAGGTCACACTCTTAAGGGAATTAAGACAGGGATGCATAATTTCACCACTGATATTTAATCTGTACTCGGAGCACATTTTTGAAGAGGCTCTAAAAGATATTGATGAAGGCATCTCAATAAATGGAGTCAAGCCCAAAAACCGGCGGTATGTAGATGATACAATAGTGTTTTCCAATACCATAGAAGGGCGGCAAAACTTAAAGAACAAAATAACGGAAACAAGTAGAACATATGGACTGGATATCATCATCATCATCAGCCCATAGTCGTCCACTGCTGAACATAGGCCTCCTTGAAAAACCTCCATTCAGATCTATCTTGCGCTGCTGCAATCCAGTTGGTACAAATCCTCTTTATGTCGTCAGTCCATCTTGTCGGTGGTCTTCCCGGGTTTCTTCTATCCGCTCTCGGTCTCCACTCCAAGATTTTTTTGGTCCACCTATTATCCTTCATTCTAGCGACGGGTCCTGCCTACCTCCATTTAATTTTGGCCATGCCTAACTATCTCGCAACGTTATGCCTAACAATGATCTTTCCATTGATGGACTGGATATAAACACCAGCAAAACCAAGCTAATGATCATCAGCAAGAAAAATATAACTGGAGCAAATCTGTATGTGAATCAAATGAGAATTGAACGTGTCTCATAGTACAACTAATTGGGAACTAATCAATGAGTCGTGGAACAATACCCAAGAGATTAAATGTCGTATTGGAAAGGCAAAAAGTGCATTCATGACTATGAGCTCTGTGTTTAAGAGCAATGCCATCACCCTAGAAACAAAAATAAGGCTCCTTAAATGTTACGTGTACTCAGTGCTTCTGTATGGAGTATAAATGTGGACATTGAACTCTATCAAAACTTTAGGCTTTTGAGCTATGGTTATACAGAAGGACCCTGAAGATACCATGGACAGACAAAGTTACCAATAAAGAAGTACTACTAAAGAAGGATCGTAAGCTGCAGTAATTGAGACATATAATGAGAAATGTAGACAGATATGAGCTACTGCAATGCATTTTGCAAGGTAAAAGGGCCCTAGGACGAAGAAGAATATCCTGGCTTGCTAATCTGGGAGCATGGTTTAGAAATATCTCAACACAGCTATTCCGTATAGCAACCAACAAAATCATCATAGCCAGAATGATCGCCAAAGTTCGAAACGAACAAGCACCCTAAGAAGAAGAAGATAATAATGTTGATTTACCGCGTATAAAAATGATCACCTAGAGTAAAATAATGGGTGATAGTAGGCGCTTGATGCAAACTATGCTGATGCACACCCTGTTATAGCGGTAAACTGATAAACTGTAATCATTATATCACTATTAATTGATGCTGCATAAAATATTCAGGAGCATTATATACATTTTAATCAAGGCACTCTCCTGGAAACGTGTGTTCTGTATCTCTTTACATGCATAAAATTATTTCATCACAACCATGTTCGTTCAGTCAATCTTTATTTTTCATCCTTTCTGGATTCACCCTTATTCCTTCTTTTTTTACGACACGTCGTTATGTTATGGTATTCTGCTTAACGTCTGCTTAGCAGAAGTTCAAATTATTAGAACAATGTTGTATTTAACTTTTACTATTACTATCACACATCACTTACGACTCACTATGAAAACCGTGATGTTTAACGTTTGCTGCAAACGCTTCATTAATTCTATACATAAAATATACCTGGGAATAAGTTGACAGTGTTAGAGTTATACTTTAACAATTACTTAATAATCCAATGAAAATAAATATCGTATAAAACATAACAGATATTGATAATCTTATCATAACACATGAGAGATAATAAAATCTCTTTATTTAACTACCTACTAAGTTCCTTCTTTAATGGATTAACTGTATTGGAAAAATAGAAAATACAAAAAGTATACTATTAAGTTTGAAAAATATGCAACAGAACAAATAACATTTACTCTCTAGTTAATCCACCATGGGTTAAACATGTTTAAGCTTGAGACTATACAAGAATATTAAGTAACATTAAATATTAAATAACATTAAAAAACAATGAAATATGCACTGTTTCAATATGAAATTTTGAACATTGATCCCAAATAGGTAACTATATCCGGTGTAATCGATACATCCAGTGTACATCATCTTACACTGGATTTTGAGTAGAAGACTTATTTCTCTAACATTCATAATGTTGTTGTTAAGGTCTATATTAAAAGCATTATAGTTCTAGACAAACAGAATAGACAGAAATAGAATAAATACTCGTCTCTAGGTACTAGTAATATTAAAACTATTCGTTTAAACTGTCTAATAGAAAAATTCCCCGTCTATGGGAATGTTAGGTATGAAAAGAACATCAACCGCGTTTTGAATATTTAAGAAATAATTGAGGATTAAGACAGAGATTTTTCGATTAAAGCAGCACCTGATACCGCACTTTGCTCGAATACTTTTCACCCCTTTTCTTTTTTACCCTTCGGTTACTCACAGACGAAACGAAAAAAGGAATTCTCGCTATTAGCGATTATCCTAAGTGGCGAAAAGTTGTTTTGAAAAAAAAATTTAGAGGTTAAGGGCTAAATTTTACGGGATTTTTTTAAATAGCATTGTCGGCTCTTCCAGATTTTCATATTAGAATAAGAGTACACTTGTGCTATAAAACGATAAACAAATATATAAATTATAACATCGAGTGAATATAAAAATAATCAAATCGGTCACATTTGTCAGTATAGTATACTATTCACATTTTGATACCATATATATGATGAATCAAAAAAGTGATTTTAATTAACGACATTTTTAAGCAATTTTTTAAACATCTTGTGGTTTTTGAG
Source organism: Diabrotica undecimpunctata (assembly GCF_040954645.1). Classification (NCBI taxonomy): domain Eukaryota; kingdom Metazoa; phylum Arthropoda; class Insecta; order Coleoptera; family Chrysomelidae; genus Diabrotica; species Diabrotica undecimpunctata. The sequence goes on from NC_092805.1 coordinate 133,658,526, forward strand.
TCTATAAAATAGGTGGTTTTAATTGAGCGGTGTTCACCACCCCGTATAATTTCTTCGGGGATATTATTAAAAACGAAGGACTAGTATAAAGGATATAAGGAACACAACTAACTACAAAAGGGTTAGAGAAATAGAATGGATCTTGGCATGCAACCGTTTTTTAATGTCTGGTATACACGCATGTTTTTAAGTTTTCCTTAATTACTGTATCTCATATTTATGTTACGGTTTCAATTATTGTTTTATAAAATTTGGCGGACGCTATAAGTAATTGGATTTTCACGTGTTGATCGTCAAAAGAGTTTCATGAGACGAAAGCGTTTCGCAAAAACGAGCCTCGAGTTATTAATCTCAGCCACAAGACATCCGAAAATGAATTACAAAAAAATTGATTACACGAATTCGTTATCTACATCTTATAAAAGAAATTCTTCTTCTTCATGTGCCTTGTCCGTTCCGAACGTTGGCAATCAACATGGCTATTCTGACTTTGTTTACGGCAGATCTGAATAGTTCAGCAGATGATAATCCGAACCATTGCCGCAAGTTTTGGAGCCACGAGTGTCTTCTCCTCCCTGGACCCCTTCTGCTGTCTATTTTCCCTTGAACGATCAGTTGTAGTACTCTATATTTATTATATCTCATAACGTGACCCAAGTATTCCAACTTTCTTTTCTTTATACTTATTCCTACCTCTCTCTCTTTACCTATCCGGCGTAGTACCTCTTCGTTGGTCACGTGCTCAGTCCAGGATATACGTAATATACGTCGGTAAGCCCACATTTCGAAAGCCTCTACTTTTTTCATCAATGTTGCGGTCATTGCCCACGCCTCCATTCCATATAACAAAACCGGGAATACATAACATTTCAGAAGTCGAATTTTGAGAGGTAGGGTGAGGCTTTTAGAGGTGAAAATTTGCTTCATGCTAGTGAACGATGCTCTTGCCTTTTCTACTCTTATACGTATTTCCTTCGCTTGATCCCAATTTGAGTTAACTGTTGTTCCCAAGTAGCTGTACGAATCCACGTGTTCAATTCTTTCATTGTCTAATATCAGTTGCTGTGGTGGTTGTTGGGTTTTTCTTACTAACATCCATTTGGTTTTTGTGATATTTAGTCTGAGTCCGTATTGTGCACTTGTTTTTTGTATCTTACTCATTAGGCAACTCAGTTCCTCCATGATAAAAGAAATTACCTTTCAAAAATCAATTTTTTATTTTTATAAATATTCTGTTACCCCCGATTTTACCCAATGGTTTAATTACGCTTTCAGGTTAAATATAAGTTAACGACTTTTTGGTGTTTTTATCTACATGTTTTCCCAAAATGTTCCGTTCGGTAGTGAAACTATCTCTATTTGAGTTATGTTTACCATATTGAAAATTTAGCTATATTGACCAATGCTTATTAGATAGTGTTATTTTTCTTTAATAAATCATATTATCTCATCTTCATGCCTTATTCTATTGTATCTTATGCAAATAAATCTTTCAGAAAAGTTTTTTGTAACTTAGATTTATACGGATCAGTCTATGACTCGGTAATAAAACACTTCCGACAAAAAGTTTCTATATTCAGAATTTATTTAACCCTCAACTTGTATGGTGGGGTCCCCCTAAAAATGTAAGGTCTTTTCTCCCGGATTCAGTTCGAGCTGCGCGTTGCGGCTTCACGTATTCCCCTAGGACCAGTTAGCTTATAGTAGACCAGTTGATCGGAGTCATTTTCGATCCCACCATACCATCAACGTTGTATTTTAGTTGAAGTACTTGGAGTAAAAATATCGAAACGATTAACTCAAGACGAGTTAGAAAGACTAGTAAATAATTTATCTGAAGTAAATTATTGGGGAAATATTAAGTGATACATTACGATGGGAGAGCAGATCTTAGTGATGTTGAAGGAAAAAGTAAACATGCTCTGCACGCTAAATAGATTCCGAACTTGTGAAGAGAGATGGCGAATTGTCCATGGATAAAGATCGGAGTTACTTTGTGTATCGGCAAAATCAATACAAATGGTCTAAGGTAAATTTAACAAGCTTTAAAAGCCGAGCAGAAAATATCGTCATCTAATTGCCTGGTTTGAAAGATGCTGCTATTAAAACTGCTGCTTGGTAACTTTTGATAACAGATGACAAATTAGAAGTTATACTGAAATATACTAATTTGGAAATTACAGACCTGAGTGCAGGCTATGGGCTATTGACCTTACAGATAGTACTGCGCGTGATGTCTTTAGACTGACAATGTCTGTAAAAAGTGCTATCCGATTTTACGAAGCAATCACAGGGAGCAAAGAAAAAGCTATGGTGACTTACTAGCAGCGGTTTCCGAGATATTTCAAGAAGTTTATTTTTGCCTGCAGAAATGATTATATTCCATATCTGTATACAACGGTAGGTGATATGCTGATAGAATTTAGAAACAACTATAAGCTATGTGTATATGTATCTGAAAAGTTGTAACCATCAAATAACCCATCAGAAACGGTGGGTGCTAGTAATGGCACGAATACAAATGGGTAAACATATAACAAAGCAAATCTTGCCTAAAGCTTAATACGAACTTTAAAATGATACTTATGGCTTCATGTGGTTGACAAGACAACTTTCTGATGGCTTCTTATGTTGGCTGGATGGTTTATAGCTGAATGAGTATTTCAAGTTGGTGGATATACCGGGATTAGTTGTAAACAGCTATTGTTTAAGCAACTGCTGCAGTTGTCATCCCTATGTGTGGTAGATCCATGAGGCTTTAGGAAGTTCCACCCAACAACGGAGGAACAGAAAAAAATTATTTTAAACAAAAAACTAAAATAATAAATCTTGAGTTAGCGACTGCATATGTTTTAAAATGCATGAAGATTAAAAATTATTACCATATTAAATAGAAAATAGCCAATTAGCAAGGATAAAGTGAATATAATTATTATTAATTGAATTGGTTAAATTATGTTAAAGATACTAACTGCATATGGAACGATTTATAAAGTTAAAAGAAACACGAGGGTTGGAGGTTATGTAAAAAAAAAACAAGAAAAATATAGGAAATTATAAAAAAACAAATATGTAAAAAAATTGATCAACTAGAAGTATGAATACCCACCCCAAGAACAGATTTAAAAATATAAATGAATTTTGAACTGAAACATGTCTTTTTATAGATGAACGTTATTTATAAAATTAAATTTCCCTTTCTACAGAATTGAAGAGACATAACAGAACAGAGTTGCCAACTGATAGATATACTTAGTCAACTGAAGTAAGGCATAGAAATTTTATACGTTCTATCGCATAGAACACAATGTTAGATTATGATAGAATATTTAGTAAATAGAAAGATGATTGAAGAGTTGAGCGGAAACTATTTTTTGGGTAAAAATAGTAATCGAAAGAAATTGAAATAAAATAATTAGGAATTAAAAAAAAAATAACAAAAATGTGACATTTATAACGTTCAAAGATATGCAATAAAAATACTTTGGACTAAGAGCTAAGACAAAGAAACTCTCAGATCCTACATTAAGAGTCCTAGATCTGGTAGATACTATAGCTGGTACCAACAGGAATTCACTAGATATAATTGGTACTCGTCCATAGAACTTTTCGAGGAATTTCGACAACGCTGTATAACAAATGTTGGAACATGTTGTATTACAAATCTAATAATATTGTTTCATTGGTATCGAATAAAAATAAATGTATTAAAATCTAGTTTCCATACTCATCATGACTAAACAATTGACGGTATAATAAATAAACCCGAAATCATATACTTTTACATCCCTACTAATAGAGGATTTTACTCCATAAGCGCAGTCTATTCCTGCAATCAAAAATCCATCGCTGGCCTTTATCTACTTTCTATGTTGTGTTCAATATTGCTGGTGGCAATAGCCATGTGTTTATTAATATTATTTATATTATCTTAAACCAAACCTAATATAAAACAAGAAAGAATAAAGAATTTTATTTTTAAAATACCTTATGAATGCGATAACTTATGTTAATGTTAAGAATTAGTGAACATGAATCTTAGATCAAAAATAGAGCATTTGATAGATCCCCGATATGTAAAGAAGCATGGAAAAAAGAACATATAATCAATGAAACGATTCATCTATGGTCCTGACACAAACAGATAGCAAAAAAAGAAAAATCGAAGAATATGCTCTGCTCTTATGCTAAATAAAATCAATTGCATCACAAATTCCTTGGCAGAACGTAGTAGGATCTGGTTACAAATATTAAAAGATGAAATCAAGAAAAAGAAAATAACACCAATAATAAGTCAATAACATATCGAGAATATGTCATTTATGTTTTAAAGTCACGTACATATAAAATTAGAGTGTGATGTTAATATTGATATTGATAGAGTAATCTAAATGAAGGACCTTTTCCTCATAATTTACCAAACAATTCCTTTCTAACAGGTCTTTAATAATGCCATTATTTTTTAAGTATTGTTTTTCAGTCCAAAATAAACAAAAAAAATATACACAAGAAATATAATTACAAAATAATGCTAATTTTAATAGAAAATCGATACAAAGTTCTAATTTTAAAAGGAAGTTAACAACATATTATAGGTTTGCCAAGAAAAGGGTCTAATATAAGTAAAAAATAACGAATAGAAGGTTTTGGCACTAGATACTGATAGCGGTCGTTTTATCTTAATTTTATCCTTTATCATAAGCACTGATGTAAAAAAATTAATATCGTTTCTAAATACAGAAATTTATGCTTCTGCATACAGAGAGATATTTTTGTAGTTAAAGTTAAAAGAGGCGAGAAATCACTGGGGAATATCCTTAAATTGGAACAAGCAGTTGACAGACACTTAGGGGTAGCCTACTAGTTCTTTGCAATAATAATAATCGTGCACTTAAGCCTTGGAGGCTACTAAAATATATAGAGAGGATCCGGTGGAGGAAAGATGCCGATAGCGCAAAACCCCCTGTACAACTACCGAACCTTCAACCATTAACTAGTAATTAATTTCGGGGAATAGAGGTCGTCGCCTGAAAACGTTCGTCATATGACCGCATAGCGGATAGCAGTTAAAGAGGGTGTATCCGATTTTTTTCGGATTCTCCCCTTTCCTAGCCAACTTTTTTCTCGTCACAGGAAGTAGGCGGCGATGGAAATCGCGTGCGTAAAAAAATTACGAATAAAAAATGCACTCCGTTCGCTAGGCAATTGTTTGGGTGGGGCCGATAATGCGAACAACAAATAGGCGCATAGATTTTGAGATTGTTTTTGTGGTACGTAGGAAATTGCGGTTTGTGAGTGTACGTATGTATGTATGTGTGCGGTGAGAAAATTCACATTGTCTGCAATTACAGATCGCATAGATGCAACTACGATAAAATGTAATTATACGGAAGATCTCCGTACGATATTTTCTGAGGCCGTGAATAAAATGGCGGTTGGTCGGTTTAATAATAAATAATTTATATATACGGGTCTTCAGCGCGTCAAGCATTCTAATAGGCTTTAGAAATTTTATTTCTTACCATATACATACATGCTACTGAAATGATCGGGCCCATTATAAGATTTTAAATATAATTTATTAAATGTTTAAACAAGCCAATGTTTATCAATTTTCATACCAGAAGTCAATAATGTATTATACTATACAATTAACCTCAATATAAAGAAACCTTCAATAACCAGAAAAATATTGTTTTTATTATCAGCATCCATATATGCTCAGCATAATCAACAACTTCATGATATAATATGACTTACTGTACGATACCACATAACAAACTTCATGAGCTAAATGGGAAAAATCTGAAAAAAAAATAAATTGAAAAATGAGAGGAATGACCCAAAAAGTAATATAAATTTGATTGTTGATAACTTAAAAAGCTGTCTAATTAACTAATCACAAAGCTAAAAAATTACGAAGTTCGGTTTTAAGGGACTAAAAACTTAAAACTAAATAACCTGTTCGGATAACTGATTTAGCCAGAATAAAAATTGTATTTATTTGGCTTTATCGAATGCATTAAAACAAGTGTGATACGACAAAGCAAAAAATTTTGGTGTGTAGCTATATATTTTCTCACGTGATAGGCATTGTGTTCAGCCCAAGAAACGTAAAACGAAAGGTATTGAAAAGTATTTATTTTTTTCGTCATTTAAACCGAGTGTTATACACCGGAAGTACTTTAGTCAGTTACCTATTGTATACCTTCCACCCACTCATTATACTTATTCCAGGATTCTGGAACCCTGTACCTGCTTATGCCAGTCTAGAGGACGAGTATCATATATTTTCAGAGTCACTCGGAATTCTTAGAAAAGTTTTTGCCGCCTGTGATCTAATGGTTCGCAGTCATGCAAGATATGGTAAAATGTATCAGGTTCTCTACTAGAGAATCTGAAGCTTAGTCTTCATGAAACAGTCCCATTGTATGCAGATGTCCCTTAACTGGCTCATGTAAAGTAAGGAAGCCTGTTATGATTTTTAGTTTATTCCTGCCTATTTTTCACAGTACTTTATCCCTATCAGAACATCCCCAGCCTTTGGATCCATGCTTTTTTTTTCGGTAGCGGACGATGCTTTTTGGCACTCTCATAGTTGGCTCTGGATCGAAGTATTTTGTAGCTGATGCTCTTCTGGCAAGTTGGCAAGTTCATAAGTTTTTTTATTGCCCTGTATTTCCCAGTGATCTAGAACCCATGTCAGTATAACACTGTTATGTTCTGCAAGTCTGTCGAGTTCCTTTTAGCATTTTCACACTGGCCTAGATTCTGATTTAGGGCTTTTAAGAGCTTTCATAGCTGCTTGTCTATCTGTTTATATATTGACCTATTTTAGATCGAAGATCTTCCTAACAATTTCTCTTAAACAGTTTGAAAATAATGAAATACAGAGGTATATTCCATCTGTTTTCCAAGTTGAATGTTGCTTCTGACCTATCCCCCTCGTACGCAAATGTCCAGTTGGAAAGCTACTTTAGGCCTATAACTGGATTCTATATGGTCAGAAATCACCATTTTTCGGTAGCTCTGATTTCATTTACGATATTACTACGTCATGATCCAATCATTTCATTGCTAAGATTTTCTCGTAGTCTATAATATCCTATGGAGAACATTTTGATGTAGTGATCGCAAACCTCCAGTAATGGAGTGCACCAAACGAAGAGGATAATATCCTATTCCCGTCTCCCTCGTTATGGAAAGCAGATATAACTATGTGTAAAGTAAGGGGGTTCAGTAAGATCTTTATAGCTGCTGTTCGTTTACCACCAAAAGTAACTACTTCTTAAACAATATTACCTTATGAGGATGCAACACCAAACAATGCATTTGTATTCTAACCTGCCGAATTCTATTACTCAATAATCAGGCAGTTTAAACATTACCACTTCACCACTGTTGACTGCCGCTTTTAATAGTTTTGCACTACTGCATTTAAACCATTCCCCAAAGTTCTTAAGCCACGATATTCTTCGTCTTCCCACATTTCGCTTTCCTCGAATTTTGCCTTGCATAATAAGCTACAATAATGAGTATCTTTGCCCTCTCATAACATAATCTTAGTACTCAAGTTTTCTTCATTTCATAGCCAATATTATTTTAGCTTCATTTCCTATTCTTCTAGTAACTTCTGCGTTTGATATTCTTTGAGGCCATGATATTCTTAGCCTTACGGTTTTTAGTCTTATGTAACACCAAAATTCAAAGGCGGCGAACTTATTCAGATACACTTGTTTTAATGTCCATGCTTTCAAGCATTTCTTGTTTAAAAAAATGTATGTTCTTGTTAGTCGGTCAGATAGCCAAGTTATTCGTTCGAATCCTAGCCCGGTGCACAGAAAAATAACAAAGTTAACGCAGTAGTCTGAAATTCTAAATGAATCTGCAAGCTAGACTAGAATACGCTGGTGACCGGTCTATAGTGGAGCAGTACGGCGAGAGATAAGGGCTTTTAGCTTGGTGATACTCTTTCATAGATCCCTACCGGAAGGACGTGAGGCCCAATATACCAGTGTAGAATTTTGCAGAAGAGTACGAGTTTAATGTGTCAAGTTGACATATTAAACCTAGTGTTTTTCTTCTTATTTCTTCAGTATCCAACCTCTATTAATGTTGGCTATCACATAGGTCCTGGTAATCTTGTTAACTGCTGATCTGATATAAGCAGTGTATTAGTTATCATTCTGGTCCACTGTCTAAGATTTTTAAGCCAAAAAATTCTTTCTTTTGCCAGATACCTGTTTGTCCCCGATTTTTAGTAGTCTTAATACATGGAGAAAGTTCAATTTTTCATTTAAATGCATAAAATGTCCAAAATATGCAAGTTTACTAGTTTTTACAGTATTTAAAACTTTCTGTTATTTTCGCATATGCTCGAGCATTTTATTTCATTTGCTACATAATATACATAAGATATTCTGTCATTGTTGCGATAAGACTACATCTCGAAATATTACTACATTGTAATAAGCAATTGATCTGTTCCTCCTTAGTTTCGTACCTGATGTTAAATTATGTTTTACTGTATTAAGATTTGAGGTATCAGTTACCATTTTTTATCGACGCTCGATAAAACGATTAAAGTTTAAACGACCGGCGGTCTCCGATATGAAAATCAAACTTCTCTAAAATTGTTTTGTTTATTATGTATTATTTCTGTATTTCTGTACAAATCTAAATATATGCTGTTTCGAAGTATCAATCTTCATACTAGAATGCATGTAATCAAAAATCATTTATTTTTCGGTATAGTTATTTCTAGAACTTAATATTTTGAAATATTTTATAATTTCTCATCTACTGGACGAATAATAGCCTCATGCAATTTATTGTTATTTAATGTTGTTAGAACATAATAGTTATTATTAAAATAAAATCTTAAACATTTCAAAAATTTTCAGACCAATATAGCCTACGGTTTTTTTTTTTTTGGATAGATCATTTGCTGGTTTAATCGTTTCACCGCGAAACGACAAACTAAGAAGGGGGGAAAACAAATCGTTAAGCCGCTGTACGTTTCGGAGAGTATCTTTTTTTATTTCACCCTTTTTCTTTTTGTATTGTGATGACTCATCACGATGTAGGTCAATTTTTACCCCTTTAGTTTTCTGTCATCATACATAATAAATGGTTCAGACCCAATAAACCGAATGGTAAGTACTTTGACCATAGAAAATGTATCGATCATTTTTTTAATAATAGTTCTTTATTGGGCAAAGACGGGAACGAAAATATACGGGATATTAATTATAATCATGTAGATCAATTATAATTAAGTAGTGTTCTGTTATATAAAAGTGGGCAATGCAAAATTGTCCGTTCAGCGTTCAAAGATTCATTAAACATAGTTATAATATCTAAATAGTATTAATATTCACAATGATTATTTAATATATAAATATATACATACATATATTTATAACAATAATACACTTTTAAACACAAAATATACATGTTAATTGTCAAAGAATCATTATCATAAAATTCATTATCCTAAGAATATAAGAATAAATACTCTTAAATAAAATTATAAGTTTAGAAACCTATATTAACTTATATTATAAATAATCACTTAATAATACGTTAAATCTCAAATATTATAATGATAGAGATGCAAAAGTAAATAATACTGTATATGCTTAACAAGTTTCTTTATTATTAGTAGACTTTATTGTAATAAATCTATTAACCCTTTCGGCTTTGACGGTGGCAATTGCCGCCATATATATTCTGTACATTTAGTGTACCCTGTACGCACACGAACAGTTATGAGTTTTATTCGTAGATGACGTTAGGATGATCATAATGATAAACCACGGAAAATTGTTTATTTACACTTATCGCTTTTGAATACCTGAATAAATAATATTGGATAGTGGCTACAAAAAAACAAGTATATAAACTAAGAAAAATGAATACCCTTATACGTAAATGTAAAACAAAATATCTCTTGACTAAGGAAAATATTTCACAAACATTCAAGAAACAAACAGTAAGCATTATGTTAATTTTTTTTCTGTGGAGCGTTGTTTGTTTTTATCAACAGTTTTAACCTTTAATACATTAAAGAGAATTGGAATAAGATCAATATAATTCAAATGTCATTTCTAGCCAGACGATATATTTGGTTAAAAAACTGTGTGATAGATCATGGTCATTTAATAAGATCAATACTGTTCAAGATACAGTAATCTTCAACAACGACATACACACGACACTTAAAGAAGAGTTTTTTGCTGTTTAGCTAAAAATAAACAAATCTTTTTCAACAATGTTTTTGAGAACTTTCACCAAATATTTCACCAATTAAATTATTCTATAAAAATAAGATAACCTACTTGATATTTTTAAATAACTGACCTTTATTGACAATATTATTATCCTATTATGACAATAAATTAATTATGATTTTCATTTTCCAGATGCTACCGTACTTTTACAGTGAAACCGGTCCTCCTAAAGTTATTCTTTCTGCATAATTTTCCATAAACTTTTCATTTTACGATTTTTAATTTCCTGATTCAAAAAGAAAACGAATATTCTTTTGGTCGCTAAGTTGGCACAAAATTATTTCTTTCGTTATTTGGTAGCGTGTGAGAAATGCGCACCTGGGACTATCTATAGAAAGAATAAGATTAAAAATTCTTGGAGTAGAAATGTAATTCGCCGGGGAGAAAAAGTTTTCCGGGACGGTAGGAGAAAGTTGGAAAGTTTTGTTGTTTTCGGAAATTGGTTATTTTATATGAATCATACGAAATACAGATAGTCGTTAGTTAATGTTTAGGTAATTAATTAAGGTTAATAAAATTAATATAAAAAAAGAAAAGCTATATCGGTTAAGCTTAGTTGTTATTATCTTAAATAATATTTTTAAAATTGAATAAAATATTTTATTTTTTATATATTATTTATATTTTAAACAAATTGTATTATATCCAAATAATTCAATGAATTTATATATTAAATTATAAATAAATATTGTTTGATAGTAAATTTAATTATTATATAAAGTAAATATGTTTAAAAATAATAATTGTATTTATATAAAATTATTTTAAAACGAGAACTGTGTTAAAAATTGAAACAGATGATTTAATATTGTTATTAATCGGATGACTTTTAATGACTTTTAAATTTTGACAATCGATGAAAATGGAATCATTTATTGACAAAGAATGTTTTAATTTTTTACCTCTCATTTAATGTCTGTATTCTGTTGGTTATTTTTAATGAAGTTTTTAATTTAAACCTGCTTAGAATAAATATATGATAACTAGAAACAAATTGATTGCTAGTAGTGAATCAATGTGAAGAACAGCTACTCTTTTATAATGCTACCTGTGACAACGCCAGGTCAAAATTCAATACTCTGGTCAAAAAGTATCTCTAAACAGACAAAGATACTTTACTCAAATAAGAGGCGGATTTGTTATATTGTTTTAGACTTACCTTGTCAAAAATGTTGGCTATCAAGCACGTCAACAGAATTTTTAAATTTCGTTGTATTTTATGGATGCGAAACCTGGTAACTCAGAGGAGAGAACAAAAACTTCTTGTTCTGGATAACTTTCTGGCACAGATCAGCTAGTATATCCAGAATTATGCACGTAACAAATAAATGTATTAAAGCATGGACAGAACAAGCACCCCCATACAAGAAATACTGCTAAAACAGCTTATTTGGTACGGGCATGCACAGAGAATGACATTCTATCGCCTATCTAAGGAAATATTGGATTGGCAACCACCTGAGCAAGAAAAAACGAGGAAAAGTGAAAACAACATGGCTTGATGGAGTCCAAAATGTCAGAGGGAGAGAGAGGATGACGTGAATGGAGACTAGAAGCCGGAAGGCGCAGGATGCTATAAGTCGGATATAACACAAGGGTATTTGTCAAATATAATCTATTTTGCATTAAAAAAAAACTTTTAACTGTAGGTCTAGTCACAAAAAGAACGTCTGTTTGTATACAAAACTCTTATTAAGCCCGTTCTCATCTACGGGTTAGAAAATGATGTCATAAATCGTCAAAGAACACCTATACTACTTTGAACGTACTATACAAAGATACGCATGAAACCGGAATAATTGGCGCAGGTCTTACAATTTGGAATTTGTCGCTTCTATAGTAAACCTAACATTATATGATCCATCAAATAAACAGGCAACAATGTAGAGAACAGACCATAATGAGAAAATGAATGAGATGAGAGGAAACATACAAAACACACGTAAAACCAAATAGATAGAAGAAGCTACCCTAGAACAAGATTTAAAACCAAGTGAAGTAAAATCTAAAAACATTAAGGACACACAATAGGGAGGAATGAAAAGTGATCCTGGAACAGGTCAAGACACACTATAGATCCAAGGATGATGATGATGATCATGCCATTGCAATGATTTGGTCTGGGTATCTTGTATAAGATATTGTATACTTCGACTTCTTTCGACTTCCACTATCGTTGCAATAAGAGCTACTCAAGACCGTTGTTTGGAAAGAGTGTCCAAAATAGCATATTATTTGCTCTGTCGTTTACGTTGTTGCAAGAAGAACATTAATTCAAAATAAAATATTAAAAATATAAAGAATTGGTAACTTAAAAGACTATAATGTCAAAAATACCGTTTACATCACCACAATTTACTATTATAACAGAAACAACTTATTCCTCAGAAGAAATAAAACTATATAGAACATGAGACAGAACGGCTGTTCAAAAATAGATAAAAAAAAGTAAAGAGGGAAACAAGAACAAGAATAGTTTCTATTATTGCTCAATACTTGATATTTAGTTGCGGAATTTTAATAAAATCTTCCTGACTTTTGTTCGCTTAAAATAACTTCTAACGCTCGCCCCTCTCATCCCTATACAATATTTCTTTTGTTTCTTCTCTAGAGACTGGTTTTTATAATAAATTACTGTTTATTTGCGGTCTCAATTGTTCCAAGAAATAATATGGTCAAATTAGTAGGTTTACAAATGGACTCCTCCCATTTCTTTTAAAAATATTCTCTATGTAATATCGCTGTTCAATAATGTAATAGACAAATATCTAATTATTTCTACTGACTCTATTAAAGGTCACGTGATTATTTAACAATTTTTCCCAAGAAAATTATTTCTTTTATTTTATATGATATAAAAATAATCTATTATATTAGTAGTAAAATTCCAATCTATTTTAGTTTTCTATTTTTGTTCACTATTTAATACTATTGACTATATTTCTTTATTAAGTTTTATGTCTGTCTTGACTGTCTTTTTTAATAATCACATTGTTGATTTGCATTTATCATTTACTTTAGAAAACTCTCGGTATGCCTCCTTTGTATACGTCAAAAGGATTTGATCGTTACTTTTTATAACTCTTGGAGAATGAGAATTAGTGTCTCTTTAACTATAATCCAACCATTAGTTTTAAACATAGATGTAGTAATAATAAACAGATATAGAACTCAGGGAAAATAAGTAAAGCCGATTTTTTAAAGTTTAGTGCGCGTGTTGTCCGCTAGGTGAAACACATATAAGGGGGCAAAAAAATGTAAACATTTGTGAATGAACAATGAATTTTGTGATAGTGGTTTTTTAAAGTTAAAAGTAAGACAATATTCGGCTCCTGTTCAATGGTTCAATCATGCAGTGCATTGGGTTGTACTACAAGAAATTCCAAGACAGAACATTTATTTAGGAGAATATCAAAGCCTATTAATTTAAACTCTGCCTACCGTCTTCAATATTATGAATTGAAATGACATCATATCACCCTCTAAAAGTGGCGGCCATAGCGCAGTGGCTATGTTACTGGCTTAACAAGCTAGAGGGTGAAGGAAAGATTATTCTTTTTCAACATCATTCTAGCTTTACAACCATGCATGAGTCCTAGCCTCCTCAAGAGTGTCTCTCCAGTTGTCCCTATCCATCGCCTTCCTCATATTCATTAATATTCTTATTTCTCATGTCTTCATCGATTGTTCTATAAGAAGCAATTTTCTTGCTGGGTAATTTTGTTTCATCCGCATTACATGTCCCATCCACCTAAGACGTCCTATCTTAATATGTTTTACGATATATGGTTCCTGGTATATTCTATAAAGTTTGAAGTTGTATCGTCTTCTCCATACTCCAATGTTATTCACCTCTCCATAGATTCGTCTTAGTAATTTTCTTTCGAAACATCCTAACATTTTCTCATTATTTTTTGTTAGAGTGCAGGTCTCTCAACCATATGTTAGGATTGGGCGTAATATTGCTTTGTAGAGTTTTACTTTTGTATTTCTCCATATTATTGAGGATTTAAGAAGAAGATTGAGCCCAAAATAGTATCTGTTCCGGTGCAAATTCTGTGATTTATCTCTGCGGTAGTATTATTTACAGTGTCAAAGAGCGCTCTCAGATATATAAATTCGTTCACTGCGTTGATGACATCGTTTTCTATAACAAGTGGTCGTGGGATTTGTGGTTTCCTGCTTATTTTTATATACTTTATTTTGTTGGTGTTATTATCAAACCCATTTTTGTAGCTGATTCTTTTAGTACTACAGATGCCTCTTGTATAGCATTTTCCTTTCTCCCAACAATATTGATATCATATGCAAGGATTTTCACTGATTTATTATATGTATATTAAACCGGTAGTTTATACAGTAGAGAGGGTATACCTGGTGCAGCCCGTTATTTTTTTTTTTTTTTTTAAGAGATTCAGACAGTTCCCCTTGGATTCGTACTTAACATTCAACTTTTTCAAGAGTTGGTTTTGTTAAATTTTCCATCTAATTTATTATTCCTAGCTCTTTTGTTGCATTGAACATTTCTCTTCTATTTACAGAGTCGTGCTTTGTAGTCTATAAATATGTGGTGAGTATATATGCCATATTCCAGTGTTTTTTCTAAAATTTGTCTCAGGGTTGCAATCTATTGAATTGTCTATTTATCACCTCAGAAACCAGTAAGGTATTTTCCTAGTATTCATTTTGCATATGGTGCCATACGGTGACATAATACTGTGGAAAATATTTCATACGCTTGATTTAGAAGTGTAGTTCCTCTGTGGTTAGAGCATTTAAAGATGTCCCAATAAGGGGTCAGGCATTTCCATATTTCTTTTATGAGCTGCTGTAGTGACATTATAGTATCGTGGTTTTCTTCTTTATATAGCTGGAAGATTATCTATTCTGGAAAGAATATTGTTTGAATATGATAAAGTAGAAACTGACATAGATCTGCTTCCGGAAGAGTTAAACATTGCGTTGGCAGGAGAAGAAATTTAAATTAAAGGATTGTGTCCTTTTTTATAAGCGTGGATTTATTATTGGGAAAATTATTCCCAAACTGAGTATTTGTAGATTATATTCAATATTTATTTAAACTAAAATTCGATCATTCTTATGCTTTTATTTGGGGAATTTAGCAGGTTAGTAAATTTAAAAAATAATGGTCGGATAATGATTACCACACAAGACACTTTTCAGATTGTGGAAAACAGAAAAAGCCTTGTTTTTGGCAACTGGTGATTTTAAAAATGTTTCGTGTGTGTATGCAAGATAGTCAACGGCATTGTTCTGTCTGTAGTAAATAAACATTCTTCAGGCAATCTTTTCTCTTTGTGTACTGAATTAGTATACTTCAGTTGTCACTGTATCGAGCTCTTAAGATGATTAGCCATGAATACCTTGTAGTTAGACTTATGCACTGGGAAAATGGAGTACTGAAATAGTAAATGCCAGTTCAAAAGCCATGAACTAACTAAATATATCTTATTCAGTTATTTTTGTGCTTTGTATAAAAGACGAAAATTGTTCTGTTAATGTACCTACATTATTGGTAGTATATAGTACGAATAAGAAATATCCAATTTTAACAATCAACAATCCTTTTTTCTTAGAGGAGAAAATAGAGAAAAAAAAGTCCCTAAAGGCATTTAATCTATCTAGACCTAAGTGTAACTCGCGGGATAGGTACCTTTTTTGCAATTGTTTTGGCATAAAACAATCGTTTTGCTTGTTTTCAAGTTTAATTTATTAAAGCAACTCACAAACTTCATTATTTCATGACAAAAATCATAAATAAAGCTAACATAACCGAGATCGTTCAAGATTTTTCTATATTCAGTCTAGTTTAATTTTTAAATTCTTGCGCCCTTATTTTTTCCGCCTAAAAATAGCGCCCTCTAGTCGGCTTCAATTCTGTCGTAATAAGATATTAGGGAGTTCGACCTCTAGATTTATAAAGTTCTACTATC